>NW_013526693.1:87723-132845 GCF_000836215.1 Papilio polytes | reverse complement strand
GTATGAACGGCTTCATACAATCCCATACGTTCTATTTTGACACATAGTTACCGCCTAGCGTTTTCGCGTCCGTGCGAACGCTCGCTAAGTATCGCTAAATGCCTATTTATTTAATATGTAACCTAATTCTCTATTTCGATCCATTTAGTTATAACATTTATTTATTTTATACGTACTGGGATTTTCACAAGAATTTTTCTTCTACAGTATAACTTAATCCTTAAATTTATTCTTCTAAGAACCAAGATTTAGTAATCTCCCTCTTCGCGTTAACTTCAAGGCGAAACAAAAAGGTCTAGCTTATGTTACTTTAATCGCGTTAATTAATTTGACTTAGGGTATATTAAGTTACTTAACGTGAGATTTTCGTATTAAATCAAAGAATTATCTAATCTCTGTATGTTTACTCAAATTGCATATGTTTTATGCAAGATAACTTACATTAAACAATAGAATTCATATCCTTTGAAAACTTATTTTCTCAAATAATGCACGATATTCGATGTTTCTTTGAATACAAACCGTGCGAGAGGAACAAGAAATATGGCTGTCATTTACCGGGAAGCATTTCCCTCCGAATATAATGTAGGTGTCTTAAGAGACAAATGAATAGATATTAGGAAGGCACTTGTCAGATACCGCCAATGGCTGTAATAAAGCAAAACACAACTTTTGTTGGTTTATGGAACTAATATCGTTAATTTCGAATTTAATTTCGATTATCATTTTATGATGCTTTTATAATGGTGATTAATTTTATAAAAAATAAAGAAAACAACCTTACAGTTCAGTGTCTTTGGTTCAAAGTTTAATAGCTTTGTGTTGTAACGAAACATTTAGAAATATGCGGCCGCTAGTCAAATAAAGTTTCTGACAATTTAATTACAACAGTCAGCGTAACGTTTTGTTCTGTTGTACAACTTTTGAGCCGACTAAAGTTGTTTAGTTGATACTTATATTCTTCACCTTTTAAGTTAAAACAACTATTTCTCGCGTTCCCATGAGGTACATTTAACAATAAAAATATTAAATCTTACTTCGTACTTAATATTTTAAATGCGAAAGTTTAGACGGATTTATGAATGTTTGTAAGAGTTTGTAGCCAAAACGGCTGTATCGACCTTGATGAAATTTGGCATAGATATAGAGGATAGTCTGTAAGAACACACAGACTACTTACTTTTTTATTTTTTAATCTCACGCGGATGGAGTTGCGAGGAATAGCTAGTTAAAGAATAGAAAATAAATATTACTAAAACTTAACGCGTAGTATTTTAGCTTCTTAGAATGTGGTCTCTACAATTTTCCATTGTACTATTTATTTCTTGTTATGATTTGTTCACGTATAGTCCTTCACACATAATTCAACCTGCCCCGCGCCGGGGCTCGTCAACAAAGCGCCCTGCTCACTCCACTTCTTACGTCAACTATGTACTCCAGTATTAAAGGTGGTCGTATTATATTTTCTGTTAACTTGGATTTAATATTTCACTTATTTTCATAGTGATTAAAATAACTTAGAAATTACTTTAATTAAGTTCTAATTGTAGACAGTTTTAACATTTGTTAAAGTACCATAACTTCAAGTACATATCTAAGACAAATAACAACGTAACTATAAGTACATAGCTTAAGCCGAGGGCTCAGAGGTATCAACTTTCCTCGAACTAACTCTAAGCTCTCTCTCAAGATGTTATCATGCGGCTTAATTAAATTATAAGTGGTCATAAAGTAAAACATTTTACTACAAACCTTTGTAAATGTAGACAAGATTAATACGAGGGGATGTGTATATTTCGAAACGAAAGATGTTTTTTCGAACATCTTATATAGGAGGTTATAGCCTTTAAATAATTATTTTTAATTGATTCTTAGTGAAAATACATTGAAGAGAAATATTATTTGATAAGAGAATATTTGTTAAGTGGAAATCGCCAACAAGCGAGCCTGTGTAAATATTATTTAAGTCAATTAACAGGAACGATATCGTTGGCGCCAGTTAAATGCTTTTTGTTTATATTAAAAGATATGCGATGGGCCATTTCATTTTATTGTGACTTGTTTTAATCTGCGTTAAGTTTTATGTCCATCGTTTTATCTTTACTCAAGTTAATGTCACTTATAAGGTTTCCTTTCATACAGATAACTATGTTAAATGTAGAAAACTTTGCCATCTTGGTTTTTACACAGTCGTTTCGGAAGGAAAAATCGGCGGGGCCTTTAAGAATTTAATGTTCATGTAATATTATTTAAATAATTTTGTACAAAATTCCTGAACTGTAATTACTTTCATTCTTTAAGTAATGGTATCTAAGTGGTATATTCCGTTTAATCTTACCAATATTACAGATGTGAAAGGTTAGATGGATGGATGGATGTTTGTTAGAGTTTGTAGCCTAAAGTTAGTTAAGCAGGAACGGACCCTAATGAAATTTGGCAAAAATATATGATATCTAGAAGAATACATAGGTTATGCAACCGGAGTCGCGGGAGAAAGCTAGTATAATATAATTAGGAGAAAATTGTCCGCTTCACGGCAATATTTTCACATAAATGGCTCGATCTATATCCTATTACACGACTGGAAATTTGTGTAACAGTCTACTGTTAAATTTATTAGCAAAGTATTCAATTAATTACGAGTTACGACGCTGTTTAGACGTTAATTTCGAAATAATTACATTCGAATCTTAAAATATTTGGCGTTCTCGTGTTATTTAGGAATTACCCTTTAGCTGCTTTTTAATACAATTTGTCTTCCTAGCGTTATATCAATATCGCAATTTTTTAAATAGAGGAATATTAAAGCCATTTACATAAGGGAACTTATATACTCGCCGACATGTAAGAGCCAACAGCCACCGACGTTTAAAACAGACTCAAATAAACGAGATGCTCGTTCATCCATTCATTAAATAAATGCAGGCTACAGTTTATTTGTAAAGTAGGGTTACTTCCCTGTCTTTTTTCTCTGGCCCTTGATCCTTACAGCTCATTCATTACGCGAACACACTGCTCGTGAAAAGTTTTAGCTAAAGGTAAATTGTGAGGGCTTTTCAAATATACTCTGCCTTTATACAAATATTTTTATGTATACGTTAGGTTTAATGATTGGTGAGAGTCACAGTGCAGTTTATTTAAAATACTAGCTGTTAAATTAAAAACCATAACCTGTGTTACACACCGATAATAAAGTTTTTTTAATGTTGAAAGAATTTTTTAAATCGGTCCAGTAGTTTCTGAGTTATTTCAATAGATACAAAAATATAAAATCTTTCCTCTTTGTAATATTAGTCTACGTTACAATTTACTTATCACATTTTCAGAACTCGATTCGCGTTGACAAAAGCAATCAATGCACACTGAACACTCTACCTACGAACTTTTAATTAATTTTTAACTTTTAACAAGCCTTCTTGTATCGTGTCAGCTGTGAAACTGTTCCGTGTAGTGCAAACACAACTGATCAATCGTTTTTTATTTTTTGAAATGATTGTATCACAACTATTTACCGGCAGAGATACTCTCGACTACATTATAGGTGACCAAGTGAGCATCAAGTGCTCGTTATACAGCGAGGCATAATTAAAAAGTTTTAATTTAACTTGATAAAGTTACCCGACTGTTATTGGCAGCCGATGATGCTTGAATACGTATATTCATTTGCTTATTGTAAATTAAATATGCATAGTTAACAACCACTACAAGTTAAGCACAGGGTAACACTAACTTATATTAAAATGTTTAGTGAGAAATTATAAATGGTCCAAAAATAAATGATAAATGAAAAAACAGAGACGATTTATCTTATGTCAAAGTTCCAGGAAAAAGAAGACACTACAAAAACAAATATTGTAACAATATCATGAAGGAAATAAGAAATAAAACTCAACATTTTCGATTAGGTCTTGTAATTGGTAGCCATGATTAGAAGTTAACTCGCTTAGTTTTACATTACTATCCAATTATTTCCAACAGAACGTGTACAAAAAAAACAAAACATGCTTCGAAATAAGTTCTAGTGTAATTGTATAACTCCTAGGGTTGAATTTTAACAAAAACCTCTAACATATTGGTGTGTAGTTGACTCCAACACGGCTGGTGGCGCGGCGGGAGACGGGTGGAGGGCGGCGGGCGGCAGGCTAAGGTCTTTGCGTATCGGTTCACATAATTTATAAATGTTAGCTTCCTGAATATCCAAGTTTCCATTTAAAATTCATTCCAGGCGCGAACGTAGTTCGATGCATTATTGGAGATAACCTGAATATATTGCAGTATTAGTCGCCCTCGCTTCGCCTCGCCTCGCCTCGTCTGCTCTTACCCGGTAGACTTTCATACACGTTTTTCATATGACTATACCTTTTTATGTAGATTATCTGTTAATGTACTTCAATTGTGTTTTACCAGTAAAAGGCAAATATACAAACTAGTTAATAGTGTACACCAATAGATTTTTAGAAACAGTTAAGCGCTAAGCAATCCTTGAGTCCGCACTTATGATTTTTTGTGTTATAATTAATTCTTAGAATTAAGCCATTTTTGAGATTCGCAACAAAGGAAAAGTCACCAAAATAATTTCGTTTCATGATATCAAAGTTTCTGGGCTAAAACTTGTTTCTGTTATAATGAAATTCTCATCTCCCCTAAGTTTCGGATAATGTGTGTTTGATCTATCTTTGATGACTTTTCCCTCTATTATGAGTCGTTTACATCACTTGTCGAATTTAGTTTCAGTGATGAATATCAAACGAAAATTTACTCACACAAAAGTAATGTACTATGTGAACAATGTAGAAATTACTAAAATAACTATCTAACAAACAAAATCTGTGTACTTTATTTTTTCTAATGGAAAGTACGATAATAAAAATAGAAAAAAAAAGAACATTCAATGTCATATAGGTATATGTAGATCTAAACGTTTTGACAAAACGCAAAGAATACAGTAAATGGATTCTTACAAGTGCAAACAGAACCAGAAAAGAATTGCTTCCGCAAGTCCTTCAAGAGTTAATCAAAGTTGTAAGCGAGTCAAGTTAAAATATTCTGGACTTTGCAGTGCACTTTATCGCATAAATCTGATTATTCTTCTTCCTAAAGTTTTAATGAGAACTTGTTATCTTTACACGTGATATTTAAAACTAAATACAGATTATAAATTTCTGAACTAGGTAAAGTGCATCGAATTAAAAATAGCCTGAGCCTGTTTTCAGTAGTAGTTACTTTTATTTTTCTAAAGTTATCGTTGCCAGAATTCAAATATCATACAAATTGAATGTACGTCATAGTGTCAAAAATAAATACACAAGAGAAAAATATTTCGAAGGAATACTGATGCAACAAAAATATAACAAAAGTTGTTGGCAAAAAATTGTGCATCACTGTAGGGAGCAGTTGGCTTGCACAAGTCTGGTAAAATTTGGCAAACTCTTTCACATTCCTTAAAAAAATAACTAAACAAATAGTCAGAAATATAACATGGAAAACTACTCGTGAGTGTACTGTGTACTATTACTATTCGTATATAACTTGTAGGGAGTCAAGAAGGTGCATGCGGTCAGACCGTGTGCGCCCTTCCGCGATTTGGCCCGTATGACCTGAGAGTCCGTGGGGCCATGGGTGGTGGTGGGTTATTATTACTATTCGCGTTGACTTAAAAGTCTAGATTGGAGAATAAAACAAACTTTGTATCACGATAATTGTCACGTATATACTCCGCAGAGTGTGTGTGCTACGGCAACCGCGTGTACATCACTAAATACTTACCATATCGGCTTTTACGTAAAATAATGACATAGAGACAAGTTTACCGCGAATGATCAAAGTTAAATTATTCCCTTGAGGAGTAGAATATTTTTATGAACATCTCGGCAATAAAAATTATACGATACAAACGTTACGATCAAAGAAACAAATATGTGTAGTAAAATCATCCTAAAGTGCCAATAAAATATAAGCCTTACAAAAAACAGAAAACAAAATGAAATGAAAAAGAAACGGTATTTTGTATTCTCAAAGGTTTACAACATTTTCTGTTTCCCACTTTCGTAAATGTAATTTGAATAACCAGCTAGAAAATGTTGTGTGAGCCTCTTCTTAAGAGAAATATTTCAGAATATTATCATATGAACAAGTCATGTGCTGTACAAGAAAGGTTGGTGTTCAGCAGCACAACCTACCCTGAGAGCAGTCTCATGTGTAGGCATGCATTGGGGAGCATAATGTAAGCAAAGATACAGTGGTTTAAAGTGGTTACCGCTTTCGATTGTCTTCAAGCGGACCATGGCAACCGACTCACTTCCCTGTTAGTACATTACTCCCCGCACATATCACCGCAGACCCTCGCCTGAACTAAACGGTGAGGGATTTTTAACCTACTCTTGTGTAAATAAATATGAGTCTGGCTACCTACTTTAGTTTGTATAGTAGGATCGCGAATTTTTAACATATAATTCGCCATCGTATATTAAGAACCCGTACATTTGTACTAAACACATTCAAATGTTACCTTAGTTATCCATATCACATTACATCTTTAAAATACAATTATTTCAATCGATTTAAGTGGAATACACCGAATTGTTGGAACTAAAACGTCGTGCTGTTGGAACTTTGTTTTGCTGCTCATGGAGCGACAAGAACTCGTGTCGTTAGATAAAGTTGTTAGAAGTTGTGAGGACTCTGGCTATTGAATGTCATTCGTTCAATTTATCCGGCTAATTAGTAGTGAGCAACTTCAAATAAGAGGATGATGAATAATTTAGTAAAAGTAATGCTAAATATCACTGTTGAATATTGTAGATTGTAATACCAAATGCAATCGACAGAGAGCGTTGTAAAATGAGAGGTCATTTATTATTCATTGAGGAATTTACAGTATTACTGTTTTTTTCTTACTTATTGTAAAATGTGAAATTGAAGTGCCAGTTATTTTATTAAGCGACTGTAAATTAAAATTTAACTATTTACGACGATAAGCCGGTAGAATTTGCAATTAGCGATAACAAACGAAAGCAATTAAAATGGAGAATGATTAAATTAAAAGTAATTCAGTGAGTGCACAAACAGACAAGTTAATTGTGCCTCATTCAATGTAACGGCTTTTGGCAGAACATGACGCGACCATTCCACCGCGCCGCGCCGCCGCCGCCCGCACCGCCTCGCGGCCGCGCTGCTGATGGCCGGTGTCAAATTTTATTCCCTCTATTTACTAGCATGTAATTATATATTTACTTTTAGTTAAGTTTAATACCTGAAAAAAAATACACAAACTACACAATGTTTTTAAAGAGTTTTATGTTTGAATGCGCGAAGAGGATATACAATACCCCCATTTTAAGTCTTTGTTATCTAAAAAATAGGAATTCTAGTTGGTCGCGACTCACTGTTTTAACCAAAGAATTGTTTTTGTTAAAGTGGAGAGTTAAAAAATAAAAAAAGAAAACTTGCATTTCAATGTCCCCACTACACGAGACTGCGAGAATTTTAAATAAGGTTTTTAAAATTCACTAACACAAGAATGAACTTAAAAGAACTAATGTAATATTTATTCAAGGAATTAAACATTTTTTAAAATCGTCTACTGAATTTCTAATTCAATTTTTATAACTATTATAAGTGATTTAGAAATGACTAACACAAGAAGGAAACAAAACATTGTCTAATTATTTATCTATATAAGTTAGCAATGTATGTTTTATTAATTCGTTGGCTGTAAAGTAGTAAACATGTCTACAATAAATAATATCGTACTGTGAGAGATCGCAGAGTGCTTTCGGAAACTGAATCATAAAATTCTCGCTGCATACTGCACCTCCCCCCTCGCCCCCGCCCCCGCCCCGCGACACCCCGCCTGACATATTCTGTCTGCTTTATTAATCTGCAGCAGACAAACGCCGGCCAATATCGAAACTATGTATTATTGATATTCGAGTACTGCTATATTTCAAATAATTTTAATATAGGATTTATTTACTCGTAGCGACAAATATATATTGAATACGTAATAAATAATCGTCAAAAATCTATCGTTTTATAAACGATATGCACGTAGTTACAAAATAAAAATAGTTTTCTAGTAAAATATTACTATGGGATTCCACTGCCGTAATTCGTATTATATTTAAAGATTAAGGGATGAATTTCAATGTGTCAAAACCACAAAACCAAAAACAAGGATGGACAGCCGACAGCCGACACCCGTCAGTTATACAATCTGTTTCAACTACAGCGACTCCCGCCCTCCCCCAACCCTCCTCTGCCGCCCTCCGACATCCCTCACCTCCAACCAATTAAGTGACCTCACTCATCACTTCTGTTTTTACAAAAACAGCGCTACGATTTCAAAAGAACATTGTCGCTTATTAATATTTATAGTTATTGAATTTTATCACATATCAGCTCTTCGTCCTTATTTAGTTGTGGTAGGGTCGGTGCATCGGGTTTGCGTCCTCCAGGTTCTTCCATCTAGTCCGTCACTCCCTTTTTGATCATGTCACCTTTCACGTAATCGATCCATATATTTCTAGATTCTCTTACGATACAGTGTTTTTGTGTTTTCATAACGTATTCTCAGACTTAAGAATACTATATTATGGTTAATTTATTTTGGACAAATAACCACCTAAAATATAATTGAGGAATTAAGTACAAGTAACATTAAAGCGGGTAAAGCCCCGCGAGCTATTAATCAGTAAGAGCTTTAGCTTAGTACTTAAAGCTCAGTTAATCTCCCGGCGTGTTTAAACTTTCAACACTTAATCTAAAGCAATCTTAATGACGCGCTGAACACGCGAATTAATTGAACGACGTGACAAATGTTCTCTATCAATTGTTTTTATATCAATTCTATTAAGAAGAGCAACATGTTGAAACAAGAACACATTTCTTTTTCTCCGCATTCAAAATAATGACGTCATTTTTTCACTTTGACAGCAGCCTTTTGTCTTCTAAATAAAGAGTAAATTGCCTTTAGTTATTCAATAGGGATTACAAAATAGAAAAGAAATTAATCAGTTTACATTCGAACATATACCGTTTTATACATGTTGAATTGATTCATTTGAAAGCGTCACGACCGACTGTTTGCCGTATCTCTGCTGCTATGTAAATTCATTCAAATAAACATTTGTTAAGTTCAAAGTTAATATGAGAAGTGGTATGCGGGCAGCGCATCGCTGCGCGGAATCTGCGGAACAGCGCGAAGGGCCGCGGCAGCTAAATGAGATGAAAACATTCAAATGAGCAGACTTAATTTGAATGAAACGCTATGAAATAATACTGTCTAGACTGATGTATTTGAATAAGGTACATATGTATATACGGTAGTTGTGTTCACCATGCTACATTAAATAACGTTATGATAAAAAAAAATTGAATTGTAATTTGCAAAATGATGTAGAGATTACATGAAGTCATATTACAAAGCAACCGACTTCCAAAAACAGTAACAGTAGCAGGTAAATAAATGAAGAAATATTCATAACTGGGAATAGATTCAACTTCACTCTGTGGATTTTAATTTTAAGTTTGGTAACTTTTAGTTCCCATTGCCGGCCGTAAGTTGAACTTGCTTTCGTATTCTGGCAAGCACTTTGTGAATTCCTTCTGGAACATTCCCGCTCCTCAAATCATGACTTTATAAACTTTAGACATAGTTAAATAGTATTCGGATCCCCAAAGCATCTGGTACGTGTTAATGCTTCAAGTACTAAAAGATTATTGATTGCTGTAGATTTACTGACCTTACAAAATCCTATCAACCTGAAGGTTTGTTTAACATTGAGAATAATAGCCTATACTTCATGCTTAGATACGTTAGTCTCTAACTGCTGTTTAGACAAAACGCGGGACAATTGTTTAATTCCACCGTTTTTTGCGTAGATACCCAAAACAATGTTAATTAATCTTACTAAAACACTGTCGACCAGTTTTTTAATAAAGTTATAAAAAAAGGTCGACGACATTTGTTGGGGCTGGCGCGCGGCACGCGGAGCGCTGTTATAATTTGGCACGAACTTTTAATTTTTGAGTGAAGTGAAATACGAAAATTTTGGACTCGAAAATAAATGTGTATGAATAAACTAATATAAATGAAAAAATGCACACGTTAAGTTGTAACTTATGTTATTTATTTATGAAATATTATGTGTATCCAAAACCTTTATCAGAACCACATGTAGCCACACGTAGCTGGCATGTGAGCTACACAATTGCTCGGTCTGTGAACATGTGTTGTACCAAATTCGCGTAACCACTACAACGCGACAATAATGGCCGTCCGCCAGATGCGACTACAATAACTTACTGTGTACAACATTGCGTGCAACGTTAAACAATTCATTTTATATTAATTAACATAAACTACGTATTTATTATTTAAATAGAAAATTAACTTATTACGATTTTCGCAAACCTCATTAGTAGAGTCTAGAAAATGATCTAACATGACAGAGTCTAATTTAATTTTTACACTTCAAATCACCTATTTACCTGTTTGTTTAAGCTACCTAAAAACCTCTATAAATACAAATCTCTGTTTGTAACTTAAATTGCTTCATTAATTACAAAAACTCGTATTTTACATTTAAACTCCAGTGTAGTTATAAGTTTTACCGCGAGTTCAAAACTCACAGCGAATGCAAATTGGGCGAGTCGAAAGTGTTCTAACTACGTGCTAACTACTACTGCCTTCACAAAGTTATTAAGTTATTAACTTCAATTGACATTTCGATTGACACAAACATATCTTAAAACATGTTTAAATGATGAAGAAACAAACATAAACACATAAAATTAACCACTAATTTAAGCACAAACATTATTTAACAATTAATTTTTATTGCAGGGAAATGCACATTAAATAAGAGAATTAATTGACTACGTATACTATGAATCATTTTAACTAAATATAATAATAAAATAATATTGGAAACTGATGTTATTCCCGCAAATTGTCGGTCACCATTAAATCAATGCTTGTAATACGAGTACGTGGGTACTTCATTCCTCTCACTACGCAAAATATAAAATCAAGATATAAAATTAAAAAAAGAGATGTAATTGTGAAATACTCGAATGCATATGATCAAGTATAATACGAATAAAAAACTTTTAGCATTATCAGATTTCATTTCTACTACTAATTGCGCTGTAAATACATTGTGGGAAACGATGCAGTTAATTAGCGTGGTGTGTATTGAAATAATTACATTAAATCCAAATGCAGGGCGCAGGTGCAGAGGTTCAACCGTGCTCGTTAATACGCGGTAATGACGATACGCTGCCGGCGCGGCCAGTCGCCGCTTGCTCTACACTATTGTGATACTCTGTATACATGGATTTACTGCTTTGAAATTTTAAGCACAATAAATGCGTGGCGTGGCCTGACCGCGAGTCAAGCACACACACTCTGATGACCTCCGATAGATAAAACTTATCTATCGGAGTGAGTAACCTTACTTTATCATAAATGCATTTTCTATTAGAATTAAAGTCCGCTAAGAAATGTATATGTATTTGTCTAAAAATAGCAACTCCTTTATCTTCTTAGTATAGTACGTTGTCATACCAGTTTTATAACGTGATAGCGATGGTGTTCGATTACCCGAGAGCACGTTCATAAAGGTAACTTTGCACGAACTATCTAGATATGTTCGTAACAATTTCGAAAGTTCGCGTTTAGTTTACCTAGTAAACATTAAAGAAAAAGTAACAAAGTAGTATTATAGTTGAGTTGAATGAAATTCAATAATTTAATTAATACAGTTTTCTTCAGATCCTCGTGTCCAGTTTACAGCACGCTTGTCATAATGTCGCATTAAAAGATTCATAAATAAGATAGCCTTTTTTTTCCTTAATAATAAAAGTGATTTTCTTCCTCTTGTTAAATGTTCCTATCTTAGCTCAGCCCAGGAACGTTTTAATGAAATTTTTCTTTGCTACTTCCTGGATACAATATTGTCTTGCGTATAGTCAATGCTATTAATACATTTATTGTTATTATTATTATATTGTTATTATTTTAATAATTGACAGCAATATACGTAGAACGTTTTTTGAAATAGTATACATTATTCGATGTTAATGTGTCTTAATTTATATTATTTGATATTAATAAGACATCATCAAATAAACATGTTTGTAGTTCAAATGAAGCGTAACAGAATGTCATGACATGTAGCAGTCCCTATAAAGCCCACTATACACGCTCTGTTTTATTGGATAGTTTCATCTAAACAGCCAGATAAGTTTAAAAAAATTGTAAACTTTGTAGTTCTCAGTATTGCCTACATACGTTAGATTTAACTCGATCCGATTGTTCAGAGATCGTCATTTGTTCAGCTGTCTGTTATAAATCCAAAATAACCTGTTAGCTAATTGAAATTGGCTTGTCATTTGTTATTTAGATGTTACCACACCAATAATAAAACATTTGTCATGAAACGTTTGATGACTTTTTCATATTTAAAGCATAAATAAGAACAACTTATAGTCCAACGTTTCTACTTGACGGTCAATTAATTAATAGCAATAGTATAGGTAAAAAAACAACTGATTAAAAAACATTAAAAATGTTTTAATAATCTAGTTAATTTACTTTTAAATAGCTTTATCATTTAGTCAATTACTCAATCAGCTGAAGGGGAGGCAATGACGAGGAATTAATGAGTTGATCCCTGTCGGAGCAAAGGAAGGGGTCTTTGCTCTTTGTTTTCGATTCGCTTGTACAAAAGGATCGCCCTCAAAATGCCTTCGTCAAAAATCAGTGCCGGCTTTACTATCACAGTCAATTCTGTTGTACAAAATTAAGCTCATTGAAGACAAACAAATTCTCTAATTAATAAGGAAATTTGCTTTATAATTAAGTATTCCTTCCTTCAATTTGGTGATTCCTTTATATGGTATGAATAGCTCATAGATGTTCAAGAACGTCATTTTACTTTGTTACATTAGAATGTTTCAGTAAGATAATCGACTGATAGATGACTAAGGCCTAGTCACTTCGGTTAGGCTCTGACTCCTCCAGTGGTAACAAGCAGTGAGCTGAGGAATGTTATATCAAATTGAACGTTGACATTTCGAAGATTGAAAATGTGGTTTTAAATAAAACGTTGAAAGGTCGAACAGATGGATTCTGTAATTACGTTCCCTATTTTATTTTGGTCTGTGGTTGATAATTTTAAAAAAATGCTGCAAAGCTTTTACTTCAGTTCGATATTTCTTTCTAGTGTAAGGGAAGGCTAATGTTAAAATAATCACGAAGGTTATTTATGAAACATATCCAGTCTTTTCAGCATGTATTTTTAAGTATAAAGTTATATTAAGTCAAAAGTAATTTACTATCCCAACTACAGAAGTCACTCTTAAGTGGAGAATGAAAATTGCACCGTATCTTAGAATACGATAGCTGATCGTCTAGTTTATTACTATAACCAATAATGTATTTAATGTTAATAACGTGTGTATTGAGGGTGGTGTATGGAGGGAGGTCGTTGCGCCGGAATGGCTGCACTAAACCCTTCGTAGTTCGTGACAAGATGCCAATACATCGCGCTGCCAAATTGCTACCACTTAGCTTTGAATGTAGATCACTTGCTTACTCAGCAACATTACCATTTATAACTTAAGTTATTACACAAGTGAATTGAGCCAAATATGTTTTTTTAATTCAAATGTCCGTATATAAATTAACGTCCTACCCGAATGTTTAAAAGGCCAGTTAGCTGTATTATTCGTGATATTACACGTTGGTTCATTTTAGACGTAGCTCTGGAACGTTGTTGTAAGATATTATATAGGACAAGAGAACGTGCGACATACTCAGAACGGGAGTTGTGTGCAGTACCTGAGGCATACGGACAATGAGTATGTTGACATTATGCAATTGAGTATGTGCTCTAAGCGTAGAACATGCGACAGTTGTAAGCTTTAAATAGATAAGACACAAAAAATACCGTCAAAAGTAGTCAGGAAATTATTATATTAATTAGATCAGAATTCAAAAGAAACACTAAATAAGTACAGTGAAAAAAAATCCTGATTTTCAAATGGTAGATAATATTCTAAATGACATATATTTCATGTATTGGCTCAAGGTCAATCCGGACATGGGCCTGAACGCGCCAAGTCGAATCTAGATCAGCTCACAAGTGCCGGCCATTACGACGCAGAGAAATGAACATTTTTACAATTGCCAAGTCGCTTCCATTTAAATGCTAATGGAATGTGCTCTCCATTCATTGTTTTAATCGTTTTTTCTTGATATTAACGTGTACAAGTTTGCAAAACGTGTCTTCAAGGTAATTAACAAATTTCGAAATACCATATTCGAATAACATTTTTTTACATATGCGTATATCGGAAATTATACGATCTGCCAATTCAAAACTATTAAAAACTAAAGAAAGAATTCCATTTTAACGAAATCATTATGTTAAACACACTGCGAATATATTGCTTCGGGACTTCTCGACATTCTGACTCGACGCATTTGAAGAGGGAGATTTAAAGACGAAATATTTTCCAAGCGTGACTTTCGGAGTTTCAGGTTGCGCAGAATGCAAGCAGAGGTGGAAGGTGGTGTCTCAATGTGATTCATTAAATCATCTCAGTTTCCAAAAGCTTCTAAATTATTAGTATTACGTTTCATTATTGACAATCTTTCGCGTATCCGTTATTACATGGATAATATTAATACCTGAACAGATTTAGGCCGTTGGTAGATTTATTACGAGCACTAGTGTTGCAGTCTCTCGACGGCTTCTAAGTCAAATTTATTAAGGCAATTAAACGAGAGGAAGGCCCACATTTTTTACCGCTCCACTAAGAAAATGGCCGAGCTCTCCTGAATTAAATTACGGTTATCTAAACTCCAACGTAGCTAAGATTTATTTCTTTATCTATATGGAAAATATATTTTAAAACCTTCCTACGTTGGGTTTGGGGTTTAGTTCAATTTTTGACTACCTTTTTTCAAGTCAAATCTACTAATTCATAAGATTAAATATTCTACTTGGATTTTTTTTAAAGACTAGCCGTAAAGGATCGCTATTTGAATTAACATAGCGTGCTAATAGTATGCAGATGTCGCACATCCCAGCAGGCACGTGCTCGTGTGCAGTTGCTTGGCTTCCCCTCGGTGCAGCTACAGATATTAGTGCGGAGGACCGACGCAATGTAAAGCGGCTGTAAATCGTCGCAGCGCTGAATACTGAGCCACCTCGGCATTTCCTCTGTCGGTGACTTGTGGCGCCTCGCTTTAACTGACTAATGCTTAACGATCTATTGCTGTAACTAGGTTTTCTACCCGTGCTTGCTTGTTGTTTCTTATGTAATAACTTAAAAACTACTACATACTCGTAATTATAAATATGAAAATCACAAAATAATCTGTATAGTTTAACAAATAGAAATCTTGTATTTATCATTTAATCTATCACACTTTGAGTTCGTCGGTTTTTTATGCCGACGATATTGATATTATCAAATACGGAAAAAAATCCCTTTGTCTGGTAATTTTTCCTGGAATACCAATAAATTGAAAATTCCAACGTGCTTAGTTTCGGGGCACAAATAAAAAGGTTTTTCTTATATCTCAATAATTCTTTTTAGGTTTTGTGGCACTTGATGGTTTATAACAAAATTCTTTCGTTTAACCTTCGTAGTGTAGGATTTGATTTGATTCTGTCTGCCTGAGACATTCGATAAATCTCGGGGTATTTCGATAACCATTGACCGCTTTTTCCCAAATACGTTATTTACGTATATTTCAGTAGACCTACATATATCTAATGTGAATCTTTATGTTCATGTGTGTATTTGGTCTGTTATAGTTATATTCGTATATCTGCAATCTCGGACGTCGCCGGCATCGTCAGAACCGAGTTGCTTCCTCTAGATAGTCAAAAATATAAAATATACATATAACAATTGAGAATGTGTGCGGTAGCGCAGCTCAAGTGGAAGCAGCGATTGACGTGTTAACATCGTACCAATAAAATAAATTTGTTAACGATTACATAATTTAAAACATAAAAGTGATAATTTTCTTAACTTTTCATGCCAGCACTTTGTGTTAAATGTATTAAAAGATAATCTGTTCCAAACACGTGTAGTAAACATTAACGTAATTAAACTTCAATTAAAGTGAAGGCGAGTATCGTCGCACGACTGTCGCCTCGAGTGGAGACAGCGCCAGCGCCAGCGCCCAACGTTCTGTGCCTTTATATTACAACTTTGATAAACGTTCGTGTTCATTTCACAATTTCTAATCTCATTTAATACCCGTTGCGACGACATTAAAGCAATTAAAAAGTTTCACTTTGATTATTGTAACGGAAAATTTTTACTTCGTGAAAAATAATTTTGCTTCACACGAAGTTATAAAAGAAAAAGTACATACATAATGTTAGAGTGTAAAAAAAAAAGAAAAAGCTCTTTCTTAATAATATTTACGACGTAATACTTTTCCAAGGAATTTTCGCTTAAATTAGATGAAATTCCGGATATGATTAATGTTTGGCGACGAGACAAGATTACATGATAGTATCAACACATCAGTTTACGAATTGAGTACCTCCTTCTTTTGGCAAGTCGGTCAAAAATACGAAAATAATAACTATCACTTAAATGCGCTTCATATAACTTCAATTATTTAGTTAAAACAATAAATATATTTGAATTACCTTTTGCTAAACTTTGATCTAACATATAATTCCAAGTAGTCCGCAGTCGCGTTAGCTAAGAAAGAGCCATTGTGCTGGCTTTGGGTCGCGTTTCTGCATTTTTAATTTGCTTAGAGCACGTGCGTATTCACTCGCGACGTCCTACTTTCAATTTTAAACAATTCTTTTGAATTTCTTTTGACTGTTTCCAGGGTAAGCTTGAACAAACACACTTTCATTATCCAAAATAGCAAGCAAGATATTCATTTTGCACAAATAATTATGTAATATTTTTTAAATAAAAAATCAATCTTAATCTTATCTGTACTATAAAGTTATATGAATAAATTATGTAAAATCTACACATCCCATAAATATATATGTATTTAGTTACGTCCTGGTATATAAGAACGCATTAGGTTAAGACTCTAAAGACAATCGGCCCAAGACCAAACTTATAAGGCGAATACTTAATCCATCCTAACCTTAATCTGTTTTTATTTAATGCTAAAATTAACTAAATATGAAGTGATTAAATATTATTATTCAATTTTCTTTTGTCTAAAATTTGTGCTTTACATAATGCGGTCCAATTTTAAAATCAGATAAAGTTACTGTAAGATTGTTGGTTTCGTACAATCTTTGTGGGTTCATTTTGCGCTAATCCACGCTGGAGTTATTATAGATAACAGTAAAAATATTTAACCACAAGTATTTAATGTGTAAAACATGAATATTGATAAATCAGTATATGGAATGTTAAATGTTATGGTGCATTAAAAGACTTGTATGTAAATTGTATTAACAACAGTAAGTACCTACTCGATAAACTTTCGATCGTTAGGAAATGTGAAGGTAGTCTGTAAAGCTTAAAGTGCACTAGAAATCGAACTTCGTCATAGCTTATCAAGGCTTAAAGTTTCATTTATAAATATTTCATTTCAAAAAATCTACGTATTGAAAATAAAAATTCCAACACGAGTATTTAACAGGTTTAACAGAATTTGAAATTGCATATCGAATTCAGATTTTGTTGTTGCACGAAATGTCAGTTACATTTCTTTCAACATCGTGTTTGTTGTCCTAAAAGTTAATTTATAGTTATTAAAACATACACACAGAAAACTTCAATGAATGAATTATCTATATAAAATGTATAACATGTATTCTATAACTGCTGTGATTTATAAAGCTGATGATTTATTGTAGTTGCTGTTCAGTTCTCAAATTTTTTTGAAAGTCGCAATGAGAGAAAAAACTGAATAGAAATCAGGGGATTCAATATCATTGTGCAATAGGGGGCGCTTAGGTATTTTAGTACTAATGAAAAGCGACCAACATCCCCTCCCCTTCCCCCCACTTGAGACACGTTCACAGAGACAACCAAACTGGAACAAATTCGATAAATTAAACATCACAACACATGAATTCCTCAAAAAATACGCGCAGATCTGCCCTCAGCGCTCGATTATTGGATGTCGACAGATAACGGCGGACGGCGAATATCAAGCACAATTTACCAATGTTTTTTGCGTATGATACTACCAGGAAATAAAATGTTTAATTTTTTAAATGTGCCGTGCATTGCCGTTATAATGAAATTCTGATATTAAGCTTAATAAGCTAATAATAATAATATAATATATTACTTTTCTTCTGACTTATTCCATGTAATCTGTTATTATTAGATACGCAAATGAGTAGTAGTCGCCACTAAAATGGTTTACACTTTAATACAAGTTGGTCAGCTATTTAAAGAATAACAAAAAGGTAACCTACAATGTTATAAATTTCCCCGAAGCGTATTCCCAAGGATACTAAGATTGATGGGGGTAAGATTTATACGAGGGAAAACGTCGAGAAGTGTGTAAAAACTGAACATGAGAAAATGGTCTAATGTAAATAGTAAAGCGTCGGCGCGAACTCTCGAGAGGGAAATTCAATGTCAAGTTGAACTTAGATTTTTACATTATTAGTTCAATTTTTATGCATAAAAGTATTTAAATAAAATGAAGGAAATTGATGGATTTAACAAAATTTACACGGGTTAATAATTTTGTCTCGAGAACAAAAAAATTCTAAGAAGTTGCTGAACAAAATATTAGTTTGTGTTCATTTCTTGCATTTCCTGGAGATGATAACTGAACAAAGGAAGGTCAGTGAAGCAGAATGGAGAGGTAGCTACGACCGTGCGCCTACGCCGTATCCGCACGCTACGACGTAGCGAAGTTACATCGTGTCTTTACGTTACTGTAGAATGCAGGTAGTAATAAAACCGGCAAAGTAATTGCATTAGGAGCTGAAAGCCGTACTTACTACCCACAGCTTCAGCATAAAAATCACTTCAAAGTGGAATTTTTTGAAATCTTACAATTTGTCTGGTTTGTGTGACCTATGACATTACGAGAACGGGTTAGAGAATGTTTGGCACGTAGGAGCACGCATGCGCGGAAGATCGCTCCTTTTCCGTCCTGCGAAGTTCGCGAGCAGTAGTGTGCGGGCCACCAGGGGGAGCCTGTGTCGTCGCGCTCTCTGACGCGCGCGAGTACGTTGTTGACTATAAACTGTGACGCGGCGACGGCAAGCGGGAGAGAACAGGTGGTGGCAAGTGTTATGTCTAACACATCAGCTATGTGACAATGGGGTGGCAAAGTTCAGTGATGTGGCTCAGGCGGTGGCAGTTGATTGTTTTAGGAATTTCAATGCTACTTCATCGCACGGACTCTGTTGGTGAGTTAAATTTAATTAACTTTAAATATGTCAACATTCTACGTAACAAATTGTAACTAGAATTCACAGTACTAATGTTTTTACAGGTTAGAAAATGTGAACACATTTGTCAATTCTATACTTGAATATCCTTTTTTTATAAATTTATTAATGTGGATTTCCTTCAATGACTAATAATTTGTAATCGCTGTCAGATGTCACAAACGAATGTAAGACAACTTTGCAAAATTAAATTGCAAGTATACATAGAATAGAATATAAAATATAAATTTGAAATAACAAAGCTTACTATCATATCAATGTGTTATGTTGATGTTGCATTATGCAATACATAGTCGTAACAATGTAATGTGCATTTCAGAGAATAGATTTAATTCCTTAGATCTAATTATATATAATTTAATATACCATTAATATTTTCTACTACATTACATGGACATGAGACGTAACAAATTAATAAGTATATCGTTTTGACCTCGTTACAAGAATACCGGAAGTCCAATTATATCCTGTAGACTTTACATCCGGTATAAATCGAATTACGACGTATCTGTGCGCCCCGCGCTAGCTTGATAAATGACAGTGCGTACATCAAATGAATTCTAAAGATGTATACACACCAAATGCATTATAGTTGGTGGTAGCCCAACATGTGTAAAGGAGTTTATATTTTTTTGTTCTCGTCATTCGGACATTACACCTTGTATGAACAAGCCGTAACAACTTAACAATTGCGATTACGGCCTGACTTGGTGTATACACAGCCTTAGATTTCCTATGAATTTTACGTGATGTACGCAATATCATTTATCAAAAGTGCTGCCATTGAAAATCTCCAGCGATTCTTGAATAATGAATATTCCATTTCGCTCCGGAGCGAGTCTACTTTAGCTGGATTTAATCAAAGGAGAAATAAGATTAGGCGCAGCAGTTTTCCACAAAGCTTTCTTTGTACAACAGAAAAGTACTTTTAATCAAGGGATTATAAGAGTATTTTCGATATAAGTAAATTCCTACTATAGATTTTTGTGTTTTAAACGACAACTGGGTTGAATTATTTTCGGCACAGAAAATCAAAGAACCATTTTTTTTGATCAAATTAAAAAAGTAAAAATGAGCAAGTAAGTAGGGGCGCAGCACAAATCTAAAGCAAATTTTGTCGATGACATTAAAAACATTCATATCAATATTCGTGATAAGTCTTATCATTTAAGCATTTTAGCAATTATAAAAAACTGAATATTTACAATATAAAATTATCCGTTTCTAATATAAGCTAAGTAATTGAAGTTTCACCACAGAGTGTCTCTTCTCTAAAAGCCAATTTCATATGAATTAAGGAATCGCCAAAGTGAGCCATAGCGGCGGTCACTCCGCAAGGCGGCACCCGGCAGCCAGTAGTCGATAGACGATATTGGATCTTCGCCGTTTCGTTCGACGAAGCTCAAATTAATTGGCCTTCGTATTTACGATCCCAAATTGTTTTCAGTTATGACTTAACTTTGATTTTATGATCGGACTTCGATACTGAAAGTTTCAGCTTCTGTCAAACTCTCGCCGAATCGGTTGTTATTAACTGATTGCTTACCATGTGGATCCTCTTTTGTAAAAACTTATTTGTGCTTATATATTTAATTGCATAAATGTAATTAACTATTGAAGTAGATGATCTTACGGGCAATTTTGTTTAAAATTTAACTCTTCCATTTTATTGCAAAATCAAAACTATTACACGGCTAATACATAATTGTGTGTGTTATGTTGTAAATTATTGTTACAACATAAGCATAAAAACGAATATCCCCTTTAAGACTGTAAAGGAACACAGAAATCCTTTGCGGAGTTAAACTGCTTGTTGAGGTGAAGATGCTTTTTGTAGCTTAGCTTTCACTTGAATGTGGTCACGTAAAATGGAATCGTAACCAAAGCTTAGATAAACCAAATGTTGCTTATCAAAGCAAACAACCAGTACCATGTGCGGTAGTAAAATGACAGGAATTCTCTTTGCCAAGTAAAACTTTGTTGGGCAAACTCGATTCGGCCCTTCAAATGAGATGCCCCTGCGTGTGCTTCAAACACAAAATAACCCGTTTCAAGCAATAGTATGCGGTCGGCTTGAATAGAATTAGGATTAAGACCCGGACCCGAATACAGTCGTTTGTATAAAAGAAATTGGGCACGATCCGAGCCCCGACGGCCAAACGAGACAATATCGCCTCGGCGGAGGGTCGCCGTCGCCGTCGCCGATGTAATCACCGAGTCGCGTGACCGAAAAACTTATTGAATACGACAATACACGTAATTGTATTGTCCTTTCTTCTCGGAAAAGGTCCACCAGATTTGAACCTTGTATTTGCTCCAAAGATCTATTGGTCGAACGCGCTCGTTTATTTATTGAAAATCTCTACATTGCTTCAATTCGGATGTTAACATTATCGTGAAACTAATAAATTTGTCATAACTACGGATCAAAGGGCATGTTTGAGCTAGCTGAAACAAGATTTTAATCGCCTTTATTGGGATAAAAGTATTTCAAATTGAAAAAGTTATAAGAAATATATTGATTTTTTATCTTGTTTGGAATCCTTCAATTAAGAAGTAATCGTTTCCTGTAAAATTTATTTTTGAAGCACTTTATTGATAAAAGTGGGAATACTCCGCGTGAAGGCGTCGTAAAAGAAAATGATTACTCACTAAATCCTCAGGGAAATTATAAGTAATACTTCAAGTGAGCGATGAATCATTTTGTACTCGGCATCATAATGTTGTGAATAGATTCGTATGTATATCGTTTTTTAATGTAATGGGTCCACCTAAAATACATAGTTTACTTTCGAAGGGAATTCGTGTTCAATGGTTCAGTTGGACGGACATTATGTGTGACGTCACGACGCGTTTTCTCACAACACGTGCCTCGAATGCTGAACATGTACTTTGTTTTTATGATCTTTGAAAAATTCTATCTTTTATGCTCGAAGAATTCAACAAATATAATATGTATTCTAAAAGCGTGAAATGTACGAAGATATGATTTGTAACACTTAAATATAGAAAGAAAAGGTTATCTTTTGTCATTTATTATAAGATTTATGTTCTTTAGAACGCAGCTTCGTTAGTATATATTTCAAACGTGATGCAGCATGTTTAGTAAGAGAGACTTTCTGTTCCATTATACTATGGCGTAATGGCGCTATGGCGCCCGCATGCGTTTCGCTAATCGATAGCGCCCGCATGCGTTAAGCGATATTCCATGCTTTTGTTTACTATTTTACACGTCAACTGTGTTCCCGTAGGACGCTTACTTTACATCGACTGATCTTTTGAATTATTACCTCTGTGTGCGAAAACCGAATTATCCATTAATCAAATTGCTCACGTCTTTAGGTTTGTACGAGTGCTTATTACCTTATACTTTGTTTGAAGGTCAAGTTGCCTCGTTATATGAAATACAACTTTGTAATTAATATTATACGTATCAGTTTATAATGTGACAATAAACATGTGAGATAGGCAGTGGGCTATGAGCAAATTGTGTCTGATATTAATGAGGGTACGTCCGCAAGGCTCGCGGCGAGGGCGCACACCAGAGGGCGCCACTTAATTTATCAGCGCGGGCCGCAAATAGCGAGCTTAGTTTGTTTGGCGGTAAATTGTAACGCAAAGCCGAGGACTTTGTTTGCGGCGTATGCAGATACTGTCTCCACATATTTATGTTTTTAAATGGCAACAACATACGTACAAACAAAATCTTTTAAGTTGTCGTAGAATTTAGTCTTTTCTTTTTTTATAAATCTTTCACGTATTATGCATTTTTTTATCATCAAGTAACATACTAACAGCCGATTACTGAAACGACATTTAAATATGTAACAACATCTTAAATAATAAAGCTACGCTTTAACTACAAATTTTATTTAACTTTTGAAGTCTGTTAAGTTGTAGGTAGCGCATACGAAGAGAACTGTTTAAGGTCCATTTCGGTATTCCGTCGTGTCAAATGAAACTCTTCCAAAGATTCTCGACATGCTTAGTGTAAGACTGGACAAGCCTTACTTCGTGCCAAGTTATGCAATTATGCTTCTGACCGAATATTCCGCTTTCGCCACGAGCTTGTAGTTTCATCTATCGATAAGTCGGACCTTTTTCATTTTTTATTTTGCAGCATCGTTAAACAGTATTGAACGTTTAGCTCTCCATACATTCAACTAACTACCATTCAATAACACCATCGTTTTATATTTTCTTTTTCTCACAACTTTGTTTAAGCTCACTTAAAGCTCTGCTGAATAAAAGCTCGCTCTGCTCGCGGTATTGTTGTACAAGTCCATTATAGTTGTGGAGTGCAGAGAATGGACTTATACCACTATATTGCTTTAAAAACTTTCTTTCAGAAACTCGTCCTAAATACAACTAACTCTGTACAATGCGCTTCGCACAGATTAGTATACAAATTTGTGCATTACATTACATTGAACAAACATAAAACTACAATACATATTGTCGCGACGTCATCTAATTCATTCATCAGAATTCATGTCCGTGAAATAATCGCGCTGTTTCTAGAATGTTCTATCGCAGCGACATCTTGGAAAATGTATGTGATTCGAACAGTTCAGAAAGTACTGGAACAAAATGCCAAAAAAATAACAAAAAGAAGATTTAATTCGAATTCGGGGTAAAAAAGGAGAGTCAGATCCGAGCCCACTTTTTTTCTTATGAAGGAAAGTGAACTGAGTAGAAGTCTTAAGTTAACTGCGAGGAAGAAAAAGTGCAGTGAATATCTAAGTGTTTTTACCCTATCCCAGCGCTCTTAACAATATTAACAATAATTAAAAACATAATGATGTCACCGTGAAAAGGTGTGATGCGTTTAGAAATACGTATGAAAAAATGTATGAAAGTGTTATTTAACCTCAGCAATGAAAGGCGAAAACCTATTCCGGCATTCGAATATTGCTCCAAATACTTTACCGCAGGGCGCTTGGAAATGGCGTAGTGAAAGCGCGCGATTTTCTCACTGAATGTGAGCATTCGTCACATGTCACCGGCAACAGAGGGCGCGCCGCCGCCGACCGCTCATTGGAATCACTTATAGATGTTTGCACAACCTATATTACTTGCTGTGACTTATTTAATAAATGTCTCAGAAAATAAATAAGAAAATTTTTTTTTTCATTAATTTTTTCGATTAAATCCATGAATAGTCAATTGAACATATGTAATTTCATTTTCGTAAGGCCAACATATTTTATTTTTCGTATTTTTAATTATATTTCATTTCACATATTTCAACGACCGCAATGTAATGTTACTTTCATTCTTTCAATGGCTCACAAAAGTAAACGAAGATAATACGCGCAGCAAGTAAGTTAATACTTTAATATATCAAAGCAATTTTCAGATCTTTTTCAGGTAAATGATGCGGAATAACAAAGTACGGCGGCGAGGCGCCCCGCGGGCCCTCGCCCGCACCCCGCGCTGCCGCGGCGTGTGCTTATCAACGTTTCTGTTTCAATACATTTAATGCAAATTTATAAAGTTATACATTCATTGAAAACATAATATCTAGAGGGGGCAATTTCATTACTCGATATCTCGGTCTTAAGAGTCACCGCATACGAGATAACGACTAATAAAAACAGCTTTAGTACACGGAGGCCGTAGCATGCGTGAATACGAAATCACTTTGTGTTAAATCAATTTAAAGAATTAGCAATGCGACAACTTATCTCATTTATAATTTTGATGAGTGTGATGACTGAGAGTTTAGAATTCTCAGCGCAAAGATTTGTTCTTACATTGTATTGTATGTTATTGTTGCAGACGCCAACCTGCCGAGCTTCATGGGTCAGGGCAGCAACGTTACCGTGGCCGTCGGTCGGGACGCCTCTGTCACCTGCAAGGTCCGCAACCTGCAGATATACAAGGTAAACCGGTAAAGATTAATTGTAGTTATATATTGTTTGGCTGTTCTGTTGTTTTCTCTATTGCATTAGAACAAAATATAAAACATACTCTGTCCCTACTCATACTCTACTCTAATGGAAGACTCGATAAACACATTCTTTCAATTTAAAAATTAAAAAAGAATGCATTTAAGTAACTTAAGATCAAACGTTTATCATGATGTTAATTCCTGAGTACTACGTGTCTGTAGGTCGCAGTTGTGTCACTATAATTTGCCTCATACACATTGCCTTCCGCCGCCAGCTCTACTCAATGGCTACGTACTGTTGTAATTAACAGTTTTAACGAAGCCGTTATCGCGACTTCATTCAGTTTGCTCGCGACCTATCTCTCTGTGTGAATAGAAATTGGAATGCTTTGTTTTTATCACGACCATTGATCAAAATTCACACAACACTAGAATGCTATGAAACTAGGTTAGGAGTAATTTACTGTCAACAGCCTGTAAAGAATGTAAAAAGACTGTTTTTTTTTAACTAACGCTACCAAATAGTGTTGGCACAAATTTTTTTACAAACTGGCAAATCAGCTCAGCGTCACGCATAGTATCGTGCGGATCTCGGTAAATGGATTGTATACGCGCCTCCACCAATTGCTGTCTAAGCCTGTCACGCAAAATCCCATAATGTTTTGTTGCACTTTAAAACAATCTGAATACGCATTTAAAAAAAATACGGATTTTACAACAGTGAAATAAAATGTCAGTCAGAATGATTTTTAAAATAATACAAAGATAACGAGAGTTTTAATTAATCCGAGCCGGGAAGCTGACGTTGATTATAGGAAACCAAACAACAAACGTCTTGAGTGAACGAGCACTGTTTGAGGAAAATAAGTCGGCATACCTTTCATTACAGGCTCTGACAATTGGTGTAATTATTTTTTTCTATTCATCCTAGCTTTCCCCGCGATTCCGTCCGCGTGGAATTAAAAAAAAACAAAAGCAAGCAGGCTATGTTCTACTTCTACCCCAAATTTCATCGAGATCCGTACAGCAGTTTAGGCTACAAACTCAAACAAAAATCCATCCATTTATCTAAAATTCGCATTTATGATTGTTGATTTGAGATTTTGTTGTCGACAAATATGCTTTTAGATGATTTTACTAAATTACATTTCATAAAAATGACTGCTGTCGTATGTAGGTAGCGTGGTTGCGCGTGGACACGCAGACGATCCTATCAATCGGCAGCCACGTGATCACGAAGAACCCCCGCGTGGGCGTGACGCAGGGCGAGGGCGCGTGGACGCTGACGCTGCGCGACGTTGCACTCGCGGACGGCGGCCGCTACATGTGCCAACTCAACACACAGCCAATGATGAGCCAAGTTCACCGTCTGCAGGTCGTAGGTTCGCACTAACAACCTTTCACTTACATATTTTACTTAGTTCTTTTTAGTATTCACGTCGAAGACATTGGGGCCATGGTGATTAATATTGATAACATTGTCTTAATCGAAATATCAGGGTCTAACATCTGTTAAATGAGCATCTGGTCGTTCTTGAATGTGACTATGTAAGTACTGTAGTGCCGCCGGACATCGACGGCGAGGCGAGCAGTGGCGACGTGACGGCGCGGGAGGGCGCCGGCGTCGCGCTGCGCTGCCTCGCGTCCGGCAGCCCCGCGCCCGCCCTCACCTGGCGCAGAGAGGACGCCGCGCACTTCACATTGGACGGCAAAGTTATGGGTTCGTTCATTCTTAAGTATCTCTTTTAACTACTCATATTTCCTTTCTATTTTCGAATTTTACGTGTTTCTGTGGTTTTTGCCTTCTTTCAACTGTGTTGAAATAGTTAGATTGTATAATTCTAGAGTTTTTTCTGCGTTTTATAATAAAGGCAAGTTAAAGTTTTGGATGACAAATAACGTTTCAAAAGTTAAATAATCAGTTATCCTCAGCGGGACAAGAAGTTGTGCTAACAATAACCGCATTCAATTAGTTGAGCAACAAAACAACAGCGCTCGGCTAAACAAAAGGAAATCTCGAGCTTCTGTAAATTAAAAATAAATTCAACTAATTTGCATTTATCGCTACCGCTCCGCTTTGCGGTTTACTTTATAAAGTAAAAAGTGAATATTCTTTTATAATTTCTAACGTGTATGAGATAATCATACACAATCAATTATTTGTATTAATCTAGCGCACTGCGCATCAACATCTTACATCAGCAGCTGGTAAAAACGATAAACAATTAAACATAATCTGTCCAGTTTCCAAATGGACCGGTGAATGGTTGAACATAAGTGCGGTGCAGCGAGAGACGTCGGGAGCGTACTTATGTATAGCCTCCAACGGAGTCCCGCCATCCGTCAGCAAGAGAATACAAGTCAATGTCATGTGTAAGTTCGGCTTTAAACTAAAAGGCGTAGTGCAGTTGATAATTAACTTTCTTTTTATTAAAACAACAATGTGTGTGCGCAGTCGCGCCGCGTGTGTGGGCGCAGGTGGTGGCGGCGCGCGCGGCGGCGGGCAGCTCGCCCACGCTGCAGTGCCGCGCCCACGCTCACCCGCCGCCGCAGACATACTGGACACTCAATGGAGAACAGCGGCTCTCCAACGGTTAGTTCACAAAATTAATTCAATAAAGGGAGTGATGACTCAGTGTGGAAGGGTACATCGGTAGAGGTAGACCTAGAAAGAGATGGATGGATTGTGTAAAAGGTGACATGATCAAAAAGGGAGTGATGACTGAGATGACGTATGATAGAGTTATGTGGAGGACAAAAACCTGTTGCGCCGACCCTACGGGAGTAGGATAAGGAGATGATGATGATGATGGAGTGATGACTCAGATGACGTATGATACTTATGTTGAGGACAAAAACCTGTCGCGCCGACCCTTCGAGAGTAAGATAAGGAGGAAGATGATGAAACTAGATGTTTCTTCTTTATCTTTGTATAGCTATGAGTTTGAAAGGAGCCGTAATTTAAGTGTGAAAATAAAAAATAAGTAACCTTAATTTGGCTACTTTTTTATTATAATTATGTTATTTTAATACCTACGTAGGTTCTCGAAATAATATATTTCACTATAGAACTTTAATTGTACTCTTAAGAATATCTTCATTTTTCATTTGAACGCTATTTAATCGAGCAGCTTTTTGGCTACTATCCAAAGAATTTACTTTAAAGACTAGTTCTGCGAAACGTTTGATAGACGACACGTGCGACCCGGGCGTGAGGGTCGAAGAGCTATTTGATTTCTTATTATTGTACTTGCTACAAGTGTTGTACTCGAATATAATGTGTCTATGGAATTACTTTTTACCACTCGTTGGCTTTGAACGCTAGCAATAAAATGTGACAAACTATAGTAGTTAATAAGGATCACAAAGACATACAGTAAACCAGAGACAATAAAATCATAATATTTAGCCTTTTCGTGCCTCAGCTGACCACATTTTTATACTTAGATTTTTTTACAACGATTTTAAGCATATATTATTTTTAGGGTCAAAATATACTATGACGACTGCAGTGAAGGACTATACGTACACGTTGTCGCTGAGGATCGAGGCGATGACGCGCGCAGACGCCGGCGCCTACCGCTGCCACGCAGACAACGCCCTCGACGGGGCCCACGCAGACCTCTTTCTGCACAGTCAGTCCCTAGCGAGATGCATAGTACACCACATATTCAATAATAAAATAGTTAAAAAATGCACGTGCAACTTGTAAACTACGATTCCAATGATTTCACAATCATCAAAATCTAATCTTTGTAATTACAAAAACCTCAAGTGAAGATTTTTGAAGTGAATTATCATCACATATTTGGAACCAAATGTAACGACTAATCTGAATACTTTTTATTGTTTAGTGGAGACCACTACCTCTACAACTACCACCACGACCACAACTACCACCCCTCCCACCAGCACCACCCCGCCGCCGACCACCGACACGATACCAACATGTAAGTAATGCTCATTTTCATTGTTAATTTTCACAAAACATTTGTTTTAACAGCATAAACTGCAAGGTTTACAGTTACTTGGTCAGTGTGTACATTATTCTATAAGTAGCAGTGTCAGATGCGGCGGCGGGCGTGGCGGGCGAGGGTGGCGAGGGGGGCGGGGAGGGGGAGCTGGAGCAGCTGCACCGCGGCGTGCTGGCGGCGGCGCCGCGCGGCGTGCTCGCACACCACGTGCACAACCTCGGTCAGTCACACGCCTACCTCACCTATTAGTTCAAACCTTCATTATTCATTTATTAATTGTTCACTTTCAGTCAATGGGGGCTTTTTGAAAGAATGTGTTTTTCTATTGTAGAAATGCAGACGACGACCTGACCGGAGGCGGGTGGGCAGGGCGACGCGGCCTGGAGCGACCGCTGGCCGCCGCTGCGGGACCTGGCCGCCTCAACAGCGCCCGCCCGCCCGCGCTGCCCGCACTGCCTGCGCTGTCTGCTCTGTCTGCACAGCCTGCTCGCCGCCGCGCTGCTGGCGTGATGCGGCGTGACGCGACGTGTCGCGGCGCCTGACGCTGCTCGTGAGTGATTCCTGCCCATACCCGGACTAGTACAATTAGGGAACTTTGTATATAAACTGTTTTATATACACGATAATATGAGTGTTTAAGTGTAATTCATAAGTTAGTGGAAAATGATTTTGTAAGGAATGTGACATTGAAAATAAAGCGGAAATCAAGATAAAATGTTTTTTTTTGTTAAACGAGACATTATATTCAATTTCTTAATGTCTATAACTACAATAAATTAATTTATGTTGTTACATAAAAATATCACTATAATAATGTTTTTACCGTTTTTGTATACTTGTCCAGATTACATTAAAACAAACTAGTAAAAATAAAGTGAGATCGTTAAAGTGAAAACAGATAAAGTGAACACAAATATACTTAAGGGTTGTGTAAAATTGTCATTCGTTTTTCTAATTATTATTTAAAAACTTACATTTACTTACTATATTTCATTGTATACGATAAATAAATTTGTTTAAATATGCTATAAAGAGCACCTTGTATACAAATAATTTAAATGTTTTATGTTTTCTTTCATGTACATAATTGATTACATAATAGTGTTTGTTCAACAATGTATAAGTACGATAGTTGGATGCGGCCTAAGTTGGAACCTTGATTTTAAATATTATGATAATAATTGAGTCGGAATATCTAAGACAACGCCATATGGATAATATCAAATGATCATAAACAACTATGAAACGACATGATGTATTGTACAAAATTGTTCTGTTCTAAAAATAAAAATATTAAAAAACAAAGTAGTTTTTTATTCTTCACAAAGGTTGATAAATCTTGTCGATGTTGTGACAAATAATCGACAAGATACATGATGTAGATTGTGGGACGCGTGTGTGTAGAATAGCAGTTTATGTAACAACGTGTGGCAGCCCTGGTTATAGAAATACCACGAGCACATTAAATGCACGTAAATTTTCGTATCTTAGAATTACAACTATTAATTGAATGAACAAGAAGTAAAACATATCACAACAAAACACACAACTCGTAACTTACAGGTAACTATAATTGCAAAATTTTAACCATCGCCGTTGAATATTGGAAGCAGGTAATACTAGTTTGGACAATGAAAATTGATTAAATACAAATACTTGAGAGGATCAAAATCGATTAGTTTATCAGCAGCTAATTAAATTCTTCCTTTGTCCCCTCCCCTGGCGGGGCTTTGTCAGGGTAAGCGCTGTATAACTTAATAAACAGGGCTCAGCCGCCGCTCACCTTAATTAAGGCTGTAATGATACTGAAGTAGCTTGTAGCTATTATGTTAAATATTACCAAATATAATTTTATAACAAAGATCTAGTATTATTTTTTAAAAATAATTAATGAACTCTTTGTGGGTTCCGTCATCAGTATACAAAGGCATCATCACATGGGTAAAATACGAAATAACTTTAACTTCATCTGTCTTTTGTAAGTTCGTGGCACAATGATAATTAAAGCTTCTGTGCACACAAGTTATATGAAATGTTCTTTTTAAAAGCAATTAATATTTTAAACTCGTATAAAGGAGATCCGACGCATGAAGAGCTTTCAGCGATATAAACTGTAAAAGCTTTCGCTTGAAATCTTTTAGCTTTTACGTTTTTTAATACCTAGTTACTTTCCAACCTCTTTGCTGGTTATAAAATTGTAAGATGCAAGACTAGTGGCTTGTGCCGTTAGATGTTATCGAGGTAATGCTAAGATAAATCATCGAGTTAAAGATGACGTTGACGTTTTGGGTAAAAATTCTTTTAGACTTATTATTATGACCAAGATGCGCAAACTTACATTAGTGGAAGATGAACGATTTAAAATGTTGCTATACTGTTATTGTGTGAGGTCTATGGGCATGTAAAACTATCAGGATAATTACTGTTGTCGACTTTTTACAGACGTAACATTATAATTTAATAATACTTGTAAAAGAAGTATGGTAACAATAACTGTGATCTCATTATCGCGGGATTTCTCATTGCATCGTGTCCTCCAACGCCAGGTTCTTTATTAAGATCGACAAGTTTTTGACTCAGCGACCTCGAGTCGCGGGAGATTAATGAGTTAAGAAAGTGAGTGGGTTTGTTCGATGCCTTTGCGGCTTTCCTTTGATCATGGTTAATTCGAACAAGACGCAGGCGCTAACCGTGACGAGTGCTGACTATCAATTCATAATTGTTTTATATTTCTTTTTCAATGTAAGTATAACTATGCTTTTGTACTACTCGTAACTACTCGTACTAGTACTACTCGTATATGAACGTAAAATATAACTACCACGATGAAAATTAATGGTACGAGGACGAGAATAAGTTACTTTAACTTATCCTCCTCCTCGTGGTTACTAATTTTACAATACGGAGTCGTTATTTTTAACAAAATTTATTTTCTATTTACAGAACATTTTTATTTAGGCATTAACATTATCACGAACTTCCTACAACAGCAGTGTGAGCTAGAAAATATCTTTGTTGAAACATTGAAAATGTTTTTTACGAATTTCCTAATAGCGCTCTCAGTTACAAGAAAAAATACAAATATTTTTGGAATATCCCATGAACAAAGTGAGATTTAAACTGAAAATATGGTGCATCTAAACATAAAGCATATTGTAAAAAAGTACGGTGATACGGTTCTAGAACAAACATTTTGATATGACAGGATTATTTGTTTGTCGATGTAGGCTGTGTTCATTCAGGTCCTGACTGCATCCCGCGCGGTCGTGACATGTGACGAATGATCATATTTAGAAGAAATATCGCCCAGCTTCGTGTACACCATTTCACAGGATGCCTGAACTGAAGGATGATTTAACACAAATACGTCGTTCATTTTCTAAAAGATCCTGTTTGTTATTTAATCTCAACATTGAGTTAGGAAAGCAAAGGATTAAAGGCGTCATATTAAGTAATGCTTTGGTGCTACCTAGCTCTAAATAGCTAAGTAATTTTTTTTTACTTGCGACCAATAAACAAAACTGTTTACTTAATTCCAGTAACATACAAATTCTCTAATAAAGTGCAAAGATCTAAAAAATAGGCAAGACACGTCGCAGGCCATTAAGAGAAATTGGATGCGGCGAGTCTGCGACGAAGTCGGCTGTCGCGATAGCGATCGTTGTATTAAATCCTGGAACACACACACACACACACCGAAGGTATAAGAACTTAACGTGTTTATAAAGAAATAACCTACTTTAAGTTAATCAAAATTTAATCATAGTTACCTTTCTCTTTACCCTTTCTACTTCATATAAAATAATTTTTGACACGGGTCCTTCATTCAATATACTTTAGGATACATTTCAGTAAATGTATATTTTTCCTATGTTTTTTTTTATTCTAACATTTTTACATTTATTTTATATGTCTGTTTTTTGAATACAGAAATTAGACACAATGTTATCAAAACATGTATCATTCTCGTCATAATAGGATTCCTCTCCCAAATATCAAATGTCCCACCCTAAGCCGCACTTTATATCCTCATTAATTTCAGACTTAATTCATGTACCAATTTACCTCCTCCCTCCCCCTGCCCCTACCCCCGCCCGCGCCCTCTACAGCTATCACTCTTCATTCATTCTCACTGCAACCTCTGTGTTTACTCGTGAACGTAACTAACAAACATCACATAAATCACTTCATAGTATTTCATTGTTATTGTACCTAACCGTTTTTTATTCAAATATTTGAACACTTGGTATTATCAAACAATCTTATAATTTCCAACCACGTTACAGTTACAAATGCAATAATAAATTTACATAATACCGGGAGTATCTCAGTAGCATGGCTGACAGCTCAATAACCGGCTATTCAAGTCGAACGGGGGATCGTTATCAAAGCGGTTATTAATCGACTTATCTGATATCAATCACATTTAATTCCACAACTAATCAATACGTAGTTGACATTTCATTATGAAGGGATCTATTCCACAGATATATGTAAGGAAAATACAAAACTGCAACTCTAAAAATAGAACACATGATAATGACCTAAATAGATAAATAAAATAACTATTAATTTATAAACCATTATTTCGAAGAGACCTGGGAAAGAACGTGATAATCATATATTCATATGTCAAAATAAATATGTTAGATTCGTAATCTTCTCTATTGGTAGTATTCTAACGAGGGCAACATTGCGCAGGTTACCAAGTAGAGTTGTCTCACGCTAACATACCACGTCGTTACCTTGAAGGGTACTTTCAAATGCTAGCAAAGGAGGCCGCTGTACAAGTCCTCCCCAACCTGCTATTGTCTTATTCTCGGTCAAGTTTTTCTGAGAATTGGTCTATATTCATGTCTCTTACTTTGCTTTATATAAAATCTTAGAGCGTTACCACAAAAACTTGGACTTTGTCTCAATACATTTTAGCTTAAACGATTTTTACGGTGACTTTGGGCATAAATAATTAATAACGATTAGATATTTTTTGTGTTTATCTTTAAAATCACAGAAATTATTTTCCCAACTCGTCAATTTTCTTCAGCAACAAATCTACATACCAATGCATATTAGTGTATCTCAAGTCTCAATAACAGTCAAGTCAAGCATTGTAACATACTAGAAGCATGTCGGAATAATAATTAAATGTATTAGTACCGTATACTTAGCGATAGCTACGCCTTATACAGCCACACTGATTGAAATGTCAGAGATAACATAACAAGCGTACTAACTAATGCGATATTCGCTATTGGAAAATCTATACAAACTAGAGAAGGATTATTCCTAACCGTCACCCCGCTCTGTACCCACGTGAGAATAAAATGTTTCATCCGTCCCACTTTTTACACCCACTATCACCAATAAGGTGACAGATGGAACCGTTATGAAATAAAATAAGTTCCATCCGACCCGCGTCGCAAAAGGTGGGACGGATGAAACTTTTTATTCTCATCTGATCCCGCATGGGAAGAGAGTGAGGTGACGGTTGCTAAGCTAAGACATAAAACACAAAAAATACTATCAAAGTCACAATGTATTTCCTCATAAAATTCAATAAAGACAAGTTCCGCATCATGTCCAGTTAATATCAGTTTCATATATCTCGTGTAGAATCTTCTCACGTCGGATAGTTCGCAAAGTCGGCTTTAGAAAAACTTTCCCTGCGTACGATACTTCACTCCCAGAGCCTCCGTTTGCCCTCATATAACTTTATTATCACCAAACTTGTATTTACTTTCTTATATTATCATTGAATTTTCCATGCGATCAAACTATATTCTACTGTGGAAATATGTATTATCTTGTCTGGTTTTTGTCAAATATAATTCCCATTCAACTCTATAAGAAGTATAACATTGTTGGACAACATTTATTTGCAATTAATTAATCAATTGTTAATTTACAATAAACACTGGTGTGCGCTATCTACTCTATCTGGTGTACTCTTTGCTGTAAATTTGGCTTGTATTTACAATTATCAACTGATAAAACGAGTCACGTAGAAAATTGCTTTCCAATAAAGTTTAATTCTCTCAGTAGAATGTATTATCATAAATAAGGCTTATCTTTAACTGCTAATAGATGTTGTTATACCGATATTGTTTTAGCTTACATTTCGCTCGTATTCATTATATTAGGATAAGTAAGTTTGCTAAAGTACTCGAAGCCTGTACGAGTAGAGACCTGTTATCATTGAATGTTGTTCCAGATAGGATATGTCTTCAAATTTGAGTTTTTCTTTTATACTTTAGTGAAATATTCTTATTTAGGTTTATAGAAGGCAGAGGTTTCTAAGTAGTCGATGTCCTCGAGGATCGTAACTCTCAGAGAGTTCGACGCGTTTAAGAAAATATTTTACAAACAAGTACCAAATTCAATTTGAAAATTTTGTGTAAGCAATTTTTCAATTAGCACGCTATAATCTACATGTTTTATAAATAAATATAAAGCGATTGTTATTGTTTCCGGACGAGGGTCCTGTAGGTAACATTTGGTACCGCTGCCGTATCAAAACATTATGTCCCATTAATGTTAAAACAATACAAATATGTTTACATTTAAACACATTTTAAAATACAATTAAATCCACAGTAGATATATACTTTTGATATAAATTAAACATATTAAATAATAAATTTATTTATTTAATTTGATAAAATGTAAATGCACGTTTTTTAACTGAAAACACTGCGACTTTAAAACATTGTTACTTCTTTATAAAAAGGGAATAATTTAAGTGATTATTTTCTAAGAAAGGACTCAGTGCGTACGCTGAACTCTTTATTGTTTACGTCAAAAGTCAGTCGTTATTTTAAAGAATAACATTTTATATAAGTAAAATACGAGGCTAAGTGATCCCAGAACGTGCCACAAACTGACTGCTTCAGATTTTGAACTAAAACCTAAGAGTACTTTGAACAACGTCCACAAAATGAGAGATGTGATAAAACGAGCTTTGTTTTATAAAAATGATCTTTATTATGTAATGTACTAGATACTACAAATATCCATCCATCGATATTAACTTTCGCAAGTGCTCATTTTTAATCCGATTATGACTGTTGTATAATAGTATTGTATTGTTCTTCTTAATACCTAATAGTAATAATTTAATCCTGACCGGTAATAAATTAAAATTATTATTAAAAATAAATTGATTAACATTACTAAAAATGCACAAAAAAATAACATTTTCATTTCTTTAAAATAATAAATCGTTATTACAAATACACTTGTTCTTTGTCTTAGACTTTTACGTATAAAATATTTGAATAAAGCTTTGAGTATAGTAAATAACGTTGCTTCAATTTGCGAGGGCGCGTTATCACGGCCGCCAAGTCGGGTATTCTGAGTGTCGGACGGTCGATCGGTCGGGCAACGTGCGCGCCGTTAATATCCCGGCCCGGGCGATGCTGACCCTTCAATATAATCTAGAGCCAACGTCTGAAGTGTTCGTAATTTTGACATCGACTTTCTTTTCGTACGATATTTATATAGCTAATGTTTGTCGAAAATATTTAATTTTCCCATATCTACAATAATGTACTAAAATATTTTATAGTAAGTACAAGATGGCATATCTAAATACAAACTAAGAAAAGATATCTAATAAATAATTTTGGATTACAGCAACTACGCGAAAACTGAAAATTACTTGAAAAAGACTTCTATGTACAATCTATGACTACGTATGTGTAATTTTTTTATTAAAATAGATGTTCAAATATTTGCGAGGGTTTCTCTGCGATCGGTTACACCAATTCTGTTTGTTGAATCAGCGAGACGCGAAGTGCTTTGTTTGTTCAACACAAAGCCAAAGCTCTACCATAGAGCTAAATGTTTGACATCGTGAATGTTGTCTGCAAACAAACTATCACGATATTAGGAAATTATTTTCAAACAACATATACTTCTTATTAAAAATACATACATAGTAGCGATATAGTGGTAATTTTTTGAATTATACAAGAAAGTAAATGTACATTTGCAGATGCGTAGACGTCCACTTAGAAAGGCGGCCATTAATCAAGGCATCGGCGCTCTGAATGATTAATTGATTGCAATGAGCCGTAACATCGCAAATTGTACGAGAGATAAATCACAGTATCTTCCTGCATAGATACGAGTCTGTTGTCACAATAACATTGCTTGAAAAGTGTCGCTACTCCTACGAGCGTTTATCAAAATATTTATCTTTCAGTGTACAATTTCAACGAACTTAGGCTTATAGGCTTTCTTGGATTTACTTTCTCGAAAAATTTGTTTCTCGGCAGCAAAGATTCATGGTAATGGTATATTGCTTTTATGTTCAGGAATACTTTCAATCAGAACGTCTGTAATACGAACAAATCAAAATTTAACACGAAAATCGAGGTCGATATGAAAAGTTGCCAACTTGAGACACCAAGTCGTACAGTATTCAATTCAGCAACTTTTATACGGCAAGTTGTATGTTATTTTACTGAAATGGAAATCTCCTGACAGTCAAATAAAGGCAAAAGTTTTGATTTACTTAAGTTTTACAACATGTCAAAATTATACGATTGCAAAAATTCAAATGTGTTCTTGAATTATGTTTATATTTTGAGAATAATGATCATATGATTTTCAGTTTGAATGACCGTAACTTTTAAACCGTCATGAATTTTGTCAAATTATTTGTGCTATTTTAATTCAATTTAATATGTACTAGTCAAATTATACTTTATGTTGATGCGAGCTTCTCCCGTACGCCGTCACCAGCGGCGGGGGCGCTGCGCTCAGCGACGATTGTGGACGTTACGAAGGGGCTGCGTGACCCTATTCCGACAGCTCGTGACGCGAATCCCTTGCGATTCATTTGTTTCAACACATAACCATCACTTTGGGATACTTGGGAAGATACGTCGCTAAATATAGCTGAGTAATATAATAATGAACATCGAACAAATACCAGCAAGTAATATTTTCACTTAATAATCGGATTTGCATTGAAAATAGACTTACACATGAACTAACTTAAATTGTGTCTTCTATAAGGCGACTCGGCCGACCTGTGGAGGCTTATTTCAACGTGATAACGCCTCGAGCGAGGCGAGGGCGAGCCCCAGTCGAAGTACTCTTAGCTCCACGCTGGCGCTGTGCAAACTCGGCCACTCGGTAATGTTACAGTGTTTATACAAAGCAAATAATGACCTTAAGATGTAATACAAAAGCACATTTAACTTTATCATAATGTAATTACCTCCACCGTTATGACCTAGAACTAGGTCATGACTACACGAGATCATGGAAAGTAGAGAATTTTAATGTCGGAGGCCAAAGCTTTGTTAAAACTCGTTTCTTCTATTTGCGCTTTACAAATGGTCAAAACGAAATGTCTTTTTCTATAAGACAGTTTTTATGTCTATTTTATATTATATTTGAATGGAAACAAAAAAATCGTGTGATAAATACATTTCCCTTAGCCTACTTGTAGTGATCACCTAATAGCTAAAGTTATAATGAGAATTAAACTGAACTGGAGTTAAATGAAAACTAATTCGTTTCGTGACTCGCATCGGCTGATGTCAATTCGGACCAGGTACACAATTTACAATTCAAACGACGACTTCGACGACCTTTAATGTAACAAAAACTTCTGTTAGCTGAAGCGTTATTAAAACGGAAACTGTTATTCCAAATATTCTTAGAAATTTTCATTGCAAGTTTTCACTGATGAAAAAACTCCACTATTTATATAAAATTCAATTTAACACAAGTTACGTAAGCACAACAGATTTTTTACGGCAACGTTTCATGAAATACAGAAGATATGATTTTAAGATTCGGATCAAAATTGATTTATTTACAACTTTATCAAATGTATTAAAATCATCTTTTTACGTTATGAAAGAAAATACATTATTCAGGAAAAAGGCAGCGCAGAATATTCGGAATAATTTACTTGGGATTTATTTTCACAAGCTTAGCATATCGGAATTTATAACCAACTTTCACCTAACCTTAAACCTGATTTTTACCTAAAACATTTACAATGTGTGTCAGTACGTTTGATTTATTTAAAGAGACAAATACATCGTTGGAAATCACAGCTTTTACTTTGCTCCGAGCCAAAATCGCCTGTTTTCGATACTGACAGTTTAATTGGAATCCCCACCATCTCTACCAACTGCTGCCGTGAGCGCCAATATGGTGAATATCAAATACGCAAAAAACACTACGTTACATAGCCTGTCCATTTATAGAAGTAAATGATATGGAAAAGAAAACTTATCCGCCTAATTTATGAAATAAAAGTCTTCAATAACAATACAATGTGATAATTTAAGAACGAACATTTTCAAAGTTTCTCTTTTGTTTTATTTTTAATTTCCTTATAATACCTAAATTAAGACCTTCAAAGAACAAACGAAATAATTAATTAATTCGCAAACGTCATTACCTGCGATAGAAGTAATTAGTGTAAGAGGGTACAATGTTTAATTGGATGTTGTAACGAAAGCCTTGGAATAATTTTAACACCCACATTCCGGACGAACGAGTCAAACTTAAAGTTAATGAAATAAGGCTACAGCCTTACAAGTTACAAATATAGAACTGATGTTTCTCAAGTGCTGATAACAGATGTCGCTACTTTCTATACGAATATAAACAATTTTTTTAAAACTAATACGCCGCAAACATACAAGTTGCTACTTGCATTCGTCAAAAAAGCATAATTTCGGCAATAATATCGGCAGACTAGATAACTATAATACGTAATTAACGTAAATTTCGTGGAATGGATTTATGTCGTAAACATACCACAAGTTATTCCTAATTTTAATTAGAATGTTTCACTCCGTGACAGTTCAATTATAATTTTTAATTACTCGTTACATGTTGTTCTGATTGAATTATAACAAACTCAATGGAGGAGCGAAAAATAACGTTTCATTGTTAACATTAATAATTTTTTCTAAACACTTTCGTATATTATGTAACTTGTGTTTTTGAAACAAATCAACTTCTTCAGTATTTTATTTAACTTAATTGCAAGAACTTACTGTATTTGTCCTGTACGCTTGGGGTTTAGTTCATTGCATATTCTATGCGTAAATCTAATATTATAAAAATATCAAATCTTAAAATTAGCAAAATGTTAAAATTTACATTTTATTTTTAAAATATTCATAAGTCCTTATTGTGAATAGTTAAGTATCACTAGTCATTAGTGAAAACAGTTGTGAGTGCCGTCATCTACATCGCAGCGCTGCGGAGAGCGATGTGGGGGAAGGTCAAGTGAAGACCTCATCTGTGACTAATGTAACCCCCCTCCACACCTTATTAAGCTAATGGCCGGGGAGAGATACTGATTTTATGCAGATAAAATAATCTGTACATTTATAAATTAATAAAAAATATTTAAAACAGCAACAACATTTGACAATTCGCTTACGGCTAATATTGAAAAGACTCTTTAACACTTCGCTCCGTAAGCGCCCGCCGCTCGCAAGTAGAATGACTTTAATGGAATTTTGAGTTTGACCGTCGCCTTATTTAAGATGCTGTTACATACTTAAATGACATTTCCATATTCGGCAAGCTATTTAATAGACTATTTTCAAAAAACGACTTAAATATTATGTGAAAAAAGTTCATTTTTAGAAAACACTTTGCTGGTTTTAAAATGTAAATCATTTCAACATATAAAATTATTTCTCCAACTCATAGATATGGTAATAGTATGAATACTCCCCACATAACGTTCGAGTGAAAAGCTGTTATAGCTCCAGAAGTGAAACATTGCTGTGGAATAAATTGAAGTTATTACAATTTTATAGTATGCATTAGCGGAGCTCCGGCGAGCGGACCTCGTATGTAGATATTTCTTAGAATTGATGACGCCATCGCAAATAGATCGCACACAACTTATGCCCATTATATTACTTAGTACTTTGGTATAAAAACAAACGCATAAGTATCACTTTAAAAACTGTGATATCCCACAAAAATATACTTAGACATTGTTCAGTAAAAACTTATTTTGACTCTTTGATAGCCGCTGATTGATATTATAGACGTCTACGAGGTATCGTCACGGTAACGTGAGAACTAGATTAATTTGATATCATAATATTGTTGTTAAATTAAATTAAGATAGTGTACATTAACTAGAATTGCTCCTTATTTGTGTTTACTTAGTCCGCGGCGGGGCGGGGGTGTGACGTCACAGCTCGTAGCCGTCACTACGCTCTCAGTCTCCCGGGAGACTTAGCAGTAAATTTACAACTTGCATACAGTAACAGCGTGCAACCATCTTTAATGGGACATACATTTACTTGGGAACAACCTTCACTACAAATTGACATATGTGAATTTACCTTCGATTTATGGAGATTATGAGAATGTAAATATCTTTGAATTGAGGATATGAAGAGGTTTAACAAAATATCTGATTGAAAACAAACTTAGTTTGCGAGAATATGGTAAAAGAGTCCCGTCAACGTTTTCCATTTTACAGTCTCTCCTTATGATGCTTACTCGCAGCTCGTAGCCCGTAGCTCGCAGCTCGTAGCTCACAGCTTACGGACCCACTGGCTGAATAATTTAACTAAATTGTTTTACAGTTCGTCGCATTTTCAGTGATCGCTTTCAAGCAATAGTATTATATTTTTAAAATAACATATAGTAATTCTTTCTATTTTCCTATAGTCGTGTACCTCCAGTTATAGTCAGTTGCAGCTTTGGGCTTTTCGGTAGCGCGGTTATTAACATTATTCAGGATAATCGCAAATGAACTCCAATTGAGACCAGCGATTTCCGGGCGATAAATTAATCCATTTTCCCGTTCGCAATTATCAAATAATGAATATTTGAATTGTCCGCTACTCCTGTTTGTAGTACTGTAAAGTATGTATGTATATAGCTATACTACATTGTACTTCAGTGTTATTTATATGAGTGAATAATAATAAGAAATGACACTCAAAGTCACCCATGACAAACAACCACGCCTCAAATATAATCAATATTTTTTACACATATATATTTTTTACACACTGTAAATCTTACTAGTCTTACTAATCTTACTAATATTATAAATGCGAAAGTTTAGATAGATGGATGGATGGATGTTTGTTAGCGTTTGTAGCCAAAACGGCTGAACGGATCTCCATGAAATTTGGCACAGGTTTAGAGCATAGTCTGGAAGAACACATAGGCTACTTTTTATCCCGGGATAAGTTACGGTTCCCGTGGGATTCATTAATTTAGTTTTTTAATGCTTACTCGATCATTCTGAAACGGTTCAACATATCTTATTGAAATTTGGCACAGATATAAAACAAAGTCTGGAGTGCACATGGGATAAGCTTCATCTCCGAGAAATGTCCGGTTCCCGAGGGATACGTAGATTTTTGCAATTTATATAGTTCGTATGTTTTCTAATACCACGCGGACGAAGTCGCGGGCAACAGCTCGTCAAATTATAAAATATAAATAGTGAATCGGTCGTTATGTAAACATTATGTACTAAAAGAGGGTACTTTTCGCGAGGCCTGATCAATAAAAATGGGTAACTATAAGATTTCGTAAAATCTCCTTGAAGCGTCAGCATTACAAAAAACTTCATTTTAACTTTTAGAACACGAATTAGTCGCTCGGTGATTTATGCCCTTGGGGTACTGACTTTCTTTATTATAATTAAAAAATGTAGAAAAACTTCGAAGTTTAACAATAAAATTATATTAAAATTAAAAAAAAACTCGTGAACATATGACACAAAATATTTTAGAATTTGAATTAGATGAACTGTGGATAGCAAATACATTATTACGATATACATTTTAAGGCTGGTCAAAATTGTATCATACTTAAAGGAATTTAATATTTTTGAAATTCGAATGAAACGCATGATTTTTTATAATCTGAATTTTAAACGAGAAGAAATTAATTCATAAGGGAAATATTATGATAGGTTGAGCGATCCTGAAATAACAGAATTGTATGGGGATATAGCCCGGCGCAGCGCAGTGGAGCGCCCGGCAGCTCCGGCTGAATTATTTCATACTTTGCGTAATAATATTTTTCCTTCCTGAGGATAACTAGCTATGTCCGTTCAACAATTAAAGTTGAAAATGTAATTTACTATTTTATAATAATTACAATTTTAAACCTAATAACTTACAATCCCTGTGAATATATGTTAAGGCTTTTTTCTTTTACTCTTAAAAAAAGGTTTGCTATAAGGAATTTACAATTTAGATTAATGAAACAATATTAACAGTGAAACGATATTTCTCGGAAATTAAAAGTCAGTAAAGCTGTTCCTTCCATTCATTATTGACAATGCTCAATGTGCGCTCGGCCTCGGCCCGTTTTATGCCACTTATTGTCGACTTCTGTTTTAGGTCCACGATCAAACATTGTTTTTAGAAACAATCGGGCTTTTAAATTACAAATAAGTACGAATATAGGTAGAAGTAATTTATTATTAATAAAGATAATTTAGCGTATTCTCTACATCATCAAAAACACACGTGCTACATTTAAATATGGATGGCTCTACGACTGTCGTAGCAATCACCGCACTCACCGCATACCGCGCCGCCGCACGCCTCCGCACGCCGCTAGAGGCCGCCTGTTGCTTAATTTATGACGTCAGTAAATCAAAAGCCCAACGCGAAGCCTCGTCTCTCATTGAACAAGTCTCCTGCAGACACTTTTGATTTACTGTTCACAAAAATATACTAAATAAATATTGTTTTCCGCTCGTTTTAGCTTCTATTCCGAATATAAAAAAGGCTCGTCGACAATTAAATCAAAACTCAATTTTAACATATCATAATAGGTACTAACAACACCGAAATTGGTGTGGTGATAGATTAGGTTATCCATTAAATAAATGTGTATTTTAAATAATGTTATAAACTATTTTGTAAATTATGCGATGGGTCGAATGGGCCAGCGCGGGCAAGTAGCAATGCTTCAGTCACTCCTGCATAATGCATCATGCTACTCCTCTACTTGCACAGTAATGGTTTGAGTGTTCGCCGCCAGTTTTATTTATCTCTTGCACGTTTGTATTATTACTTGAATATTATTATTTTCACGAAGATTTAAATAATGAGTCATATTCCAAATTATAATTATATCACTACGAACAGCTAATATAAGGTGGAGGAAACTTAAGCAAAAGGTTTGTAAATACATTTTAACCCGAGACCAGAGCGAGGAAGGAAATAATCATTAGATTATCGCAGTCGGCGGAAACTACAAGGGGTAATACAGAAGGGAAAGAAAAGGGACAATCTTTTTAAGTTCTTATGAATTTTCTTACAATACATAAAAATCATATTTTTTTTTATAAAAAAAATACAAATGTTTAATACTAAAACGTCAGTTTAGTATTCATCATTTTGGATTGCTTAAGTCTTTTGAAATAGAAATGTGAAATGTAATTTGTTCGTAACCCAGTTCTTGTTGGTTCAAATGCGTGTATTGTGTTCTCACAATGGAGGTCCCGCGCTGCACCATGCTTCTTACAACACGTTTGTAGAGTTCGTCTCGTCGTACATCTTGTAATACTTTGTTTAGTTATTTATTAAGAATCTTAGTAAACTAAAATTCGATAAATCCCGCCAAATCTTAACACAGAAAAGTTTTCATGTGTTATAACACTTGTAATTCCTAGGAGTAAAGATTTGGCAAGGTCACTACTCAATGTTTCAAAACATTGTGCAGAAAATTCACTAAACCATGGAGGAAACCCCAATCTACATTGTTCGGCGGCAACGAAATATTTAAATATTTACAAATTCACTTCTTACAATAGGGAGAGCAGACGGCCGGGGG
>NW_013526693.1:80045-87701 GCF_000836215.1 Papilio polytes | reverse complement strand
GGTGCGGCGTATTTACAAAACTGCAATAAAATTTAATAGAATTCTTGGAACAAGGTTTGCACATTAAAGATTAACCGGGCAGCGCGGCGCGGCGGCGCGCTCATTCTTTGTTCCCCCAAAGCTCTTTTTGGCTCTTGTTGACTCTTTTTAGCTGTTCTGGGCCCTTGTAAGCTCGTATTGGTTATTATAGGAGCCCTCCGCCCGCAGAAGCTTCCAGTCGACATCGGTTAATTATAAAAATACACAGAAATGAAAACTGTTACATAATATTTTGATAATGCGCCACTCGGGGCGGAGAAACTATTTAAGGAATTTCTTTAACTGGAGCTGTACATTGCAGTTGCAGCTCAAATAAACATTTTTTTTTGTAAACAATGCGATAGACAATGCACGCGATAGATTGTCTATCGTGATATAGTTTGATGCTCGAGATATCAAAGACCTATCATTATTTTTTGTTTTCCTCAGTCATTATAATCCATCCTGCGACGTATTGGAAGTTCTAATAAAGAAATAAAAACTGTAAACAATATATAAAGAGTTCAGTGAAATTATAACAAATAAAAACAAGAATAAAAATTTTACAATAGGGGTCGCGGAAAAAGGATTTCCAAAAGCCTTTGAGTCGGCAGTTTTGTTGATTTTCCTCGACGTCGAGGATACGAACAGAATTGAAATAGGAAGAACAAAGGAACAGAAGCCAAAAAATAATAGCACGGCTCATGTTTGCCACCGAGACTACTCCACGCAGAGAGGCTGAGTGGCGCACTGAGCTTCAACGAGGCTCACCTTTCCACTCTTCAATTGTTATCTAAAAATTATCGAAAACACTGACACGACGCCATACAATAAAACCCAATCTGTTTTTCTCTTTTCATAGACAATGCTATCAATTACTTTACTAAAATCTGTATTTTTAAAATTATTATTGTTATTACGATACTATCGTGTATCCCGAGCTACGAGACACAGCAGTCGGACCAGCAGTCTATAAACACGAAGTTCTTCTCGCCCAATTAAATTTTAACAATGTAATTCTTATTGAATCTATAAAGTAAATTGTAGGTTGTAATATTTTTATACTGTTTTTCATTTTACGTTCTTCTAAAAACAAGTTCTTAAGTATTTCAGGGTTTTTCTTGTGGTTCAAATTCTTAAATTTCTTGAAGTTGCTAACACCTCTTAGTTTTCAAATTTAATCAAGTTGGCAGAGTACGAAGTGTAGTTAAACGTAACTCTTTAAGTCCATTATCATAGCTTTACACTTACTTTAGGCTCTCTATGAATTTAATTAAACTTCAACTGGGAAACGCCGCCGCCGTTTACTTCCTAAGTAACTATTCTCCAAACGATAACCTCGATATATTATTAATGTGGAAACTTCATAAAATGTCTATAACTATAATTTCTATAACAATACTTAGGTATTTACTTTATGTAAAAACACACATTTCAGGTACAATTATTAGCTGATTTGTTTGCAAAAAAAATGTAGTCAAATGACCCTAGAAAATTTTGATAATCATTTAAAACCCTCTATTGTGAAAGGAAAAATTCAAGTTTAATAATATAACTTGTGTTGAAGTCTAAATTTCTTTGCTTATTGTTTTTGTTACAAAAGTGATGTACAATAAAGAACAATAAAGTTTAAAAAATTATGTAAAATATCGTAAAGTAATACTAACTTTAAAACATTGAAATTGACGAGTGCAAAACAGCCGGCTGCGGCGGTACGCGGCAGTCGCCTCGGGGTCACCGACAGCCTCAATTTAGTTGTTTATCTATCTGTCTGTATGGTACGCTAAATTACTAGTACACTTTATTTAAATTTAATTCAAATATATATTTAAAAAAAGTTGCAAAGGACAATGGTAAAACTCCATATATTGCGATATTGAGATAAAATTATAATAGCTTAAAATTAAAAAAAAAAACGTATGTTACATATTCTAAATTAATTTATGCAAGATTATTTTTTCAAGATGGCGTAGAAAAAATAAACTTAGTCATGAACATTTGTATTATATTGTCTGCATGAAAGCCATATAATTTAAACGAGAAAACCTTTTTCCTCTGAAATATATTTCAGTCTTACAGACAATCAAAGTTACAGACTGTTCAAGATTACGAGGAACACGGAGAGGCCGTAACATACATACATTGTACGTTTGAGGAAAACACAATCGCTTACTTACCAAACAATATATTCACATAAAACATTATGCTGGAAAGAAAACCGGTTTTTAATTTCTTTTTAAAAAGTCTTAATACATTCTTTAAATATTTTTTTCCACAGATATAAATGTAAACTGCTTATGTAAGTTGCTTAAAAAACTACATAACATAATTTTAAGTTGTCTTTGTGATAAGTTATACTGTCCTTATACGCACAAAGTCAAAGGCAAAATGTTCAGATGTAATCAGATCAGATCAAACCATTTTTCGTAAGCAATATTGTAGGAAAGTAATCCGCGATGTTTACTCCTCGTCATAAACTTACTGATATATTTTATTGGCAAGTAAAAGTTACGATATTGCAGACATGGTCGACAATTTATGTTATTACTCAAAGTTTTATGATTAACTTATCTACCACATAGCGCAGGAAAATATCTAATGATATCATGTAAGAGCTACTACATATATTATCGCAGAGAGTAGGGATTGTAAAAGAATTATTTTAACGTTTTAATTGCATATTACTTGACATTAATATCGGTTGTTTACAACTTTTGTAGAGTTTTAACTCGGATCGATCATTTTGTATTGCAATGTACATTCTCGCGGCCACACCATTCGTAATAAGATTCACCAAAATTACAATAAAATCTCACATTTCTCGAATACTAGAAACCAAAATTCACACAAATGTGAATCAATAACCGAGCTTCGTATTTCGCGGAACTTGATTAAATGTTTTTCGATAAATACAGCAACAGGCTTCGCTGCAACACAAATTACACGGCCTGTAATTGGTAACAAATTGAGGCATTCATTAGAAAATACTGGCTGTTAGCCCGCACTAAGTCTTTGTTATGTCCACATTAAAACAAATCGTTTTACGAACAAATACAAAGATACGAGCGCTGCGTACGGAATAAAGGATTCTCAATTGCCGAAACAATTCTGGTCGTTTTTAAAAAACATAGCACAAAACATTGCGATAGAAATATTTAGTTTTTTAGTATGTCACTTATTTTTTGTAAATATTTGGTTGAATTAACATTACATTTAAATGACGCAATAGTTCAGGATTTCGATTTCCTTAGAGACTATCTCGGTGTTCATTTCGACTTGGATTTTTTTTTTATTTCTACATTGAAATGCGTGGGTTCAGCTACTTTTTAATAAAATAAAAAAAAATGAAAATCTGCAAATTCAGTAAAGAAAATAAAAGATGTTTTGTAATGCCGGAAATAATCAATGACGTAATTTGTCTTCCTCAGCCAACAGTAATTTATGCTAACAAAATAACGCGCGCCTGCGAGCAACAGATTTACCTTACACCTTCGAGCCTCTCAAGGACGGTTTTGATGAAAATTAATGCTCTTAATACTAAAGTAAATAATGACAACCACTAAGAGGAATCTCAAAGTTAACATACAAATATGTAAACGTGAAAATCTCCCATACTATCCGCAGTAGGTAACATGCGAGATTCGACGCTGAATATGTTCAAAGTAATGTCACAGCACGACGCGGCGCGACGGCCGGCGGCTATATGGCTGTACTTTTTATTCTTATTGATTAAAATCTGACAAGCTTCAAAGGGAATTTTGTGTTAACTTCGTTTTTTGTTGAATTTGCACAGAACAAAGGAGTGCGGGCGGAGCGGGCGAGCGACGGTTGTGAAACATATTGCAAATATATTTTAACGCAAAGAGGTATATACGGCTGCCACGTGTAATCCAGACCGCGGTAGCTAAGAAGTTAATTTGTAGAACGAGATTTCAGTTTCCGCTTATATTTTCATAAAGCTAGTTGAATAAGTGAGCTTTAATGAGCGCTACGGAATTAACTACGACATTAATGATTCAAAAGCGAAGTCGTGCCGCAGTTCTTGACACCGTTTATAAGACAACAAAGCCATTTCTATAAAAGATACAATCGCATTCTTTTAGTCTCATCCTATCTCAGATGTTGTCAATTTTCATCGGCATGTGCAGGTTTACTAAATATTAAGTTCTTTCCTACGTTCAGGGAATACGACTTCCGGTGAGAGCACCAACGGGCTCGAGCAGATTACATCTACCTTTAAGGATATAAATGAACTAACTTCGACCTAAAGTTCGCAAGATTTCTACAGATCGATACCGTATCAGACTTAATCCTCTATCTATTTTATAATATCTCCTCTGAAATGTGGTATGTTTTTTTTATTTGTTTATAATTAACTAATTATTACACTACTTCTTCTTCTTAAGGTGCCTCTTCGACTAGCGAAAGTTGACGGTCAGTTCTCCAAATTTGACTTTATCTCGTGCGAGGTGAAACAGTTGGGCGGCACTCGCAATTCCTGTCCACTCTCGGATGTTGCGTAACCACGATTTCTTTCGACGACTAACACTCCTTTTGCCGGCAACTTTTCTTTTTCAAGATGAGTTTGAGACTATTGTGTACTCAGTGGTATTGCACTACTACAGTCTTGAATTTTTAATAATGTCACACTCGATAACCCCGCTGTTATCCCAACTTTACAAATAATTACAAAAAACAACTGTAAGTAAAAACATTCATCGAATACAGATTCCTTTGACCGCGTCGTTAATTCTGATAACATTTTATTCGGTCGGCATTTCTCAAAGCTTCCGAACAAAACTAATCATAAAAAAGGTCATCCTAAATCCTTCCGGCTCAAATGTAAGCGACGCTCTCTCCAAGTTGAGGCGGCAAATTCTGCAAGGACAACCGCGGCGAGCCACAAACAATACATAAAGTCTTGTGTTTTATTTAAGTCAGATTACCGCGAAGAATTATTAAAAGGAAAATTAACAACAACTCAAAGTTAGAAACTTTGTTGCTTCGTAAAAATATCACAAGATAAAAAAACACTGCGACGTCGATAAATGTAAAATTCAGTTTACATAACTCAAAAATGTTTCTGCTGGATGTCAAAAACTGATATATGTGATGTTTTGACTAATATTAAGTTATGCGCCAAAACTGAAACGTTAAATATATAACAGCATCATAGATAGTAAGGGATTGCTTAAAATCCAAATTCTATTGAAATTTATTGTTTGTCAGATTTTATACGGCGTTGACGAAGCGAAGTGTTTATGATTCATTTCAGTATTCGGCAGATCCTGAAGTTATTCGGTCTATTGAGTAGTAAAAGTGCAGTAATTAACTGCTGCAATCAGCCGCCGCCGCCATTCGCCGCCGCCCGCCGCCCGCCGCCCTCCGCCCGCAGCCACTGCGGGTGCAGATAACGTGAAACTGCTTCATGAGTTCTTTTAAAACTACTATCCGCTAATGAGTTCACAACTGCATTGCCTTAATAAAAATTAAAGAAATACCATATCGCGATCTATTTGTACAAGTGAAAGCTCGATTATGATAAACAGCAAACTAATGAATAGATAACGTCCTTCCCCAAACTGACACCTACATTAAGATTATCTTTGAGTCCCAGAGAACATTACGGAAGTCGTATCTTGTGACAAGATTACTTCTGAAAGCCTCACACTACATGTTGGATACACTTTGAAATCTAATATTGATAATTAATTGAATTTTAGAGCCAATAAGTTTTAAGAAAACACGGAATTCAATAATGTTAGTGTTTATTTAACTATTCATCAATATTATACGATGTATCATCTGTTAAAGTTATGTTATATTTATTATAATTACCTTTGTTATACACATACATATATGTAGTTGACAATTGAATTGTATTTACAAGTCCGTTAATTGTTTAAACAAATTAGACTTGGGACTCTGCGAATAACGTTAACTATTAAAATGTCAGAAATAAATTTTCATAAAAAAATGAGTCTAATCTATAGACAGCAAGTTAACTAAGCAAACTCAAAAATAGTTAATTATTCTTGCCTCTCCAGAAAGATAAACGAAAATTATTAAATTAACTTCTGCTACGAAAGAGTATAAAAGTAAGATTGTAATTTAGTTATACAATAGGTAAAGGTCGGAAGGAAAAGCTGTGTATTTTATATTAAAGTAATAAAAAGGGGTCGGAAATTCCGCTGGGAGCAGTCTACGTAATGCCGCTCTCAGTGGCCTGCGACAGGCTACAGGCTACAGGCTGACCTTGTGCTCGGCTACTCGCAGATTGATCAGAAGATACGTCGGGGACGCTTTCGTAGCGCTGACACTGCCGCTGACACAAACATTTTGTACGACCCTCTCACGATTTACACACTACGTAAAGATTACAATAGGTGGAAGTAATTTGGATTGTTTGTCTCCTACGTAACCTTGTCCAAAAATTGGACGACTCGACCAAAACGACAAAAGACTTTTACAAGGCAACGACAATACTAAACCAACAAACGCAACGACAATGACAACCACCAAAAACACCTGCGAACCGCAGGAAGTATATGTGTAGCGAGACATCAGACTAAACATCGCGATACAGTAAAATAATGTCTCGCTACAGCGCCATCTGTTAGGGTGCGGCAGAAACGGCGCAAACATTCCGCCCACCAAGAACTTTGTTCTTCACCGCCCACCATGGTGTAATAGTACATGGTTTTCCACTATGGGGTTGTGTGTAATACGAATTACATACATGCAAATTCACAACTGGGTTTAAGCTGCCAAATATGGAGTGTGCTGTGCCTGAGATAATCCATCCTAGTTTTGTTTTCTGGGCAATCATTCCTGCCGAACCTTTCAGAAGCCCGTTATCTAAAATTTGTGCATATATTTCAGCTCCTAGCAGGATGTCTATGTTGTTAGGCTTGTAAAATGTGGGATCTGCTAGCGCGCTTTGTTTTAGTCCTGGCCAACTTGTGACGGTGCACTCTTGTGACGGTAAATAGTCTGTTATACTATTCAACACATAGGCTTTAACGGGCAAAGTGAAGTGTGGGTTGATTCTTGAGCGTATTTTAAACTCGACTACGTATTTGGTACGTAGTTTGCTCCCTTCACTGAGCCCGGTTACTTCACCACTAATCTTGGCTCGCTTCAGACCTGCCGATTTTACTAGGTCTTCGGTTACGAACGAAGCTTGTGAACCCTGGTCAAGCAAGGCACGGTAGATATGTGTTTTGCCTTTCCCCTCAGAGACATCTACAAGTGCTGTAGCTAGCAGTACTTGACCGGGTTGTTCAATGAAATGAGTATAAATGTTTTCATTGTCATTATTACGAGTGTCTGTGTCTTTTCTCCCATGTTCTGCAGATGATTCCTTTTTCCCTGGATGTAACAACGAATGGTGTTTTCTTTTGCAAATATTGCAACGGGTGTCTCGTAAACATTCTGTGGCACTGTGATTTGGAATTAGACAGTTGAAACATAAATTGTTTTCTTTAACAAAATCTGTCCTTTTATCTTGGTTTAGTCTGACAAACAGTTTGCACTGGAAAATATAATGCTCCCCGTAACAAAAGCTACATTGAGCCGAAGACGTAGCTGACGCAGTCGTATGGAACGTTTTGGGCTTGGTTGTATTTGGTCTTGTGT
>NW_013526693.1:22985-79617 GCF_000836215.1 Papilio polytes | reverse complement strand
CGCCTGCTACCGGTGCGCTAACAACTGCGAGGCACAAAACAAGCCACTTCATTTATCAGCGCGGCTGCTAATAGCGACCCTGCTTTAATTGGACTGGTTTATAAGGATCAAATAAAATTATGCTTTTGTAAATAACAAACTAATTAAAATATAACAGAGTTTCAGAAGCGACGCGGGTGGTGAATAAAAACCTGAAGTACAACAGTGATAGTGCTTCATGACAAAAATAATAAAAACTGAGACTGAAGTACAATTACTGTGCAGGCAGCTAGAAGCAATTATATCCGCATTTACAATAACATTAAAGGATTAAAGTAGAGATACAGATACTATCAAACCAACCCGTAGCCTTATTACTAGCTAAAGAAACCTGAATAATCCATTCAATGTCATTCGTGTGCTTTATAATTATTTATAGTTCACTGGTTATTATCAAATTAACATGCCAGTATGCCAGTATGCCACTTCGATCACAAGCTGATAAATTGTACAGCAACAAGTACAGCTGCAATCGCTTCCAATATATTTTTCTCTGATCGGTAATCTCAAATGATATTTAGGTAGGATTTAGGTTTGTATATGGCGGGAAATAAAGGCCTGGCGAGCGCTCATTAGCCAAAGGCTGACACGCTGCAGCCGGTGACGGATGCCGCACTGCGCCGGCTGACGGACGCGCTGTCGGACTGATGGATGACCGGTGTCATGCCGTCGGACCAACGCGACCTAACGCCCGGCTGCCGGACAACTGCTAGTGCTGCTTGCCAACAAACGCCGAAAGTACCACGTCACGTCTCCTCTTAGTAATTACATGATTAGCATCATATGTAGTACAGAAACGCCGGTTCAAAGTTCCTGTTTATGAATACAGTAAGTATTCCCGAAAGTAAAATCAAAGTTAATTACAAAAGACAAATTTAACGACCTCTCCGCGTAGCGCCGCGTCAACAGCGACCGCGGCGTAGCTGCGGCTGCGGTACCGCTAAGACAGTTTCACATACAGACAGAAAAGTAAACAATCAGTACTGCTTCCAAAATAGTACTGTTCTATCTCTGCGATGTGGATACAGACAATTGCAGTACTGTTTTGTCACATGTACAGCTACACTGTACTGCCCTTGTGTGAAACTAGCGTTAGAGACAGAACTCCGCACAGCCACCACACGCAAACCGAGAGTTATCGCTATAAATTAAAAACAAACACAACTAGTTAATATTTGCAGAAAACGATTGTGTTTACTATGCATAAGGTATACGTATAAAAATGCTTAATTTCCTTAACAAATATATTTGAAAAATGTGCTTCAAATTTACTCTGTTCACTTTAATACGTATCACAGTTCACTTTCAGTACAACACTATAGTGCGATACGACTGTAGAATATTAAATTACATCGCTGGTATATTTGTTAATATTTGTATTTTTGTTAACATCAAATAGTGTTACAATATTTAAAGTAGGGAAAGTCCGTGTAAATTCTCCGGTCACTTCAATTAAGATGTTAATTGCTAATAGAACGCGGGCGGGGTGGCGGGGGCTGGGGCGCGGGGGAGCGGGGGCGAGTGTAAGGAGATGAAGTTTCAAACTTGTTCACAAGGAAATTGAAAATTTAATAAGAACCTCATATTTAACTGACACTGAGTTACGTTTAAAGAAATGTTTTCTTAATTTCCAACTACTGCAGTTATAATCCAACATCGGTTTCTATCAAAAGACTGTAATTTGTAACACAAAGAAAAAATAACATTTAATCGAACAGAAAACTGCTGTACAAATCTTGTTCTACCTTCGAAGAATCAGAGAAAATATAAAAATCTTTTATGTAGGGAGAGTGAATTTCATAAGAATAGAAGAATATAAAACAATTTGACTTCTCAGAAGGGGAGAGGCAAATTAGATAAGGATATTATAGAAAGTGTCTGGTTTGAGGAATCGCTACCCGCCCGCTGGAACAGCGATGGTCGCGCCGGGATTGCGTCATCAATACCAGTCTACATTCGTCCCAGCCCCCGCCCCTGCACCCGCTGCCGCACCGCCCAGCTCACTATCCGTCTACGTCAGTCAGCTCTGATACGATACAGTAAAACCATTACCTGGAACATCTTTCAACTAATAACTAAGTGCAAAGGTTTAACGTTGTAGATACGCGCTGTAGTACGCACTTCATCCACCCACATCAAAACACGAGTAATTAGACTCATATCTATGTGAATGGCTTTGTATGAAATTACATCCACTTGTCCTAAATTTCGGTGTACGGATTAACGAAAATTATGCTTTATTGAAAGCTTCATAATTAGAATATCACAAAAGTCTATGATATGTAACCCACGCAAAACAAATTTCATACGTAGCCAATTAATGGTATAGATAATTTTACAAATATAAGCAGAGATTCATTCTTGAAATTCAATTAAGATAATAAATCTATTGGCAAATAACACGCCACAGCAAGAGGAAAAGTAAATGAACATGAAAAGTAAAAACAATTTTATACCAATTAATCAATATTTTTCACCGAGACAGGAATACAGGAACCTCATTAATTTGTATCCACTTCATGTTACACGCAGCACAAACCGCGGCGCATAACCATCAACTCAGTTTTAAGTCTCGTTAAGCCCTCAGCCCTCCGCCCTCCGCAAACAATCCCACAAGCAGCCCTCAGCGGCGCAACGCCCTCGCCATGCACCGCGCACCGCAGCTGCACAACACTTTGTACACGTTGTTATTGTAATTGATCGTTCATTGCCTCCTCTTAGTTATACTGTTCACAGAAAAAAAAACATCAGCAAACAAATGATAAATTTTTTCATACCAGACAAAGTATTAAGAAGAAACAAAACAGATTTCTGCAGTTCGATATTGAAAGCTCAAATTAGCATAGAGTAAAATAAACTGATTCGATGAATATGAAATAGAAGGCAATTTGATTAGTAGAGATACACTAAATGTTCGAGCAAAAACCTCGGCTGGGGTTGAGCGACGCGACGCAGATACGTGAGCAGATTATGTCAGATCGTGACTTGAATATGATTTGCTTAATGATATCTTCGTGTTATCCTCAACTCTTCTGTACGGAGAGAGCTAATCAGAGCTGCACTTCATCCAGTGTTCGAACTACCCTTGACGTCAACTCAAAAAGATGTATTTGATCTACTAACTTTCGTGATAGAATATCGTAAGAAATACTTACATCGTTTTATAGCAAAGGATGTTTCAATTGCCCTACTGCAGTTAACTTCAAATAACCTGTTAAATACCGCTTCTTTTGTTGTAAAAGATCATTTCCATGTTACCTGTAGTATGTTTGCAAAATCACATTTTTTCTACATAATTTTTATTTCAGCATTAAACAAATTAAAGGGACCCTTACAGTAATTGAGGCAGCTCTCGTATCATAAAGTACACTTCATTAGCCATTTAGAATACGGCCGCGAGTGGAAGGTAATTTTTATTATATCTATAGATGGATGAATACTGAATAAATTAAAATAAAATAAGCTTTATGTAATAGATTTTGCAGTACGAAAATAAAAACTGTATAATTCTTACTACGCGTGATAACATGATTAACCTCAGAGATTCAATCCCGTAGGATTTATGAGCATTGTTTTATTAAAAGAATTCGTAAATATTTGAATTGAATTAATTCTTCGGTTCTCAGAAATCTCTTTGTTCATTAATTAGAAAAAAAGATTAACTGTTCAGTAGACTGTCGTTATAGAATACATTGTTAATATTTATGAATAAAAAATTAAATGAATAAGAAGAGTGTTAATTCTTGGATTGAAGCAAGTATTATTATTTGAATTTTCATATCATTAGATATGGTTACTATAAATGATTTCGCATTGTTTATAACCTAATTTAAATGTGGTTGCGCTGCATCGCACAGCATTTGTTGCGGCCGCTCCGGCTGATTATCTAAATGTATTTGTTTATACTAACACAAATGAAATGGGACATGCGTGTTTGAATCCACGTTTGCGGTCGGAGCCGTGCTCAGTATTCGCCGATGCGGATGGATGAAATCGCTGCTAATAGCGCGCCGCCACCAGCGACATTAATTTATCGAAAACCAATCGGTGACAAATGAGAAGATTCTAAAAGTAAACTATCACAGAACTTCTTTTCGGAGTACTCAGAGAGATGGAGAGAGAATTATCCTCATCCGACTTATTTTGAAGAAAATCTAGAAAAACAATTCTCGAAAAGCAAGGTCTTTAATTTATTTATTATAAGAACTTGTACCGACCGTGTGGGCGTTACAAAAACATCCAAGTAATTCCAATTTCCTCGTAATAATTTTCTTAAACTTTCACCTCTAATCGATTGCTCCTTTGTCTCGCGGAATTGTGTACTCGTTGCCTTTGTTTTAAAGACAAGAGAATATTGATTTATGCTAATAATGAGAAAAATAGAAAACTTAGAAAGCTCTTTGTTGATATTTGTTTGATTATGAGACATAAAAATACGAATTAACGATAAATGTTTCCTAAGAACAATATAAAAATCAATATTTGCGTCACCATGTCACATAGGGACCGAACACACTTTGGCGTATTTTATTATTTAAGTGTGTAAAGTGCTCGTTATATATTGCAGTGACAACTCTCCGGGGAGAGCAGCACTTTCCTCGTTGAGGCGTTCAGCACCAGGGAGCCGAAGAACTCGTCTCCGCGCAAGCTGCATGTTTCTCTTTGAAGACATGATGATAAACATTTCGGAGTCTTGACGAACGAAACTCTGACATTATTACTAAATAATTTAACTTAGTTCCAAATAAACTCGACGCATGTACAAGAATCGTTAAAATAAAAGTTCACAACTAGATATAAAGAGATGACAAGTTTCGAAGCCACGACCTCTAGATCGGTGATACACACGCTTGGTGCATCAATCATGAAGTTGTGTTGTGAATGCCTGTATTCATTTAGTTACGCGGCAAAAATACTTTGATCGTTTGCCATTAGTAACTGCTAATTAATAATATAAGAAACGACGCGTTCGTTGCAAACAAATTGCCGACAAAAATAAACGACTCCATAATTTTATGAAATCGTCAGTCACCGCGCAAAGTCACATAAAATTTCTTCCAGAGAAAAATACGACTCGATGAATTTCAATATCGCCCTAAAGTTTTTCTGAAGTGAGCAGCCTCTAAATTGTGCCGTAATTGACTTTCGCTCGTTTTCTTTATTACGAGCTTTTGCGAAAGTTCTCCGATTTTCGAAGCGATCGCAATTAAATTATTAATAGAATAGATTTCCAGTTCAATTTTTCGAATTTTAGATAGTTGCAGATAGATAGTATTCCATCCTTTCGGAACGTGTTGAAGACTAACATACAAACGATTTTACGAATTATTTCTCATAAAAGACATAGAGCGAAATATAGAAATGATGAAGCAGTTTCTTAATTACAATCAATCACTTTGCTGGTCCACAGCGGACTTGGAGATATGCCAGGGTTGACGTGGACCTTGGGGTCTCGAGAGGGAGGATGACTTCAAATTTTTAGTTCATTATTAAACAAAACCCTCCCAATGGCTATTAATAGGTACTCATCGTGAATCATCAAACCAGTAAGAGTTTCAAATTTAATACCAAATAGAGTCAATTTGTTCACATTTTGGGGAAGTATCCGTTTTTTTACAAAACAGTGTTAATAACTACACAACTTGACGTCAAAACTCAATGAGATTTCGAGGTCGGGCGCCATTCAGGCAAAGTCTCGACAAAGTCTCCGAGATATTTACCAACGTTAATGCAACTCGTTTACAAAAACATCCCCGCGGGGGTCGCGGCAAAGAGATACAATTCTAAAGGTGCTCAAAACGTCGTTTTTAAAAAAAGCTCTGTAAAATATGACTCCTCCTTTCATACAAACCATAACAAATTGTTATTTTATTTTCTAAATTTTTTAGTCACCAGTTTTTTTTAAAACTTGTCAAAAAAATAGATACATCAACACAATTCTGACAAAAATTACATAACGTTTAATAAATTGGATAGACATTGAATGAAACATTTTTTGACAAAAGTAAATATTTGTAGTGTTTCCAATCAGGAGAGGCAATGCGGCAATGGCGTTTCAAAAATTGTGAAGCACGTCGCGTCGCGTCGCGCTCGGCGGCGCGGGCGGCTGATTCACTTGAATATCACCGCGTGCAGCACATCGGCCATCAAACGTAAAATATTCAATCTTTAATAATAATAACGTAATAGACAACAACCTTCCTAATACTCTTTTGTTCCAATTCTTTGCGGATTCTACGAAAATACGAAACATTTTACAAAAAGCTGAGCTATCATAAAATGTGCTTATGTTCATTCTATCCATGAACACACACACCTGCCTCTAACAGTCCATATACATTTGTAACAAATTTAATTGATAGAAGCCATGTTACTCTCGTTTGATTCAATTTGTATGGATCAATATATGGTGTAATCGATTCAGACCGCGTATGTATATTATTAAAAGGGAGTACCTACATAATGTGAGATAATCTTCAAGTATTTAGTGCAGAGTTGCGCGTCCTCAATCCGCGCGGGGCGACCTCGCCGGCAACGGAGAGCTCTGCTGACGTGTAATCCTAACACAATGAGAATTAATAGAAACCTCGCTGCGTCCACCTCACTGGAATTATAATCGTCTAGCGATCCGTCCCAGCATCGACCAGGTGAGAGAGTATCGGCAAAGAGTACACGTGTCATATATTTAATATTGCCTGTGTTAAAATTGGACTAAAATTAAAGACCTCAGAGCATAAACATCAGTAATCTAAGTTATAATAATAATAATAACTGGACATAACGTACGGTAACGAACTCATTTTCTTTACATATTTAAAGAATCTAAAAATGCAAAGGCATTTTATTTCCCTATCTGAACTTAACCCGTACAGAGGCCTGTTTAAAATTCATCGAGAGATCGTTCCGCATCATCAGCTTGTGTAACGGCCTGTCGTATGATTTGTTGCTACGATACAATACAGCTACAGTACAAATGTACACTATATTTACATAAAGTAAGCTTCCGCACGGACACGTGTTCATCGGACAGCGAAAGGCGGAAGTTTAGTAAAGCTATTGAAATATTAATGTCAATCGGAACTTTTTAATTTTATAACTGTAAGCAAGTACTCTGAGTAGCTTCGACCCCAAGACATCGCTTGTACAACCATACAGACAAGATTAAACTTCCTTGTGGTCTATCGTAGCTTAATGTAAGCTCTTTATCTTATTACAATAGAATTTTCCAAAAAAGTGTTTGAGTAATAAATCGACTCAAACAAATTGACATTTTTAAATATGTAAGCAAGGGCGGGCAGAGGGCAGAAGGTTGCGGGTGCGGGTGCCGGGGGGCGGGGGCCGGGCGCAGGGGAGGGTGCTCGTTCCTCAGATAATTCAACTAAATTGTTTTTATGTTTTCAAAGCTCCTCGAGATTGCTTTCACCCAAGCCTTATTTTAAACTATGTATCTATGCGGGACTTTCACAAAGAGCTCGATGCTTTGGGAATCGAGCGATGTGCGATCGCTAGCTACAAATCGAAATGTTGAATACTAATTGAATAAGCAATGCCTATTTAAAGAAATAGTTCTGATTCAACGTCTGAGTATGTACTTGTAGCTGAAGACCAGCGCGGCCTTCAGGGTCAAACTAAAGGCCCCATCAGATAAGCCTTCTTGCCGAGCCTTTTGGCCGAGAGCTGATATTTTTTTAAAAGTTGTGTAAATTTTATTTTGTTGTTATTTGTTGTGTTTTGTTTTTGTATTTTTCTTGGCCAATAAACAGTGTTATACTTTATTTTATTTATTACTTAGTTTTTAGAGTTTATATTTATCATAGTGTCACAAACCTACATTTTTACTTGTATGACAATATGCTATAAACTTTACCATACTTAGAAGCACGTAGGTTTGATAATTAAAAAAAAAGAAGTTTTTGTAAACGTTTTTTTGGAATGTATTTTTGGTTATTTATTAAAATGTAACAAACGGTGTCACAAACCTTACACAAAGTATAAATGAGAATAGGTTTCTAACTGGCAAAGTAAAAATTATTACTGAAACACAACAAAAGTGAAAACAAAGAAACGTAGAGGAATATTTAAAGAGGGCTCAGAGAATTAGTTCCACAACCCTTGCCCCGGGTCGAGCCTCGGCCGAATAATCCTACTTTTATATTGCCTTCGCCACAAGCCTTTAGAGATACTCTTGTGATTTATTGATGGATCCTACTTGTTTTCACAAATATTCACAAAGTTTTATCGCACACTTGCATTGTTCGAGGCCGAGCTTAGCGCACGTAATCTTTTACTTTTCGCATATTACAAATGTATCGACGCAATAGTTTCTGCATTGATCAATATTGCAGTCAGTTTGAATTGATACAGGGTATTAACTTCAAACCAACAAGTATTTTCTACTATTCTAAATGTTGCAAATAACATAATTGAAATAGTTACATTTTTAAAACCGAAATATATAGTTGAAAATGTTTGTAAACATATTATCCTTTTCGTATTTTTTTATTTCGTTTTGTACAAATGTTTCTTTTAAAACAAATTAAGGTTTCTGAATGTGCATGACATTGCACTTTCAAATTGTAAAAACTGCTTTTGTTTCTTCGGCGTAATTTTTAAACATTTCTTGTAACGTGAGATAAATAACAAAACATACGTTTTGTATGGACGTTTTGACCGTTTCTCTCAAGGTTAGAAATTAAGCGTTATTATCAAAAACATCTATATTTTATTTCAGCGCCATCTATTATTTTACAATTGAAATTTCTCTCGACATCTTGTGTTTAAATTAATTTGACACAGACACTTTTACTAGTGTTACTAGATGGCGCTGTTCAATACTTTGTTAAAATCAAGGTTGGGTAAAAATATAAATATTTGGAAATTCGCCTATTCCAAAAAAAAATTTCTTAGCCCATTTACCATATTTGTCGGTTCCTCGAAATACTTTCATTCACAACAATTTGGCTACCTACAGCTGGTGTTCGTTTTGTGATTTTTTACTTATAGTTTTTCTTCATGGTAGGTAATAAAACAAAGATAATAATTTCCACGTATATTTATAAGAGAATAAATTAATTAGTGGTTTCGAATCGTTTATATGGCGAATAATCGGAAATAAATTTTTAGGTAACGATTTGGATTTATGTTTTATTGGAGTACACAATTATACAATATAAATATGAAAAAAAAATAATTTCAAAGCGATTACAGTGAAATGTTTCTTTTGGATGAAAATAAACTTTTATTGTTCTCCCTAGTTTGCTTTTTATGTTTCTAATACAAAAACTTTACTTGATGTTTCATTTATATTTCACTCTTTGATTACTTAAATAATTTAAGATCATTTATTATGACAAAAATATTAAATCAAAGTTCGAAAATTAACTTGATATATGTCATTATTCTTATTTAATTAAAATAAAAAAAAACTGTTTTATTAAAATGAATGAATTTCCTTAGAATTTAAATATAAGCCACAAAGTGTATTACGTGTATTAACGGCTTCTAGCTCTAATGTCGAAATCACAAATGTAACCTTACATCACGTTATATTCCTAAGGCAGTGAGCAGTATCAACAACTTCGCAGCGACGGACGCGTCTCGCCGACACAGTTACAAACTCTACCACGATATGTTTACACTTTATGTTTTAGGTACTTGCAAATTTCAATACATTTTGAAACGTAGCTTTTTGTTTTTATAAATAACAAAAAGCTACGTATCCCCGGGGACCGGACATTTTTCGGGAATGAACCTTATCCCATATGTACTCCAGACTTTGTTTTATGTCTGTGCCAATAAGATATGTTGAACCGTTGCAGAATGATCGAGTAAACAATAAAAAACTAAATTAATGAATCCCGCGAGAACCGTAACTAATCCCGGGATAAAAAGTAGCCTATGTGTTCTTCCAGACTACGCTCTAAACCTGTGCCAAATTTCATGGAGATCTGTTGAGCCGTTGAGGCTACAAACGCTAACAAACATCCATCCATCGTAACTTTCGCATTTATAATATTACTAAGATACATACGGAACGTCCGTCGTTAACAAAGATATAAATGCTAATTTAAACTGATTAAGGCAATTCATATTACATCAACCTTCCTACGGATTACATCCCTACACTTTCTCTATAGTGAGGCGCGTACAAAGCGACCCGGATGTTAACAGAAACTTCTAGACTAGACGTACAGAGTACATACATTAACAACTATAAGCGAGACTAGCCGTCACACGGGAAATAAACTATTATTTCAGAAACTGCAACCAGCACAATGCGTATTTTGTAACACAGTTGCGTATTTCTGTACAGTTTGCTTGTGGACCGCACCGCCGTATGACGGCTCCTAAATAACATTTCAAATCAGCTAAGAAATTAAACTAAGTAATAATATGACACAAACATCTAATGTTACAATACATATAATACACGTACCTTATTGTACACATTTGTTACACATCCTATACGGACATTTATCACATGATTTTGATTACGTGACGATCGCCGGAGGGATACATTTCTTTGTTTTAAGATTATATAAACAACGAACACAATACAGAAAAAAAATTAGGAGTCGAGGTGCAAGAGATAAGAAGCAGGAGTCAGCAAACAGGTCTAAGAAATGTATCCGCCGACGTCATCGCACAGTTACCAGTTATAATAACACGATAATTTAGTGACTTCATAAAAATGACTACACGAACGTATCTCACATATTTCTATTGATATAATGTAGCTACTAGCTGTAACATTAAACATTTACTACGTCTATTTCTAGTTCATTCTTTCAAGCTTTATATTTTTCTTAGACATAAGTTAGAAATGTCACAATTCTGTTTTTATGTACTTCTCTTGGTGACTTAGCTGCGGCTACATCTTTATACAATTGTTCCTTTTACTATAGACTCGGAAACATGGCTTTGCCAAACTCATAAAAAATCAATAAATTTTTGTTACAGTATTTTCTTTTTACAAATATTTAGCTGTAGCCGGCTGCCTGCAGGGCGCGGGGCGCGGGGCGCCGGGCGCAGCTTGCGGGCACTGGCTGCAACACGGCTCAGGACATGGCCTTTTTACTTACACTTAAAGCGCTTAAAATCTAACTCCATGCCGTGCCGCAGCAACACGTTCCTAGCGTGAGCTAACAACACGCCACATAACGCAATATTACAATATTGACAATGTCCAACTTCTTCACAATAAACAACTAGCGTTTCGATTGAGACGGCATCTCACACGTCCAGCGGCGCGCGGTGCGGCTGCGCGGGGTGCGAGGGGTGCGCGGGGTGCGCGGCGTGGGGCGCGTGGGGCGCGCGGGGCGCGGGCGCGAGGCGGTCGAGGGGCTCGAGGTCGGCGCGCGGGGCGCGGGGCGCGCGCGGCAGTCGCAGCGGCACGGGCAGCAGCTCCGGCATCACGCTGTGGTGCGTCACCAGCGCAGACAGCGACGCGAACTCCTTCGTAAAGCCCTGCGCCACAACACGCCCTCACTACACCGAAGCTAATCTCCGACGTCCAGCGATTGAGACGTATGTACACGTTGATAGTACGAATATTTATAGAAAAACTTAACCTCACACATGAGATGAAACTTAATAAGGCAAGTAGAATCTGTATGATGGGTACCTTTATCTTGTATCCCTTGGGCGTGCGCAGGATGAGGTAGTGCGCGATGCCGTGGTGCGCGAAGTCCCGCGGCACGCGCAGCGACAGCGCCAGGCAGCCTCGCTGCGTGGTGGACGCGCGCACCAGGAACGCGCCCACCCCCTGCGCGCCCAGCACCTCCAGCGCGATCTGCGCGCACCGCACGTTACTGCCGGCTCACGGCCGCACCTCACTACACTACCGTGTGTCTACAGAGCGCTAGGAACCTCTCGCGGGATGCCTTGCTGGAACCAGGGCGCGTGGCGCAGCTCGGGCTCGGGGCGCGGCGGGCCGGGCGCGGCGGGGCAGGCGGGGGAAGCGCCGCACGAGGACGCGCCCGACGACGAGGACGCGCCGCCGCTGCCGTCCGCCGGGCTGACACACACAAGCGCGTCACATGCAACGGGGGAAATAAATACTAGTGTCGCCAACCCAGTCGATCTTCGATCGCCATTTAGTTCCAAAATTACCTATTAATCATATTAGACTTGAAGTCGAAGTCTGCGTGCCTGTGCGCGGGGGAGCGGGGCGAGCCGGGGGAGCGCGGCGGGGGCGGGGGCGGGGGCGGGGCGCACCGCGCGCGCGCCTCCGCCTCCGACGCCTCGTTGATGTACCCGCCGCCGCTCAGACACAGCGGCACGTTGGTGGGCCTGACACAGTCACACCACATTTGCTGTCGCCTAATGAGTACCTCACACCGAAGACGAGGGCTAAGACCGGTGAACGGGACGTTCATTTAGAATTTCCCGTATTTATTGGCCGTTCCTCCTTTTAACCATTTTTTAGGTAAGAAAAAGATGAGTACGGCAGCAATATGAGAAGACGAGCTTTACACTCACGTGGTGGGCGTGTCGGCGACGAGCGGCGTGGAGTCGTCGTCGGAGGGCTGCAGCAGCGTGAGGCCGCGCGCCAGCCGGCGCATCAGCGGTGGCCGCTCTCCGAGCCGTTCGCCGAGCCGCTCGCCGAGCCGCCGGTAGCAGCTGAGCTCCGTGGGCGAGGACTCCTCCGAGCTGCTCGGGCTCGCCTCCGGTGGCTCGCTCGTTCCGCCCATCGCCTCGCATTGCACCAACGTCCTGGAAATTGTCTTTTCTTACAGGCGACTATTGTTTGTCGAAATTGACACTGGGTCTTTAGCGATGCTGATTTGCCAAGAGAAATGAAATAAACAAGGACGAAACATAAAGTCGACTAAAACAAAAAACAATTATCTTATCACCTGTCCAGGCAGTGGTGGGCGGAGCGGGGCACGGGGCGGGGGCCGGGGCCGGGCCCAGGGCAGAGGCGCGCGAGGCCCGGCAGCGAGTCGGGCGCGCGCGCACACGCCCCGCCGCCGCTTAGCTCCTTACTCTGCAACCGCAACACATACATGAACACACACACATATGTACATACTCAGAAATGTCGCCGTTTCCATTATTATGAGAAACCAATTGTCCTCCCACAAGTCCTTGTAATATCACCCTGTCACCACGCATCGCCTCTCTAACCGCAGATCGATTGGTCGTTTAATATGAATGTCCTTATGCAAAATGTTTTTAGTTACAGAAACATGTTTATTCTCATTATTATGACACTAATGTCAGCATAAAACCACCCACAATATGGGTTCCTTTGTTTTATATTTAATGATTGGATTTAGCGTAATCGTTTTTATTTCTAATTTTAGTCAATCCTTTTCCATCGCCCCTCTAATAATACAAAACTCTTTAATTTACGTTTATTGAAAAGTGGAACGGAAATAATGTCAGAAACAATAGAAGCTTTGTTAACTTGGAAATGAACAACATTTCGTTACTAAGTTTTCTTTGTTTAGAGAGGCTCGGCCGCTTTGAGAACTCTATACAACTGAAATTTTTATAAAAATAACACGCGATAAATGCAACACAAAAATTGCAACCTAGCGGGGCGGAGGGGCGGAGGCGCGGAGCGAGAAGTGTATCGGTTTGAAAGCTGCGAGACCACTGCATTTTGAACTTTCACCAATGCTCGCAATTCGCAATGTAAACAATTACTCTTTATTCAAAAAATAAAATTGAATGCACACTAACTTTATTTTCAAAAACAATACGTTCATTTCTATAGTGGCTAAAATGATCAGCGATAAAAGATAATGATTATCACTAAAGGTCATCGACAACTATTCCACTTTAACAACACTAAGTAATGTGGTTAATTACAGATGTGAGGCTTAGAGAGCCGTGCCCTCGCGGACACTGTGCCCCCTTCACTCACCGACATCGCTTCTCACCGTTGGTGGTATGTTACCTACGAGTGTCTTGCATTGGCATCAATAGAGGAGAAATTGTATGTGTTTTATATTTTACATAACACCAAGTAATGTAAGGTAGCTTCGTTTGTTGCACTCCGTTTTATCGCGTTTAATTGTATACCAATTTAAATGACTCGTAGTCGTTTTATACAATTTAATAGAAGTTGAAACGGCACAGCTATCTCGCTTCTATCGTCACACAAATGTTTTCAGATTATTTTAAGTGTTACGTCCACATCGGACCAGTGTTGTGTTGCGCGCGATTTACAAAATTAATATGCTCTTATGTTAATCAAGATGGTCTGTCCTGCACTGGATTAAGGTTGAAATTAATGCATCGTACGATGCTAAGGCGAAAGCAACAATGTTGTTATATTATGTGCAGTATTAAAATCGTTTTAAGATTTCCCCGAGCGGGCCAGAGCGGGGCTGAGGGGGGCGGAGCGGGGAGCGGGACAATTCGTAACGGAATGTTGTGTCGGCGACTGATTTATGTAGTTGTTTAACGCCGCGCGTCCGGCCGAGCCGAGCCCGGGCCGGAGCCGGAGCCGGGGCCGAGCCGAGACCCCGCTTACTTTTTGGGAGGAAAGTACGGACACGCTTTATATATTTGACTTTTTAATTGATTCGAAATAAAATTACAGACAGTTTTAAAACTGTGTCGACATCTGGATTTCTTTAAAAGTACCCATAATACAATAAGGGGTTATTTTCGGAAGTCCTGGAAAGTCTTGCGTGTTAGCGTTATATCTAAATTTGTGAGCTCTTATTGTCTCATTTATAGATAGATAGATAGATTACAATATTAATCATTAGTCAAACAACTAGAAATAGTTAATAGTAGAGTCGGAAACGGGGCAATTACATTTTATATAATTTCTTCCGCAAGTCGCGATACCTGCGCGAAACTCCTCCATACACCCAGTGCATAAAATATTATTGATTGATGACAAATATAACACACATGCTTATTGATTTAAAAAATCTGTAAAGGCTCTGGTGTGAACGATGGCATATAGTGATAACACGTGGTGTAGGCTCACGTACAAATGTATGATATAATCTATCAAATTGTGTAATGTATCTATAGTATTGTGCAATATTTCTGCACCATCTCATATGCGAGTGAGAGCGGAAGCAGTGGAGGCGCTGCCGGAGCACCTTACAGGACCGGCACAAAGCAAGTAGGCCGCCGCCCCGCGCCCCCGCCCCGCCCTTCACAGGCCCGGCGACCACGTTTAGGGAATGTCCCACATATGCCTTTGTTGCACAGACCTAAATTCAAGTAGCTACCTAAACCTAGGAGCGAAATAAGAGGGTGAAACGACATCTTTAAAAAAACTGCATTTATGTTCGATGCAAAAATATTTCGGACAGGTAATAAAATTTGTTGTACGAGTATTTGGATTTAATACATTGTACATACCTATCGTAGGCTGAAAACCAGCGCGGCCTTCAGTGACAAGCTGGAGGCAGCATCAGCTGAGCCTTTTCCTTTTGACCAAGAGTTTGTATTTTTATTTTTATTTCATTAATAATTGTAAGTTATGTTCCTTTAATTTTCTTTTTGGTCAATAAATAGTGTTTTATTTTTATTTATTTTATTTTATCGTCAAGGTATGAGAATGCTATATTTTACGCCTGCCTTTAGGGATTGGAGCTGTCCCGTAGAAGACAGACGTCGTCGCGGGCTACACTACTGTTACGATAAGTAAATCCTTTGTAAACCATTTAAACTCACATAGAATTACGATCGCTGTAAATTAACCGCAATTTCTCTTTCGTAGTAAAGCCCCCAATGTAAATACAAGGTCTTCATGTTTATTTATACGACAGACGATCACTGGCAGCTATTATTAACGTCGACGTGGGTCTCTGCCGAGCCTCGCGTGCCGGCGCCGAGCCGCGGCATCTTCGCCAGTCACAATATCACTGTCCTGCGCCCCTACGTAAATCCTTTGGAATAAAACGTCAAGGCTATCACGTTAGTTATAAAGCTAGCTAATAAAGTTCTACAAACATCTTGTCCGTGTGTCGCTGGTGTAAAACACAAGAGAGTCGTTCCTAAAAGTTTAATTAAATACGAGCAGCGAATGTGCTCTCCCCTCCCCCTCCCCCTCCCCCGGCGCAGAGATACAACTTGGAATCTCACGTTGCACCATTATTGTTGTTATATACTTTACGTTATAACTATCATTATTGTAATTGTCCTGTATCAACCAGCATGAGCTCGACATCGGCTCCTAGCGTATTCAACAAATACCTTATATGTTAACCATAATTTCTACCTACCCTTCTAAATTTAGTATCCCTTCCCTACAGAACTCTGTTGCCTCGGTCTTGTGATAAGTATTGTGACGTTGTTCAATCATGTTTATACGATTGTGTTGTAAAATTCTATGTGTGAAAAAAATAAAATCAATAAAGAAAACCCTTTTAAATTACTGCGTAAATTTAATTTGTTGGTGTTTTGTTATTGTGTGTTTTTAGCTGTTTTTAAAACACGTTTAACCAAGAAAAGAAGAGAAAGTACGATTGAATTTATCGAAGAAAAAATTGTCTGAATTTTATTATAAGGTTTTATAGAAGCGGGCGATAGAGGGCCATAACTGCCGGCGGGGGGAGGAGGGGAAGGGGAAAGTTGTGGCACGTTTCATATCAGTGGATGAACTGCTGGATTTCAATCCACGCAGGAACGATTAGCACTCTCCCACGAGGTTATCTTTCATGAGGGACACCATCAAAACGGAAGCCTATATACTTGAAAGCTAGTTTTTTGTTTATTTTCTTGTAAAACGGATTCCACTGGCATTGTTTTGATAAGTTTTGAACTCGTTTCGCTGAAGATATTATTTTACTCAATGTATTATTGAACTGACATAGCTCTACAAACGTTCTTTTATAAGCCAACAAATAGATAAAGAAAATCCCTATAAAAACAGTGTAAAAAGCACACTAGAGACGTGAAATAAAGCTAAGCCGCCCCTGCCGCCGCCCGCACCGCCGCCCGCACCGCCGCCGCCGAGCGTATCGGATAGCCATTTGAATAAGTAACTCGATTATGTCCGAGGCGCGACACCGATAGCTGATACGGTTTTATGATTGCATTTGTAAATACTACGTAAATAACTGAATATACAGCTTTATATTTATCAGATATTGGTAGAAAATATTTTCGGTTTCTTTCAGTTGTTAATGATACATAATTCGAGATAGATAAATAATTCCAATAGATGACTTTTCTTAACTTTATATAGATAGTTATTAACGCCTTGTTCTGTACGTTGAGTTAACCTTGCTTTTAATTTATATTGAAACAGACAATATTGAACAAAAAGTTGGCATCGTCCTCGGCCCGTGTCGTCCCCCTGCAGCCTACAGATCGCGTGTCGTGTCGTGACGGATGGTTGCTTTGATTCGGCATCGGTACTGCTGCGAGTCACGCCACAGCCTAGCCGGCTAACAGCCGCGAGACACGCGCGCTGACGATGCGACCTAACTGCGCGACTGACCTTCTTCCGACGACGATAATTTTCGACCCCTCCATGAATTACGAACGCTAGATTAATTCGCGGGCGTGCGGACACGATTGTCACGAATATCTTTATACGAATTTTTTTGTAGGTCACCTTGAAACAATGCGTATAGTTGGGGTTATTCACTAATAGCGATACTTGGGATGATCCACAACCGAACTGTCAATCTGTTCAGTTAAAACTGAGCGCAAGTTGCGGGCCTAATATAAATGTAACTTTACATCCCTCACGTAAATCAATCTGCCACAAACATTGACTAGAGATGTTCCTCTCGACTCTTTTATGACATCGAATCCGACGTAAAACAGCGGAAGTGATGTCACAATATGCGATGCGACGTACTCGTAAAACTTGTCATCGTCACGTCGCTGCGATAGACCTGCCCTTTCAGCATTGTACATACATTACGCGTTGTACAGTGCACAAATTGTATAGAAACAGATCCCCTTGTTCTATTCTCGTGTATGTTTTGTACAATAACACATCTAAAACGTTAGAGTTTAAATATGCTATCTTGTGAATTTACTTAATAACTTTACTTAATGACAACCTAAAATACTTATTAGTCACGCTGAGTTATTTCAGTTGCAAGCCAATAATCTGTTTTGTGCGGGGCTATATTTGTTGATTATTATAAATTGTGTTTTTGTTTATAAAATAGATAATTAAAAAAACCAGAACAGTGACAGTTTACTATAAAAATGTTAAAACTGTACATTTTATCCAAATTGACAAATGATGTCCGAATTCGTATGAAAAGTTGGTTTAAATTATTTGTGTTTTCTAGAGCACTAAGCTTAACCTTTTTGCATAAACGTAATGTGAAATTGCATGAAATTTACGTTTACGTAGTTAAACTTATTAAATGATATTTTGTATTATGCACTTTGTTGCGTAAAACATAAAGTTGAATCTTATAAGGCACGAGCCCCGCCACCGGCAGTCGGCTGGACAACTTTCGCACTCTCTCGAAAAAGTTCGATTGTTAATAAAGTTTCCCGCCGCGGCCGCGCCCGCGCCCGCGCTGCGGCGCTGCTAACACTTCATTATAATAAGGAACTGACTTTCAATAGATACTTATGGCAATACTTAGGTTTTTAACGATTTGTAAATGGTTAGGCAACCCTAAAGGAGCCAACGAGTTTGACTATGGCCTAGTCACCCCTAACACAAGCTCCGATCACTCAATGGGGACATATAGTGAGCTGATGATGAAATCATTAAAATTTTATGCTAGTCAAATATTTCAAAACAATTTTTATAGAACCTCTATCGGTTTCATGTAACATAGTGAACACAAACTTGCAGCAAGTACGATACAGATAGTTTAAAGCTTCGTATCAAGTTGGCAAGCAAAGCGCGCCGGAAGTAACGGAGTCTATAGGCTCTAGGCAAGGGCCCGGAGAGATCCCTATTTGCACTATATTTTTCGATTACTGCCTACAATCGATGACCAACTTGTGTAGTCGATATCAGATTAAGCTCTTTTGTTTATTACATGAGAGGGCGCGCGAGTGTCTTGTTCACTTAACAAATTTCACCGAAATTAATTATGATGTGAGTGGTGTGGCGCGGAGACTCACCCAGAGCGGCGCGGAGGGCTGCAACTGCGACGCGAACGCCATTCGGAACGCATCTCCCACCAGCGCGTTCAACTCCTCCGCCTGAAACATGCACGACATATCTTGATAAAAAAATCGAATCTTTGCTTAATGGAAATGGAGAATAACTTTGTTATAACAAAACTATTCTCCTAGTTAATTAAAGAAATCAGTTGAGTAAAACCTTTGCTGAAGCTCTACGAACTTATCAGAGAACAACGTTAATTAGGGAAGGAGTCGACGAAGCATCTCAACCAGGGGATTTTCTGTGGACGTGCACAGAGAGCGCGCGGTGACGGGTCTAATTCCTCCGGCGGACGTTAAGCGGGCACGTGACGTCGCCGTTACGACGGCCTTACGTCGACGCTCGACTGCCCCAATTGGGTTGCGAATAGTCCGTCGGCTCTCTGCTCTACATTAGAATTAATTAAGGCGCTCCCGTTTTTACGACCGACTGTGAAACGTTGGATTCCAGCGAATCCTGCAAAACACACTTCGTTATATAAACGAAGATACCAGGAACGCTAGCTTTACAAAAATAAATAATATTTGTCGTCAACAAATTTTTCAGTTTATTTTGTCCTTGGGAGAATTTCTCTTCTCGTCAATGAACTTACTTACAACAATGAGATTTTTTTAAAGGTTTTTTGTCATTCTAAAAACAGAAGACATATGGGGTCACTGTACTCGTGAGCAAATACTCAGTAGTAAGCAGCCTCAGCGTCGGCCCCGCCGCGCCCCGCCGTCGCCCCGCCGTCGCCGCGGGCAATCATTCAAATCCTGTTACTTACATAATAACATGCTTTAAGGCTAAGGTAACCAATAACTCCACGCTTCGAATTCCTATTATGTTTAAAATATAATGAGCTCTAACTCACTGTGTTAGGAAATATTATTGCCCAGCTATTTTATTTTATGTATCCGGTTACATCCATTGAAAAGTTGTTTGTTCGCTACCGGCGGCGGCGGCGGCGGCAGCGCCGGAGGATCACTGCTACAAATTGAAATATTTTTGAGATAGACAAAAAAGTGTCATTTGCAATATTAGCTTACCAAGTGTAAATACTGACAAGTCCAAAAACAATCAAATAAAAAGAAATCGTCCCTCGGCTAATAATTTGTCAATCGAATCGTTGACAGTATTAAATGGTGTGTAAGTGACAAGTGACAGGCTGCGAGGTGCGACTGACCTGTCTGAGTACTGTTGTACATGGCACGAAATGATTGACACGACACAAGCGATGTCTAGCGCCTAGTACGTAGTGCGTAGGCGCAGGCCGCGTGTAGGCGAATGTCGTCGGTATGCAAGTTTTCTCAAATTTTATAACATCTGTTGGCTCCTCTCTGATTAGTATAAGGTTAGGTTTGTAAAAAAAGGATAGTGCAATGTTGTTGGAATTGAAGAAATACAGAATTTTGAATCATCCGCTTCATTTTCTTGTACCCTAATTTAATTGATGGCGATCCCAACTTTTGCTGCGTCGACCTTTGTAAGGGTTTTTTCTTTAAAAGTCCTTTTCATTTGTATTTTGTTTTGTGATTGAATTAAGTAAATTTGAGTCAGCATTATCGTCCGACAAGCTTGCATCGTCCATTCGCAATCCTGTCGATTGGATCAAATCGTGTGCGGCCAGTGAGCAGTCGGCTGCGGGAAGCGGGACGCGGGATGCGGGTCGCAATTACATTACAAATCAATTTCGATACCATTTGTAATATCCAAAAGATACCTATGAGATTACAAGGCAAACATAAAAAATACAATATATCACAATAAGCATGCATTGTTAACAACAATTCTTTTCTGCAAGGAGTAAAGTAGTACAATAATGAATAAATCAAAACATTCTCGAAACAGTGAGGATAAAAAATACATATTAAGTAGAAGAGAAAGCCCTAAGGCAGTCGTATTTGGTAGCAGTGCAATTATCTGTTCATCAATGTTACTATGTTCAAGCTGGGTGTGAGGTGAAGCTGCCGCAGCGTGGTGTGGCGGACTGCAAGATTGCAAGGTGTTGTTGAAACTGTGGAGCGCGGATGTAACCGGTTCTCGGAGCCGCGAACCTTGCATTAAACTGCATTCACACATGCTTTTTTATAATAAACTTTATGAAAGCAGATAATTTCCTGAAGGCGTATATTTAAAAGAGATGTGTCCATGCGCCACTCCCTTTGTTTTCGATCACAGCGACGACTATTCAATAAGAAATAACTATAAAGCTGGGACCAGACCGCTGCGCTCGTACGGCCGCAATGTGTCCGCGCCCTAACAGGATTGCGAATTGCGATCGTTTCATTTACATTTTATTCGCTCCCCCGTCCCCCGTCTCCCGCACCTCGCGCCCCGCACCCAGCGCCGCAAACTCCACGTAATTCAATCGCGTACTGAGCGAATAAGCAAGGGCTGAGCCACAACTGAAACAGGCTCACCAGTAACTATTTTCTGCGTACCCAAGGCCATAGGTGATTACAGTATCAAATTATGTACATAATGCTGTCGTCACAACCGAATGGTGACGGAATTAGCTTTACGGTATCTTAAAACATTGGATCCAATTAAGTAACGGGTTTCCTGTTCGTGCAGAGGAAGGGAGGTGGTAGAATATTCCTGTCAGAGTCGGGAGCTGCCGGCGCGTCCTGCCGAGGACGCGGGACATTCTTCATTCCTGATTTATGACCTTGTTTCAAACTGTCAAAGTCGGTCGCAAGTTGCAAGTTATTACGTATAATTTGAGAAAGTACGAACACTTTTCAAATTTGTTTTTGTTTATTCCATGCTCATGGGAGCTTTTATTTAAGCTTGCATATTAACATTCACCGCATTTTGTAACATTCGTACATTATGAAATTACTTTTACATTTAATACTTTATTGATGTTGTTTGATTTCGTACTATTACTTGTCTTCCTGTAAAAATTGTGATCCTGACTTTGCTTGTTTTTTATATGTTTAGCACGTGTGTGCTGGTGCGGTGCGCGTGGTGCGGAGAGCAAGGCGGGGCAGCGCCGGTGGTCCGCCGCGTCATAAACCCGGTGCAGGCCATGTGCGTCCTGTCGCTGCCCGCGTCCGGTGTACACTCAAATACATTAACTAAGTTTAAAAGACAACGCGGGGACAGAGCGCGTCTCAAAACAAACATCATGTAATTTTCTGACATTTGTGAAACCTGTGCCTGTGGCAACATATTTAATTTACGCAAAAAAAAAATGTTCGTAAACTTTTATTTATACTCATGAGAGATTTATAATTATTCAAAATTATGAGCATGTTTGATTTGTTAAAATGAAGTTATTAGACGGAAATAAATCCAAGCAATGTTTAGAATGACTATTAAGGGACCACTTGTATGGGCGAGAAACGCGTCTTGTAATTGCCGCAGTTAATTGAGTTCAATTCAGTTCGAATAAGAACAGAACACAACAGAAAAACAAACAGGTTTTTGTGGAGCGCTGCCAGTCTCATACACACGTAGCACTCGCGTAAAAACCAAAGCACTTGATTAGTAATCTATGTAATAAAGCTTACTTCATTTAAACTTTTGCAATTTGGAGCTCAGACCTCTTTTACTAACATTTTAAATAAATATAGCTTCATTGGTAAGTTACGACCAACAAACGATACTGTAAAGCATTTTTTAAAGATTCCAATTTGAAAACTAAAAAACAAACTTGATTTAAATACCATTATGTTGACAATAAATACCGAAGATAGACTTTACCTTATTTGTACATCGCAAAATAATGTGACGCGATCAGAAATTTAAAACCACGCGGCAAATTGTGAATTCTGTGAACGGAACTGATCGTAATAAAATATACAGAGAGGCTCCGCGCAGGGCCGGACTCGCGCTGCCCGCTGCCATACAAAGATACTCAATATACATACAAGTGGACACACAAATGTATTTAAATATATTATTCATTTGAAGAGACAACAGTCGCTTACATAACAATTCGTATCATTTTCAGGGATTTCGGTGAAAAACATTATTTTTATAAAAAAAATAATCAGCAACAAGTTTCGTTTACGTAATAGAGGTTAACACTTATGACGTTACGTAACAGTACCATGCATCAAGATGGCACGTCAGGAACAAGTACTCTTCTTCCTGGTGTGCCAACTTAATCGCAGTCTATAAATAACACCATTTGAACATACATTAACGAAAGGTATAAAAATAATGAATGGTTCCATTAAGCTCAAAGCTCACCAAAGCTCGGATGTAATAAGTCTTGTATCAGTCCACGTGGACCGACACCGCGGCCATAAAAACTATTTCTAGTTTGTGACGCTTTGATCGCGGACTGGAACTGACGTTGGATGACTCTTACTTTACTCACGTCTACTTCCGAATGATGATAATACTTTGATGTTCTTGTCGCATAACTTTACACTTAATTCTACATACAATTAGTTGGGGGAAAGTGACTTCTCGAATTGACAGAAAGAGAATGAATATATTTTTATCATATTTACAACACATACATATTTACACATTTTTGACAATATTTACCATTAATGAAAAAAAAATTTTACCGAAAGACGGCAAAAACTCTGTACTTTCATAATAATATTTTGATTAGTATTCAGGTAGACGAAGGACAACTAAAACGTTATAGCGAGAGATCTGCGGCTAATCTAGAATAGGGTCAGGACCAGCTGATAACGTAATTACAGGTGATTGCGGGAAATGCGCGGGGTCGGGGCGGCGGCGGGGACAACTCGCCCTATCATCAGCAAAGCAATAAACACAGGGCCGAAGACAACACGTACGCAACTAATGTGGCGTATAAGTTTTAATATAAACAAATCCTCACATTAACACTTATAATAAAAAAGGTTACATAACGATTTTTAAAACTTTCAATGAATCAATTCGACATTCATAATTATATATTCAGTTATCACATACCATTAGGGACGGTATCCATATGGTATGCGGCGGGGAGCTGATGGACTCATTAAATCCATTAGTTCCGCTTGCTTCCCCCCCCCCGCCCCTTTTCCATAATAACGACTCGTTTTTTGTAACAACCGTAAGTAATTCAGTTATTCCTGGCGCTGACTCATTGTGTAATCATACTTTGTTAAGTGGCGATGAAACTCAGTCGCTCGAGTAAGTGATTAACGAGTATGTATAAGTTTTTTTTAAGTATAGTTAAGTTTTTATAATGACATAAATATACAAGTGTTAAACGTCGAAATGATATTGTGCTGAGGTCGGCGCAATCTGATCCCTGCTGTGAGCGCGCACCGCCGCTGCCGCGTTCGTCGACCAGCAGTTTTCGCGAAATTCGCCTCCCACCGCCCTGTCCTCACCCCGCCGCCCCGCGAACCTTACATGCTTAATTGCACACTAAATCTAACGATAACGTTACGAACAAACGTTAACTCATTTAGTTATTTAGTTATTTAATAACAAAGCGAATGTAATCTCTCAACGTATAGTAGCAGGTACACCACGAATTAACTTCAGTGATGTACAAAACTACTGTAACATAAGAATGTGCGATTTGAGAATTTGTTAAAAAAACCTCAACGCTTTATTATAATCGGAATACGCAGAATTTGCCTTAATTGTAAAATGATGTCGTAAAATTAATATTCTAAATTAATAGGAGCCGTAGATCACATGTGCGCCAGCTGCCGGCTGGAGGAAGACGTTATGTGCCAACCCCCGCCCACACCCCGCTCACACCCCGCCCGCACACCCCTGAACCACTACCTACCAAAACCTATTGTTTTTATAACAACTAATCCATTGTCACATACGATACACAACCTATTAAAATGGACTCAATAAGGCGTAAAACATACATATTAAAATTACACGGAAATTCTAACAATAAGGCAAATTTTCTCAAGTAACATGTACATAAACGTACTTTTCGAAGAATAGCACAAGTAATTGCAGGCCGCAAATGCGAATGAATAACAGTAAAAGTGCAATAAAGCAGACGTAGAGTTAACCGTAGCATTTGAAAGAGTAGACAATAAACAGCGCATACGCGGACTGAGCACTGCAAGAACTAATCACTTTGATGTGCCGCGTGGGCTCGCAAATGCGACCTGTGTGCGTTGCTAGTTGCTAGGTACGCAACACGCGACACGACTCTCCGAAATTGACAAACGTCACCGTCGAGTCGCGATACGTTGTTTTTGTCCTATTTTCTGATGAACTCTTACCTTAGAACAGCAAGATACGCAATATCTACAGAAACAACAACACAACTTAAAGCTCTTGGTGCTACAATTACATATACATTTGTGTAATTATGATAAATCTTTTAATCATCTTAAAGAAAGTAAATTATTTGTGCCTCACCGCACAACTTGCAACACAGATGTAAAGCGGCCTGAGAAGGAATACCATAGTTGAAAGCTGGCCGCTGAATGTCAACCACTATCAGTTATAAGAACAACCAACAACTGGTTGTTATTAAACGACTTTGCTTTGCAATTTCATATAGATATAAGCCTATATGAAACTCGGATGTTGTAACAAGATCAGAACAATATGCATATAAAATGAGCAGTTCTACGTCAATTTAATAAATGCAATAAAAATGCTTTACTGGGTATAAGTTAAAATGGATTATTTTTAACTTAGGTAGTGTTCAATTTTATACCATACAAACGTCGGCTCCATTGAAATTCAAGACTCATCTCTAAATGTATTATAAATTTGGGCCCCGCAGCGGACAGGAGGCGACAGGACGCGACACTTGATCCCATTCGATTGTTCTCCGCAACTCAAAATTCTCATAATAATATTTCCGAGAGAACATTCACATATCAAACAGATGACGTTTCCTCGCGAAGTGCCGCGGCTGCAGCACAAAGAACGAGACCAGCTTTTAAATTAATTGAACGCACTCCATATTTATTTTTCCTTTTAAATTATAATAACCTATTTGTATGAGAATATGAAGAAGAGGATTAACTTGAAACGGATGACAGTATTTGGTATAAATGTAAAACGATAGCACATCAAGACTAAATTACAATACTATAAGCCGCAAAGGATAATAAAAGTTATCTGATCCACACAAAGAGATATTCACTACTACGAAGTTAAAGATAAGCTCTTTACATAGTTATTAGTTTAAGTAAAAAAAAGGTAAGAGTTAACGCGAACAAAATTTAACAACAAGTGGAAAATTAAAAGATCAGGTAGACAGAGTGCCACCCCGGCGCCCGCGCCCTCGATGCTTTGTATTGTTTATCTAAGCCTGAGCCGAAGCCGGGGATCGGATGCTAATCAAATTTTATTGTTCAAACAAACAAATCTTTTGTCGCAAGCGGGCCTGAGTAAGTTTGGCTTATAATTCTTTTGTGTAATACTAACAGAGTTTGCGCTAACCAAGTTACCCAAACAGAAAATATATTGACCTCTAATGCTTATATTGAAAAATTCGTAAATATAATAAACAAAGAAACAATAAAACGGGTCTTAGTACAGCCGACATGCAGGGGCTTGAACTTACATACCGGCGCAAAGGTCCCACGAAGCGCGAGGTGCGCGTGCGCCGGCGCCCCGCCTGCCCCGTGCGGCTCCCGGCGCGCCCGGCAGCCCGGTACGCGGTCACCCACACCTTATTACACTAACACTGACACTATAACATGCACCCAAAACTGAACTATCAATCATTCCAAATGCATCGCACTCCGACACTCGTGTAATCGATACTTTAAGTTAGTGTACACGTCCACTCTGAACGAGGATCCGTTAGCGACTGAACCGAGTTTTAGTCGAGTGCTAATGGTAAACTGGTAAGCGCGCGTGGTGTGCGTCTCATCGGAACCCGTTCCCGGGCGCGCTGCGAAGCCTGCGGGCGAGCGCGCGACACCGCACAGCGCGGCCCGTACGCTTGTATAGCACCTGTGTGCAGTGCTGCACTAAATCGCGCGTTTTTATTTTTTCCTTTCCAAAGCGACGCACCTTCAGCGTCCGCGCCCTCTCACCGGTCGATGACCCGTGCGGGACTTCTTAACTAATTTAACGAACATATGGCTACCGAAGAATGTTTACATTCGACGACGATTTATTTTAAATGGTCGCAATTTCCATACACATTGCAGGAGCACTGCCACAACAGCTGAATGGGCGTCGGCTGCTGTATACTAGTGATTCGCAGCGAAAGCGAGGGCGAGAGATACTGTGCCGGCTTTCTTCGGTAACAGAAGCGTCTAGCGCGGAATGTGGTGTTCTCCGCGCGCCGCCGTGGCGCTCCGGCAAGGTCACCGTGCGGAATGCACCGCCACGGGGTGACATACATTCCACTGAAACTGATAGTTTAACATCGTAACTATGGACCTTAACGCTCGTGCGCTTTAGTGTCACAACACCTGTAACATGTCACAATACAGAAATTGCGAACTTCTTTTTCTTATCTTACAATTGTCGTAAATAGCATTTCATAGTGGTCGTGTTATACTAGCCTTCTTCAAATCATTAGGTCAGGCGACTTGTTAAATTGGTCAACTTGAGTACCTCTTACCTTTATCTTCGTGACATGTTTTAAAATTTACTAAAAATATTGACTAGTTACATTGAATAATCAGTTTAGGCCCATTGGGGCCGTACACCGTACAATAACTAATTCATAATAATACTTATCACAATATCTCGTGACCAGAGAACGTGTCGTTATAATAAATATAAAAACCCGAAGCTTTTGCGGTAGTGTCACAGTCTGCTTTAACAGACAGGACATCGTTTCATTAGGGAGAGAACATAGCGAGTCTGCGAGTGCGACTGGCTGTAAACACTGTACATCTGTACTGTGCTGTAGTAATGGTATTTCGCTCGCGAATTCATAACTGAAATATTGCAACTAGTTTAATAAACTTTTTTCATCACAATAGAAACGAGAATTGCAATGGACCTAACATAACTTTCAAGTTGGTAAGTACTATTCTCCTTCTAGTTGGAACGATTACGAAGCAATTCGCTTCGAGTTCACCGACCGAGGACTTAGAGAATAGTAGTACTATTTCGAAACAATATGTGTGTTAATTAATAATAGAAGTAACATGAACAATTAAGAGAGTGTTGACTTAGAGAGAGCGCCTTGTCATTAGATAACCGTCGCGGAAGGCTTTGTGCGGTCCTAATAGTAGTGCATAAAACCGGTACGGCAACAAGTGTTCTTACAATTATGTTGTTATATATGCAAAATAAATAAATCTCTAATACCAAATGTAGTATGCGCGTAATAAGTAAGTAAGTATTTTCAAATATCCTTTTCACATTTATATTTATGTAAAGTTCAATCGCAGTACCCAAGCTTAAGCTCTTTGTGCACGTTTCAACAAACTTTGTGGAGAATAGAAATATATTGTCGTCGGCAAAGATTAGAACTTTAGCTCTGCGTCTGCTGCAGGCATCGGCGCGAATGGTGCGGGGTGAGCGGCGCGGGGTGCGGCGTCAAGGGCGAGGGGCTTTGACAATGTTTAGGCGCCATAATCTCCAGTGCAATTCAACTACGATTACGATCTATAGCCATAATTGATAGGCAGTACTATTGGAATTTTAATACACCTTTGTAACGTGAGTCGCACCGTTGTATAGTAAGTCAAAACAAGAGATGTATTCATGGAGCTACTGAGTTTTAGATTGTTGTCTTTGAATTAAATCGGAAACGGTACAAATCTCTTCAGCGATTTGTTATTGAGACGTTGCCAGGTTTATGATTTCTGGGCACTTCAGAGAAAAACCGCGAGGTAATTTATAGTAATGCACTGACCTGTTGTGGCGTGTCAGTTTCGAAGGCGTGGCAGTAGCGGCGGGCGGGGTCGCCGCGCGGCTCGCGCGCCACCAGCGCGAACAGCGCGCTCGCCGGGGCACACGTCGCGTGCGAGATGCGCCGTAGCGCGTGCCGCATGCGCACTCTCTGCGCACACGCAACCAACACCTTACAGTGGCTTAGATGTCACAGAATGTATGCGCCCTTCCTATATACGAGTATACTGTGTGAACGACTTCCTTTTCAGACCTTACTTTCTGAGTTGTTCCCAATAACACTAATTGCATAAAACCTTTTCAAAGTAAGGAACGATACATAAAACTATGTTGAAGTTTGCAAATAGTATTTTATAAGGTTTCGTTTCATAACTATTTAATAACTATAAAGTGTATAAAGTATTCTCTCTGCACGTTATTTTGTGGTGAGGTTCTTCGACACTCTTCTCGAGGTTGACGCGAGCAAATTTAAAATTGAAATCATCTCGACTGTGTGTCGTCTCTTCGCTTCAATATGTAAAAGCTACCAGAAATGGGTCAACGACGTCATGCACTGCGCTTCTTTACAAAACCTTCTCCGTTGCATTCGCAAAATATTCTACTTTAGTTAATGTGTATTTTAAAACAAAAAAAAATCTGTACTAAAGGGCAATGTAAATTTATGTCCTCATTAAACGTTTATTTCAGTATCTAATCCATCAGCGCCGATGTATCCTAATTCTAAAGCAGCTAATTTGTAATATGAAGATGAGGGTAGGTAGTGTGTTTCTGTTAATGCAAGAGTAGCAAGCGGTGTGCAGTGTCGTTGCAGACCTGGTCGTGAGCGTCGCGCACGGTGACGCCGCCGCGCGCCACCTCTAGCAGCACGGCCGGTGCGCAGGTCTCCGCAGCCCGCGCCCTCTGCACATACCATGCCACACCTCGGTCACGGCACTCACGTTAACACTATCACACACATCAACACATCTGGTGGTCAATGCTCCGGCGGAATGCAATGTTATTCAGTCTACCAAACATCAATCTCTACGTATACTTTTGTAGATAGAAAACAATCTATGTCGACAAAAAGTTCGAGCCTAAATAAAAATAAAAGTCAGCCTGAAATGTAAATAGTAAAAAAGCTCATCAGTGCCGAACATCATTCAGAATTATTCTTTTCTTTTCATTAGACAGCGCAGTCGGGGCTGAGCCGGGCCGGGCCCGATATTAAAGTTTTTCAATCGGGAGCAGTACGGGCGAGCGAGGGCGACACCGGCGCGGCTGCGATCGTCCCAACAGGTAGCAATAAATTAGGACCGAGACAAAGGGAGCTGGTGTATTAAAAGCTCGTCGGGCGGCCGCTGCGGCCTGCGCGTTTACATTGAGGACTATTGTCGGAGTCGCAGTCCGCTCGCGGCGAATTTAATCATTGCACAGCTTGGGGCGGCGGGGGCTGCGGCGGGGGCGGGTGCGGGGGCGGACGTACTGTACGTACACAGCTCGGACGCCGCACTCCTCTAATGAGTCTGCGATTTTTCCTTATTTTCTCGCATCGAGAGGGTTCACTTTTGTTTTTATGTCTTTGTCAGCTCGGCTTATCTCCACATTGGACGCTGGAGCTTTTACGTTCACTCTCTTTTTATTTTTCCTTCGGATAGGAAGCCGGGTCCGATGCGACGCATGACGCGCTATCAAACGGGAACATCTTGATTGACACTTTTCCAAACGAACGAAGATATTCGACAAATATTTTATTTATGTTACATTTATTTTGTATCCTACTGATAGATCTCATAACTCTTACATTATTTCACTCGCACGTGGTGTTTTGAAACATTTTGTATGATAAAATTATGTGCCTAATCGATGTGTGTTCCTATCAGTTTCAACGGAAATGTACGTTAAAATAAGATGAAATTAAAAAAAATAAACTGTGTCTCTTATCAAGTCTACGACAACCACAATGCTAAGGCCTTATGTAATAAAGTGAAGTAAAGGGACATGAGGCGGGGACAGGGGGATGGCCTCTCATTACACATTTTAATTAAGAGCGACGGCGGCGGCGGGCCCGCAGCCCGGCAGCTCGGCAGCCCGGCAGTATAGCACAGGCCGGCGCTCTTTTCTCGTTTATCTCATCTCTTTAGCTTACAGATTACACTCCACTATACCACAGCGAAAAATAATATAATCTCGCGTTTGCTGGTTTATAATTCATGCCATAGGCCTTTACATGTTACATTACAACAAAATCAATAATATAAGACATTGTAATTATTTGCATTACGCTTTAACTTTCAATTCTGTGACTACAAAAATAATTCCGTTAAAAGGTTTGTAAGTTTGTAAACTTCTTTAAACATTTGCACGGTTACAATAAGATAAGATATGAAACGTGCGGAGATCGCACGGCGCGGCGGCGGCGCGGCGGTGAGGCAGCGCGGCGGCGGCGGTGCGGCGCAGGGCGCAGGGCGCAGGGCTCGGCGAGATAATCCCGGAGAGCATCATTTTGTCCTTCTCGCATTCTAATGTAAAGCGCCTGAAGCAAAGTTCGCGGCGACTAAACTCTTTTGTTGACTATTTTATTATGAAAGTGATTTTTGTGAGCTCTATAAAAGTCATTGATTTTTGATGCAATTTTATGGATGTATTTTAATATTGATGGACAATTTATTAATTAACATATGTGCATGTCTGTCCGTGGTACAAACTACAGAGCAGTGACGTCACCTCGGGCGACGCAAGACGGGAGATTTGATGAAAGTGTGCCGCGGCTCGTGCCGTGGATTAAATTAGGTATCTCAGCAAAGCTATAAAACTTTAATGAAGTCGCCGCCGCTAAGTTATAATTTTTTTACGTCATTACATTTTTTACAGGAAATAACAAATACTGATAAATCAGTATTTTAACGAAGTTGTATTTGTTTCAAAATCACTTTTGTCGTTATAAATAGACCTATCCTTTAGTATTTAAAGGTTTGTTGTCAGAGCAACGTCACGTGTTAAAGCAATCAATTCAATGGGCTGTGGGATGGTTTACATTGAGCCGGGGTCCGGGGCTCGGCTGGGTCCCGCGGGACATGCGCTGAGGCGGACATGCTCGGGGGAACGTTTACACAATTGTGTATAGAGTTGTGGGATTTCCGAAATTCGTTTCATGTTAGAGATAAACAATTCATGTTTATTTGGTCCCGCCGATGGAGAAGCACTGCCTTTAATTTTTGATTATCTGTATGAAACGATAAATGAAAATTGTGTAACTTTTAAGGTTAGTTAAAGTTTGAATGTATTAAGTTAGCGTAATGTTAATGATGTCCATTAACCTAAATAGAAAAATGGCAAAACGCTTTTACATTTATTAAAAGGGCTGTCTGAAAACACAACATAAATGTACCTGTGTGTGTAACGGTGCTCTCGTTTTAAAATTTAAAACAACGTTGTGTAGAGCTGAGGAGTGTCGGTTAATATTTGTGTTGTTTAAGTTGTTAATATTTTGTACGGTCGCGGCTCAAACTTTCTGCTACTAATGAGACTCGTGAGTGTTGAGGAGTATGAGAGCGTTTCTTGTGCGGGGTGTCACCGCGGCCGCACACCGGCGCCGCTGTCGACCGCCCTCGTACATCGAAACCATTATTTCGAGAGCGCCATAAATGTGGTACAAGCGATAAGTGCCAGCGGGCACAAAGAATTTTGTAAGTGGGTGTTACAAATAAATTTTTGAAAAGTTTACATAATTAGAGGTGACACAAAGAGCTGCAGAGATTTCACTCTAGTGGTTTTCTAAAAACTTTTCGAATCAAATAACTACATTTGCCCTGTACGATTGAGAATCCCTTTGAATCATTACTTACATTTCCTAGTTTTTTTTTTCTATAGATATTTGTAATAATAAACTTGACAACACGACATCGTTGATTCGCGCTGCTGTTAAATTAGAAATTAAACCTTTTCCGCTAAAGATAGTTTAAAATTTCATATTTCCTAATATGTGTTACTAACTACAAACATCAAAACACAATAAGAAAACGCCAATCGCTTCTGCCTGAGACAGAATTTGAAGAGTGGGAGTCCATTAGTGTTTCTGTTAGCGGAGAAGTCGCGATACAACTTTACGATTGGCGACGGCAGCAGATGGCAGCCTCCGCTCACACTGCCATCTCCTGCCATCGCCCGCCGCTTGCCGCCTGCTGCTACAACACCGCTCGCTTCTAAGTGTTTAACAACCAAAAATTAAACACTGAAAACAAAGCTGTTCATAAGATCCCTCGGCACATAAACTAATATAATCAAATCTATATTTTTACTTCCCCAAATGGACATAAATATAACGGTGTACAGAATTTATACTCCAGTTAGTAGTACGACAAGGGTAGACAATATCAATACGTAACACCCTGTACCGCGAGCTGCCTGACGACTCGGAGGGGAACAGCTTCAAGTACTTATGCTCTCACACTCACCTCTCTACAAGAAATAAACTCTAGTCGGCTCCATATCCACTTCCGTTACTCGAACAAATTCAGTATCATCATAATTGCAATGAAAACAAAGCGAATCATCGACAGCACTCGACTACAGTAGAACAATATAAGTATTTACACAAACGCTGCGTTTATCTCTATGGCGCTCTGCGAGTTCAATAGATTGCATATAGATGAACCACTTTTAGTATGTGATTATCGCCTTTGTTTATAGTTTGTGTCGTTTAATTTCATTGCAAGAGCTGAATTGTTTCCTTTTTTAATACTATCGATATTACCTCGACGACAATCTGAACTTGAATAAGTCAGAACAATTAAGTTGTCTTCGATAAGAGAGCATCTGCTAATGTTTCAATAACTTTGAACGATGCCGATGACGGCTGTGGCTTTGTCTCCGGCTGTCCGGATTTACGCGCTTCATGGAAACAGAACATAATAGTGACCGCCTGCTTTTGAATTGATTTTTTGTTTTTTATTACTGTTATTTAAAAGACAAAGGCTGCCATCAATAGGTATTGTTTGTGTAGGACGGACGCACGTTTATTGCAGCCTTCTAATTAGTACAATATAGTCTCTGTTAGTTCATACTACCATCCATTACTGTCTGGCAAGTTATGAGTATGTCAACTCATTCATCGTATCACTGGACTAGGTGAAACAATTAGGTACAGAAATGTTCAAATTACCATTGAAGGATTATCTACGCATAAACTAGCGAAACCAAAGCGCTAATGTTATGTCTTTTTGATTTTAACAAAAGCCTCTACAAAATTGTTCCTATTGCTGACACTTTCTTAATTATGCGGAGATGTTATTAATGTGGTAGGCGTTTGGAGTGCGAGGACGCGTCGCGTTGACACAACTTACATAATGAGTGGCTCACAGGCAGCAGTGTCACGGCACGGCAGTCGACACAAGCCACGCAACACGCAAAATGACCTTTATCTTGACAAAAATAGAGGTGGTGCGGACGTCGGGTATATTATTGTAATTTGGGAGTTTTTGATTTTTAAGTCCGCTGGTACGAGATTTACTAAAAGTTACTCCACAAGAACGTCATCGTACCTCGAACGTAATTTTTTTATACATACATGTATTATTGATATTTATGTTTACCTTCCTTGATAACAGTAACAACTGTCATCTTGTATTGAATCCTCCACCATTGAGTACATCTCTAGTTCAGTTGCCGTCCCAATTAAATATTTTGAAAACTTATTTGAATCAGTTTTTTTCAAAGTTAACAAGAAAATATAGATAAAAATCACATCGTAGCTTGAATCTAAAACCATTTTTTGTTGTTGTTTAAGATTCAAGCTGCGATATTGATATTTGCATATTTACTATGTACATAAGCTTAATTCAACGGTCTTAACATATAAAAACTAAGTTTTTAATATTTGTACAATTTATCAATGAAACAAGTCGTTCAACTTTTTGTTTATAGATATCATACAATTATAAAATTGTACTTACTTGTTTATATTTGCTTAGTTGACATCAGCTGGTTAAAAATAAACATGAGAGAAGTTCGTAAGTTTGAGTAAAGTTAGCAGGAGCGGCAGAACGCGGCGCGGCGTGTGGCGCGGGACGTGCGACTTGCGCCCTGATCGAGTCCTGACTGCCGGCGTAGCGCTTAGCACGCCGTAGGCCCGCGTAGACTTGTGATCCCGTCAACCCCTTTTAAAAGCTTTTATACTTACAAGGGAGCGACAGGAATGGTTTCTTATTGAAAGATTAAAATTTTCAGCTTTTTAGTAAACTTTTTAGATTAAAAATATTAAGGAGTAAACTTTTATGTTGTCGGATAGTGGTTTAGGTAAGGGACTGGTATCTGATATGACATTATAATACTGTGGTCTTGTGCAATATGCACCACGTGACATTCCGTCACTGATAGAGGGTTGCGGTTTGGGACTGCATTGACTTTGTATCTTTTCTGTTAGTTACCCTTTTATTTTATCAAATTTGGAAGTTTTTTAACAAATAATGCATTGTGTGTGTGACCCTCGAAATAAGAATAGCCAAAAGTGGAAATAACGAAATACTATACATCCTTACTTGAGAATTTTACTAAGTTACTATTGAACCAACTAAATACGCGAGTATATCAAAATAAACTTAGTTGGCAGTGGGCAGTTGGCAGTGCCCACCGCGCGGCCGAGCCGAGTGCTCTAAGTGAGATCTACCGCAAGCTTCAGCCCACACTAAGCCTGCCTACGACTTACTTGAATAACATTAAAAACTTTAAAGTTACCACTTTTCAAGTTTTAGCATTCGTTAAAATTACTTTAGAGGACATTTTTTAAATCACCAGCCTTTTTATAAACTGTTTTCTTATCTAAAATAAACTATCCCCAGAGACAATGCCGTATTGCTAATATTCGATATACCTGATCTATAACAAAACAGCTAGATACTAAAAAAGTATTCAGTGAAAATGAAATATATTTTACATGGATATTTCCTGGCCGAAGTGTTGAGGTCTCATTTAAGGTTTTCATCAGTTTGTGTAAAAAATTTCTGTAATACAAAGTTTTTAAGCTTTTTACTCTACGCTGAAAGCCTACAGATTTATTAGTTAAATGAAGGTTAATCTTTTCGTAAGAAAAAAATTACAACGTTGTGTTAGCTTTGATATTTTTATCAGAATTTTCATTATATAACTTTTTACTTGCATATTTCTCTCACTTTTAGCTTTACATTTAAACATCTTAGTAAACCATTAAGAATATGTCTGTACTATTGAGATCTCTTTCTTTCCAAAGATAGCTTTGTATATCGCTTTAACTTGTGACCTCCGCGTCCGTCTCCGCCCCGCGCGGCCGCCGCTAATTAATCGAGTGTGGGCAAAGTGTCGTAGTTGTAGGTATCACATTACAGAAAGCTCGCTACCTAAGCAGCGCCTCGCCTCACTGGACCTCAAGTTAGCCAGGTTATTGCGGGACTTAAAACCCGATTATCGTTCGTATATTAAAACTCCTTGATATGATTACATTACTTTGAGACACGAAAGCTATGATACGATGTATCGAGATACGTGCCTGAGTACACTCGTTTGAATACTACAACTAAACATTAGCTTAGGTTTCTTTCAAGTTTATCATGTTGTTAATTGTCAACTATAAATAAAAAGGTTTACTTGAATGCTTTATCGGTAACTGTAACGGATTATATAGCACATACACTTTTTATACTGGAAAATGTGTTTAGTTCCCGAAATATATTAGTTAAAATGTATGGTAAGGTTTATATGTCATAATTAGTAGAGTGAACAACATTGTGCAGACGGGTCAGATGTCGTAACCTGGCAGTGTTCTCGCCGCGGCCTCTTTCAGCCAAGCTGAATGAGACCGGCTCTCACGCGCCTTTCAGCACAACAACTGTGACACCTGCTCTACTTTACGCACCTATTCCTCGCGTGTACATTCATTATTTAAAGTGGCTTCATCTTTAAGACAATACACATGTTTCTATCATTTTTTTAATTATTTCGGTTGCATGAAATGATTTGTATGTCTTATAAAGTCACTTGTTAATGACTAGACAAGTTGACTGAAAAACGGATTCTAATTAAGTCCTACGCCACAATCGAAGCCGCGCTGTGAATTTGCGCAGGATATTGCTATAAACAATTAAATCGTAACTATATCATCTACCCCCTGAAATAATTTAGATAACTAATTAATATTCTGATAGTGTCCACTTTCACATAGATTGAATTGATTTTGAAAAAATAAAATTTCACAATGCTTAACAGTTAATTTAATAGGAATCTGTATTAATATAATAAAAAATGCAAAAAAAAACAACATCAGACTCCACAAACTAGAAAGTAATATATTTTTGGAAGTAACAAGAAAATAGCTAGATATTAGTTGAAGAGAACATTCCGCTCAGTCAGTGACGACCTCGGCTCAACTCTAGCAATGAAGCAAACGCCAGGAAAACGCACCCCGAGGTCTTTATTAAATCACCTGATATCAGCCTAAGCCTTTCCCAAACTTTGTCTTCACTGTCCAAGTTTTCCACTAACTTTTTAAAACATGCCATCGTCTCTGCCTGCTTTATAAAACCTCTTCTTAAAGGTACTCATACTTGTAAAGCTATTTTACAAAATAGTTAAGTTTTAAAAAAAGATTATCTGACTTCTTAAACGTAATTTGAAAGTTTTTTTAAATTTACATGCGTATAAATGATTCAATAGACCAGGGAAAAGAATCACTTTTACAAAAATACAATTTATTGGTATGCTGCGTATACGCCATTAACTATTGTTAACTCAGATAATTGCAACAATCTTAGTTTATATACACATTACAAATATATAAAGCCGTCCAATAAAATCAACAATCGGTAATCCTTACGAAATATACGTAGCGAGAGGCTACAAGAGGCCGTGCATTGCCACTAGCGCGCCGCGCGGCTGTCGGGCTTTGACAAGTCATGGCTCGTGGAATCTGTTTCCGTAATTTCAACAATTAAATTGTGGTTGTCATTACGACATTGTAGAGTGTCGCTGAATGGAGCGACGTAATTACACTGTGGGGCAGAGGGTGGCGCGGGTTGGCGTAGGGGTTGTTCGGTGGAGAAGAGCGCCATAAAAATGTAATCAAACTTTTACTCCGCGCTAATAAACACATACACGTACAAGGTCACGTCCTATTTCACGCTGCGCAGAGCACGCCACATAGACGTGACGTGACGTGACGTGACCTGAGGACTCTGTACATCTCATTACCTCAGCCTAGCCTTTCTTATTCTTTACATAAATATCTATAACAAACGGTACAGAGGTCGTTGAACAAAAGGTTATATTAAGCGCAATATTTTTGGGGTAAAAAGATATTTTACATATTATATTATTTTCTTAATAATGCTCGTTCATATTTAAATCCTCTGTTCGTAAGCTGTGCCAACTGCCAACACAAAATATTATTTTAATAAAATATGACAACTAGCTCTACAACTCACACAAATGGACTTTCACTAAGACAACTAAATCTGAGTAGCATACGAGTATTAGTTATTTTGCACTAGTTATAATCTCACTTAGTGTCACGTGCTATCGTCTATATCTATAAATCTATCCATCCAAACCTGTTGAATTATAATATTAAGTTAGAACCCCTGAACCCGGATCGCATGTATAACAATGTAACATGGTGTTAGTGCTAGCAATCGGTTACCACCAGCAAGCATGTGAAACCAATGAGCTCTGCCCTCGTCCGTATTGCCATCAGATCGCGAAGGCGGCACTTCGTCATGCGTTGTGTGGACACAAGGGGAGACAGATAATCAAACTGTCGCCTGTGTGTGCTATGTCAACAGAACAGAAATTAATAGTTTTATGTTTGTACCCTGCGCACACATGACACGGAGCGGGCCGAAGTTGTATCTGTGGACTTTTATGTATGTGTGTACTTCATTAATAAATAACATATGACGCATTGATGGGCTTGTACAACGACAGGACGTAAACACCTTAAATAACTCTTTAATAAGAGCCACCAAGGCAATCTGACGATTCTACAGCAAGAGTAATTGGTCGATTAAGACAAAAGCCGAGTAAGAGTGAGTATCGCAGGCTCGCAGGCTGTGCGCGGATGCCGCGGCGAGCCGCGCCAGCTTTAATTCCCCGCGCGCGTTCAATCTCATCTCTATTTGCGTGCGGCTTCCGAATAAAAGCGTAATTTAAACGACAATCAAGACAAGACAAGACGAGTGCGGGAATGAACTGAACCCCGTCGCCGGCAGATTGAGCGCCTCGCCTCGCACATGCCTGTAGATGGCCATAGAGTAGGGATTTCGCAGAGGCGGCACATTCATTAATTTTCGAAAAGGTTATAACATCGGCAACTTTGTGTAAATTATAATCTTTGCAATCGTCATAAAATTCGTAAAATACTGAAACTCCAAAAAAAATGATATTTTTTATAAATTAAAAAATATTGGACATAGTTTGTGTCATTTTAAAGTATACCTATGTAGTTTACGTACGCATATTTGGTTTTATATAATGTAAGCAATTGTGATTGTCGACGGAGCGGCGACATCGTCAACGGCATAAAAACGCTGAATATCTAAAACCGTTTTCACGTTCATAGCCCTGCCGATAACAAGATGAGGGAGCAAATGTGGGATCTAGGCTTGCGGAGTCCCCCGGGGGCTGTCGCGAGTGCCGCCGCGGGCGGGGAGCGGGGGGCGGCGGGGAGAAGGCACATCGCCTAAATTGGCTGCGGCCAGTCAAGGTCACGACGTCTAGTGTACTGTGCCACGATCTCCTGATTGTCTCGCGCCTCTGACGTAACATCGTTCCCAAACCATTTAAAGTATACAATACACTTAGAAAGGAAGCAGATTTTCTCCGAGAGATAGGTTGATTAATCAGTTGTAATGAGCCCGGTTGTATCAAAATTTGAAAGTCGAATTTAGTGTAAGATATCCCTATGTAAAATATTTTTTACTGAAATTAATTTTTACAACGTGTAAGGGATTGCACTTTGAATTATTATTTTATCGGCTCCTACTTGATAACATTTATACCCATCTTTTTGTAAAGTAATCGTACATGGTACCTTTTGTACATACAGACATTCATGCAGATTACAACGTTCAGATCGCAACCGCCTAAAAGCACGCCGCCGCTGCCACTGCCACCGCCTCGCACCGCACTCGTCTCGCGCGATTGTTGCCAACAAAAGTGAAATACAAAGAAAAGTGAAAAGGCGCGTTTTCAATTCCGCACTCTGCAGACTTTATTTAAACGTCGCGGCGCGGGTAAAAGTGGCGCTCAAAGTGCAATCTGTGCAGCGCCCCTTGCCAGCCGCCCCGAGCCCCCGCGCCCCCGCGCCCCCGCGCCGCACATTGAACTAGAAGTAGCCGCGAGCCTATTTCATAATCTCCGCTCTTGTAGCCGACGTTACCCTCGTTATGAGCCGGTCCCTCAGCTTTGATATAAAAGAAAAACACAAGTAACTAGAAGGCACGTGGCTAATTTAATTTCAAATATACGACGCATTTTTTTCTTGACATATTGTAATACATAATACATACCTCCATACATTTATGTAAAGTTCAAGAGTATAGTAGTTTCCTTTACGTTGGAAGAGATTGAAGACCACTTTGTAACCCTTGCCGCGAGGGTGCAAAGTGTTTCTAAATGGTGCCACTGGGGAACTGCGTTAGTGCTCGCCCGCACCCCGCCCGCACCCCGCCCACACCGTGCCGGCTCCCTGCCCGCGTCCTGCTCGAATCTTGCCCACACATCCCGCAAGCCACTGAACTCTAAGCTATTTTTTTTATTAAGAAAACGACTAATTATTGTCCTATTAACTGCATAGTTTCTTTTCACATTTTGGTCCTCTTTGTACATCTCAACTGTGATGGTAATTTTCTCTCCTGTGTCATTGGTGACGGAAAACATATAGTTAAGAGACTGCTTCGAAAATTGTTGCCTAATTTTAATCATTTGATCCGCAGCAGCGATCTGTTTGAATTCGACGACGGAAGGAGCGGTCTAACAAGGGTACATTGGTGTTGTGAAGTTGAGAAGTACAGCACATCGCGCTTCGTCATTTAAATGTATCATACACACGTACTGTGTGTGTTGGAAGTTACGATATTGTGTATGTTGGTTGTTTAATGTTGTTTATAACCATGACTTCATAAAAAATGTTTTTTTTTTTATGCCAGTTCGAAAAAAATGCCTCAATTAACTGGTAAAGTACACTGTAATGCGCATGGCCGCTAACAAAGTCCCGCGAGTAAAGTGCCGCGACAGAAGTGCCAGCTGCGAGCAGAGCACCACCTCGAGCAATTACATGCGCCGCTGACTCGCTCGAGGTCTTGCAGTTTTTCAACACTAATTGTGCTCGACTAGGATCAAAGCATTATTATAAATTTAATTTTAAATTGTAGTTCCTTTACATTGTAACTACTTTTTTTTACAATGTTACTTAGAGAAGTATCCATAGAATCAGTACGCTGAAATCTTAAACTTCTGTTATCTATCTAAAATAACATAAGATCGTAAAATTATAGGGAAAAACGAACGTCCGGATAGGTAATGTGTTTTGAAAAGCCTTCACCTGAACGAGGAGAATGTTCCTCATCACGTTGAATGAGTTGGACAGGTCCCGCGGGTGCGGACCCTCGCCACATCATGCCCCCCTCCGTCCCCCGCCACAGCACGGGCGACCCCTGCCCCCCTGCGACCCTCTCCGCGTCAACGGCTTGCGTAACCATGTCTTAGCACAAGTAACACGGGCAGAGCATTTTCATTTGTTGACAATAATAAAGCGTACATAAAAACTATTTAAACAGGCGTTCTCTGAAATGTGTCGTTGCACTTGAGGCGTTACTATTTGCTAAATACATATACCTCAAGGCAGTGACCAAATGCTGCCTATAGGTACAGGAGCTAAGGCTTGACCTTATGTGTTTATAACAGACAATCGTCATTTTTGTCCTCGTCCCTAGGATAATTCATGAAATTTACTAAGTTAGTTTTTTTAAGTTAAATTAGATTGCTGCAAACTAGACTGGAAAGTTGGCAAGATAAACTGAGTATTTTACTTAGAGTTAGTTTTATTTTTGTATACCTTCATAGTGTGCAATAGCTTAGACACGACGTGGCCTTGCGCCATCGGGCACTCCCCGCCCGCCTCGCACTGCCCGGCCGCAACACACAGCCTGCCCGCTTCGCACTGCCCGTCCGCAGCCGGCACTGCGCACGAGCCCAGGTACTACGCACACAACATTACTCCTTATAGTAAAAACCTCCAGCCTCATAGATCCTTGTAGGCACAAATTGCGCCTACAGAAACGTGGTGTTTTGTAGATAAATGTAAAAGTAAAGTCGTATGTGTCAGATCGTAAAAGTTATCTCTAGCAAACAGTGCTCGTGCTGTGTCTTAATTATGTACGGATGGCGAAGTCGTCACGTCGTCCTTTGTACAATTACATACATTTAAATGATTAGGTATGTAGGTGCGCGGCGCACGCGGCACATAGGCAAAGTAATGCGTCACACAATCCGTGCGACGATGACATAGAAAAGCAACCGCAGCGGTAGGACGGCGACTGACCGCAGCGGGACCATCTACACCCTCCTGCGCCCCCCCCCCTGCTGTCTGCACCGCTACACCTCCTGCCACTCTCGGAGCCGATTGTTGAAATCCAACGCTATTGCAAAACGTACCCGCTACATAGGGCTTCCGGTTATTGATATCCAATTAGTATTACATCAACTAAAGTCCTAAGTAATAATCATAGGTGTTTCTAATATTGATATCATCGACCAAACATGAACAACCACTTTTTCTCGACAAATTATAGAGTCGGTGAAAACATTCATTTATAAAGTGGCGTACAAAACAAACCTGGGTTATAAAAATTGTAGGCAAATCTCCGTATTCACGCCTAAACATTTAATAGCAATTTCGAAATATCCGATACAGAAACAAGCTTCTTATAACACTGAGTCTCAAATGTTCATGATATCAAACAGTATGGATATTGGCGCATCCATCTCGTCTATTGATTTAAGTTTTAAGTTACTTTATCTTAAGTAACTCATTGCACTAAAATTTAAAGACAGGTTATGTATTTTGAATATATTCGCTCTACTCGAGTACTCATCAAAAATTAAATTTAAGATAACCGCTATGAAAGCTATATCATAGAGGGGCCATCAAATAACAAAAGAGTTAGTATAAAATAACGCCATCTACCACAAAATGTTGATCTTCATTTTATTAGCCTATTTCGTAATCTGTAACAGCGCCATCTTGAGGGTGGTTGACTACTTCGTAATTTGCAACAACGCCATCTCGAGGATGGTTTCTAAATGTTGTATGATCGACCCGAGGGAATGAAGCCGACCGTGAATTCAGCTGACAGTAATATTTACTTGATTTGCGCTAGATGGCGGTATAATTATACGAATATTAAAATAAATCTAAAAAACTGGTTGCTAGACCAAGCTTTCTACTCAATTCAAGATTTCTTTAACTACAAGGATTAAAACTAAGGTGTAACCCTTGTCCAATCGCGTTAATCTAGATTGTGCTTGATGAGATTTTTTTTTTGTTGCGTTCTGTTGTTTTTGTGTTATAAAGTGTTTAGTTGCAAATATGACATGGCTTTAGGTGCATTATGTTGTTGTTCCCAAAGTTTGTTTCGCTGCATTTGTACTCATTATATTACACGCCCGAAGGGGTACTTATTGTTGTTACTTTATATAGATGTATAATTTAATTGCAATAAATAAATAAAAACTAGTTTGAAATACATGATATTGACCGACTTACCAAAAGGAGGTCAATACTCAATTCGTCTGTATGTTTATTTTAAAATTTCGATCTGATTTCATATTTCTATATTATATGTTTACGAAATGTCGTAAAACGATCAAGTGTATGTGAAATCTGCTTCTCGTAAATTGAATTAGTTCACACTTTAGATAGAAATTAACTCTGTAAGGAGTTGTCTCACGACACGAGGTAACTGTCAGCGAGTCAGTTGCTCGTAGTCGACACACAGCAAGCACTTAGTTGTTGGCTGATCGGTATTTGACTCACGTAAAATTCCCATATCTTAGCCAGAGCCGCTCCGCACGACCTAATGAAAAACTCTAATAGGCATTTGGATAAAATATTGCGAGACCCTTTTCACGAATACAATTCATTTTGAAGTCAATTACGTGGACTGATATTACAAGCGGAGAGCAATTTGCGGAGATTCTAAACGCTTCTCGAGTTTATCAAGACTTTAAGATATGTTTATATTAATTTCAAATGTGTAATTTTTATTTTATATTTTATTTTGACGGCACATTACAATCGTGCGCTGTACACCAGTAAAGCTGCCAGCGACGAACGCAGTTGTCATGATGTCTGCTAACGACACAGCGATGTCGTTATAAGCCCAGTTATGAAATCTTGAACTACTTAGTTCTAAGTTGTAAGCACCCACTTAGCGAGTCGTTACTCGGTAAATGGCGTCAACTTCTGATAAACAACACTCCACAAACTGCAAACAAGTGTTTAAATCCAAAAATGGCTGGCACAAAAATGTAATTTATGGCAAGGCGGCAAGGTTGATATTACAGTCACCCAAAACAAGCGTCCTCGCTCCACAGCCTTGCCGTCGCTGGTGCGATAAGCACAGGCCGTCCTACACGCCCCGCACCGCACCGCACCGCACCGCACCGCACCGCACCGCACCGCACCGCACCGCACCGCACCGCACCGCACCGCACCGCACCGCACGTTATTATATTTATAGTACAATTCACATATATTATAATTATGTGAAATTGCTTTTTGTAAAAGAATGTTTAACAACTCATAAAGCTTCTCGAAGTATCGGCGTAAATAAAATATATTTCGCTAAGTAAATATGTTAAATGTTACACAACATATACATGCCTAGAATAAACAATTACTTTGTCTGTTATATGAGGGGGTTGGATTTAAACTGTAATTAGCTAACGAATGAAACAACTAAAGCCAGGTAATTCCATAATAGCAGTTTCTAACAAATGTTAATGTGTGCAAAAGGTCCGGAAGGGACGACGACGGCGGCGGCGGCGGCGGCGGCGGCGCCGGGGTAGCGCTCCATAACGTATCGTATTTTAAACATTGTAGTAAGTTCAAGTCAATTCGGGAAGAACATTCACATATCAAATTTAAACACAATACTTCACAAAGCGTTTTTAAACAGAAAAAAACATATGAAAGAAGCTACTTAAGATAACAATCTGAGTGAAGTGAAGCAAGAAATAAGCAGTCACAGAGAAGCGTCGAGCTGCACGAGCACTGGAGCTAAACGTTTCGCAATATTACAGACAATTGAAAGAAAAGGATGAATTACATATTTTTTTGTTCGGAAGACGATCTGTTCTCCTTGACGTCGGTCACGATACAGTGAGCTTGATCATAAAACATTGTAACCAATTGGCCAAAACAAATTAATGTCACTTTACATATCTCAAAACATTATTAATGACATAATCAATTTTACGGCACCTTTGAAAGCAGAAGTATCAGTTGGTATTCATTAACAGTAGTAAGTATTCTACGTGAGAAGTATTGCATTGTTGTTTCAAAGTTACAAACAGAATTTCGTGGCTCCCTCCCGCCGCCGCCGCCGCCGCCGCCGCTGCTTGTAACCACCTCGCTCATAGAACGTGGGAATTCCGCATCGCGATTAGGTTAATATCATGGCTTTCTGTAAGTTCCTAATCACGTAATTACAGTGTACCAAAAGTAAGTGGTGGTACACCGAAAATCACACTTAGTCCAATAGGATTAAGTGTGATTTCATAGAATTTAAATTATAATGATATATGTCTACCACGTATTATATAAACGAATAAGTAAATTTTGTACACGTTTGCTAGAGTAGGGGGTGCGGTCAGCTGAAGAACTCTCGTAGTTTCAACAATTTTTAACGAACACAGCTGACAAGTTTACGCTGGCCAGCGCGCGGCCCGCCTTGTGTGTCGCTCTCTACACTACACTCTTCCATCACTAATATTATATTTTCTCGAAGACTGCTAATCAATTTGTTTTGGGTGCAGATCAAGTGCGATACGTTATCGGTGCATTGCCGCGACCCGAGCCGGGAGCAGAGACATCCATGCCACAGATAAAACAATATACATATACTACTATAATAAAACGTAAACAAACACTTTTTTTTAATTTGTCATCAAAGCCTTTTGGTTGAGGTACTGACTCTGCTACCTTACGAGGGGTTATCTGCTATGTGGGCGGGCGCGCGGCACGTGTCGAGGGCACGTGTCGGGAGCGCAGCTGCGTCGCTTCCCAGTTTTTCCACGTTTCCTTAATATTTACTCCCAAAGTTTGTGTCGTGATGTGCTCGGCAAGTAAATCCTCGCCGCGATTTATTGCGCTGTTCACGACTTGCAAATGTTCCCCGGGGACATTACACGCACGAGGTACATTCTACTCTGCTTCATATTTAAGTGCTTCCATTTAAGTGAAATAACATTAGTATATTTCTTCTCTATTATTTACATTTCTTTGAATGCATCGTTCTATAAACAATGGCATAAAACTAATTGATTCAATACGATTGCTGCGATCTCATCATCGCTAAAGTTTCGTCTTTATTATACGGCAGCACGGCGCGCAGGCGGCGCGCAGGCGGCGCGCAGGCGGCGCGCAGGCGGCGCGGGGCGGAAGCAGCTCTGGGCGATAATGAAAGTCAGAGATGTGATCTACATAAGTAATTGATCCCATTAATTATTCACATCGTATTGTCTGGTAAACGCTCACTGGCATCGGCGACATTGCAATCTCCCGCTGGCGGCGCGTCGATGTCGTGTCGCCCTTCCCGCCCCTCACCACCCGTCGCGATCTTAATTACCACAGTGAACAGTGATGGGACTTAAATACAATAGACTTAGCTCTCAATCTCAAATAATTCCTGTTGTATAAATTCGAGCCCCGAAATAATCTTATCTTACTTCTTTAGGTCCTTACCTGATTTGAATCATTTCTGAATCAACTGACGTAGACAGAGGTGTGTAAGATGATTATATAAAAAATTATCGTTATTCAAATAAAGCAGCTCCGCTACGTCATGCAATAATTTACTATCTTTTGATTTTTGATAATTAATATCTTTGCGACGATCTTGCGGCGGGCTTACGGCGGCCGTGCGACAGGCTTGCGGTCTGCTGCTTGTGGCGAGCGGGAACCGGTCCGACAGGCGGATGCGCGCGCGCCGCAGGTCAGTCACCGGCGCCGCTGTATGTCATATTGTGCCCTTTTTAACTTTTTTTTTTTGGTTCTCTATAAGTTTGCAGAAAGGCACACGGACCTTGTTGTTGCGACTGAGCAGCATTCAGAGCAGTTTGTTTGCTCTTATCTCTTTGGAAACTTACCAAAAGTAGTTTTAAAAACAAAATATTCTCAAAAAAAACAGTACACTAAAAAGTAACGAAATAATTCCTTCAAAATAGTAAACCTCCCTTATTGTAGCTGTTATGTCTGTATTGTACAATTATTATTACTTTGATGTCGGTGTCAGCAAAGGTACATATGCAGTGATATTTATACGTACGGCTTTCTACATTTGTACCATAACAATTGACAATTGAAAGTATAGTAACGTTTAAGTAGTGAATCTAAATTGAAATTGTGTTATTCTGTATAACAATTCGTCGTCAGTTAATAGCGCCACGTCGACGTAATCGAGCCAATTGCTCGTCGGCGCGAGCGGTAGAGGGGCGTGCGGGGCGTGCGGGGCGTGCGGCCTAGGGCGGGCGATGCGACTACAGACTACAGCACACGTGTCCGCGCGGCGCATGGCGTCGCCGCTGGCCGCTGGTATTGCCGCGCCCCAAGTCCCGAAGAGTTATGTAACATGCTATCATGCGGTATTTTTATCAGTGATAAAATTTATGGTAGTTATGTGTAATGTGATCACTTCGTCATTAACTTCATTGAGTCTAAAGAAATTTAATTAGTTAGGTAATCATTGCAGCGGCTGGCGGCAGGTGGTCAAAGCCGCCGAGCCCTTGTTCTTTGCCTAATGTTATGTATGTTTTAACTTACAATTTACATTTATTATTGAGTATAAGACAGTGTACGCGAGCAATATTTCTTACTAAACGGTCGGAATAATCGCGGCTCGATAGGCGATCTCCGCTCTCCTTGGGGAAATTAAAAACACAATTCCTCCCCGCTGTCCGATGTCGCTCCCAGCCCTCACCCGCTACCCACACAACACTATACTACACTACACTATGTACTGCTTAAACAATGATTTGGCCACTTAATAAATTACCACTGTACAAATCCAAATCTGTTAGATGTGCTCGTGACCACTGGCGATATTTTAGTTTACCTTATTTTTTTTTACAACATATAAATACTACGGGTAGGTAGGTAGGTACTCAGCAAGTTTGTAACGAACTTATATGAAACATAATGTAATAACAGCACGTTTAACGATATTTATAAATTAGAAACTGTGTAACGCGAACAGAAATTCTAATTTCCGACGCATATCAAGTATCTTGATCATTCATTTATATAGGACATTTCACGATAATCGATAACCGATGTGGAGGGGACGTAGCCGGATATTAAGCCAGTGGTGCCAGTGCGAGTGCGTGCGGCGCGAGCGCGGCCACATTCCGACACCGGCGACATCGGCGGAGGGTGAAGTCAGACAAGCGGACCAAGTGGTCTTTAGAACATTTAACAAATGTAAACTGCGGTAGGCAAAGAGCATCTTCTTGACACACGAATGTGGAAGGCTTTGATTTGATATAACTATTAAGAATTTCACTTCAATATATTAAAAAAGGTTAATGTTTTCATTATCATACAAAGAACATTAATAAGGTGCGGGGCATTAACATGCTTCCCCAAGAAAACGAAATAACGACTCCGTGTTAAACCATTAAGTAAGGAAAAGCAAGTAAAACAAATCATTTCATAGACGCTTCAGAAACAAGTAAGCAAAGGGCGAGAGTTCGTCGCGTGGCGGCGTCGGGCGTGGCGGCGAGTATTGTGGTTCACTGTGGAAAACAAAACGTCCGCGCCGGCGCCGCAACAGCTCGTAACCTCTTTACGAATCCTCTAAAGTAAAGTAGAAGACCGTAATGCCGGAAAGCATATTAAGACACGAAGTTTGGGCTTTATATTTCAACAGCTTTTTCAGTCTCAATATATTGGGTTCAATCAAAATAGTTAATTTTAAACATATATGATCAAGAAATAATAAGTTTGACTATTTAATATTTGCAGTGTTATATTTGTAATGAAATAAACTGACCTTTTCACCCATAAATATCTAATGTTGTTTCTATAACATAGAATAATCATGTTTATGTTTTATTAGTATACTCGTAATTAGTAATCAATGAACTTTTTTTACGTTCGTTAGTTTGCATGGATACAAAGTCTACCCTTTACGTATTAATATAATACAAAAAAACTATTTCTATTTAGTAAAAAAAGAAATAAATAATTGACTCTATTAGAAAGGAGTTTATCTCCGAGTGATTTAGCGTCGCCATTGCGCGCCGAAGCCGTCGGCGGCACGCGGACACTTTGCCGCCGGAAATGAGACGACGATACAGATCGCTTTTTACTGTAATATATTCTTCTGATTGTTCCTACGATATTTTACTAGATACTACGCGTTCCGTTCTAGCATTCAATTCAATTCATTTTATTAACTACATTTCTATTCTATAAAAAGGACCTTCCTATAATTAAGTTTATAACAATAGGCGTATTATATAAGTGTCTTATGTCAGGAATGTGCCCGAGCCCGGCGGCCGACCGCACACTTCATCCCGGGAAAACGGTTTAAATTCTCCTACCTAAGTGTAAGCTGGCTGGGTGAAAACACATAGGAAATAGCAACATTTAGGAAAATATTTACATGTACGGAAAACATAGAACTTGTGACGTCACAAAGACAGCACTCGTAAAACATTAACAAAAACAACGTCACCACGTCAAAGAAAAAAAAACGTAAAATAGTAGTGAGGTGAGTAAGAAGAAAAGTTGAGAAAGCTTCATTGTTTGTCGCAGTACTTTCAGCGACGCGCGCCCTTTGCTAGCGGGCGCGACTCTACCACTGTGTAAAATTAAAAGACTGAAAATAGGTAATTTAGTTATTTTCAGCTGCTTTGTACTGTACTGAGTAGTCGTACGTTCTCTGTTTACGTTTGTGTGTTATTAATAAACGTGCAACTTGATTTCCAAAAAATTGTAGCGCGATGTGAGATCCGTGTGATGACTTGTGCACTGAAAGCGCACCGCCACTGCCACTTTGTCGAGCTCGGAGCCGCCGCGTAGCAGCCCGTAGCCGCTCTACGCCGCGCAAACGATTTGTGCACTTTGTTAATATGATCAAATTAAATTTTATCCTATATAGCTCATATCAGACAGAATGTGGACAAATGCGTTCAAACTGCGGAACGTAACCTTATGTAATGCAGGATACACAAATACGACATATTTCTTCTTATATAACGCAACTTTCTCCTTATGGTAGTTCTATCTACGTAAGTAATTGCTTCCCCTGACTGATTCGTGGCAATCGATTCGAAATTAGAAACATCTATTTCGAATCAATATTCAGTTAAAACTATTTTTGCGGAAAAAAAATTCAATATGATGTTGGATAATTTGTTCTACGAAATAAATTAAACAGTCTATTTCTTACCTAAACTTAGTTTCCGAGTAGATAAATTTTCTGAGATATATTTTCTGAACGAGAAATAATTCCAGCACAATTTGAGAACAGGAAATTGCTAAAAAAATAATATACGTGCTTATGAGGGATTCATCAGCACACAATTTTTCGGTAGGGAGGTCGCGGGCGAGGCGCGGAAACATTGCAATTAGCTGCGCCACTGCCGTCGCCTCGCCTCGCCTCGCTCTGGCCTTCGCCCTCGTTCACCCTCACCCTCTGCAGCACGCGCCGCTCTCGCGCACACACACGACAGCGAGCAGCTCGTAATACTCGTGATGTCAGATGCAGAAGACGCGATCTCTTCAAATAGAAGAAGCTACTGGACCAAATCGAAGTCTAACTGTGGTTATAACGCCTCAGATGATAATTGTTCAGTGCTCCTGCACCTCAGCGGAGAAGCCGCGCGGGGGGGACTTTTTTAGCACTCTTCCATCCCCCGCGCGCCCTTAAACCATACGTCGACAACACGTTACCTATTTTTACTTTTTGCATATTTATACTAAACCGTTTAACTGCCAGCAAAACCGTTTTTATTCTACTACCCCAAAAAACAAAGAGTCCATCCCAAAAACATAATGCAGTCGTAATATTATGCAGACGTTAGTTTTACAAAATAAACTCCAATATCAGAGTAATAAAAAAAATAATAGTTACATGAACTGCCGTCACTACAGGCAACACGTAGACACCCAATAACTGACACTTAACGTTCGCTGGAATAAGCATTTATTGAACCTTTCACGAGGCGTTTGCGTCGTGTCACTGTGAAGTGGATCTTGTGGTCCGCTTTGAGCGCAAATGTGAGGGCTGCCCGATGTCAGCTGCCCTGTGCGTGCGGCGGTTGTAATGAGTCAGAAGTAACGTAAGAGTAAGTCTATAAAAAGCTGCTTTTTATCTGCATTTTTTTTAATACCTACTCTATCAACTAGCTGCAGGCATATCGATGCGATCAACGTCATCTAGGACATCCGTAGTATCAGAGAAACTACAAATGCGTTGCTGGCATTTGAGGAAACGGCAAAATATGTTATTGTTAACGTTTTCGAGGTAAATACTATAAACGAAGGCAAAAGTAACTACGTTAAAGTGCTGAGAGTCCCCTAAAGTAGGTACTGATAGCTGGAGTCAGGTCGCAGGTCGCAGGATGCCGCAGACGAGGCAATTAACACGCAGCCGCTTATAAATATTCAGCGGCGTCTCTGCTGGCTGTGCGGGGCGGGGATTGGGGCGCGGGGCGAGGGGGAGCGGTTACAATATCCTAATCTTACTTCTTACTGCTTATCTTACTAATGATATAAGTGTGAGCGTAGATTGGTGTATGTTAGAGTTTACCGCCTAAACTGTTGAACGGATCTCGATAAAATTTGGCAAAGATGTAGAACATAGTCTGCGAGGACATAGAGGGTACTTCTTAATTCCACGAGATGGCGCGCACGAGCGGACATACATAAGCTACATACGTAAACGATGTACGACAGGTGCAGTCGAATACTCGACACTTCGTATACTTATGTAGTAACAAACTAAAAAAAATACAATGTGCTGTACTCTTTACTTATGCATAAATCGCATTATATCTGAGAAGACAAACCGAGTGCCGCCGCAACGAGTCGCAGATGAAATTAAAAAGGAATCCGATTATCTCCCCTCCCCCCTGCCGGCCGAGCACTGCCGTTACATTATATGCTACTAGATGGGGTACATCATAGAGAAATTTGTTAATGTAAAAGCTCACACTCCGGTATAAACCTAAGATTAACCTAACTATGTACTTAATTGTGGTAAAAGTCCTAAAAGTTAAGTGATCTGTGTCTATTTGCCAATATTTACTTGGTTATTCCTATATTTACTCCAAAGTACGATAAGCGTGAATAATCAGGCGATTACATCTATACTTATTACAATAACATCATTTGTATTTACATTATTTAAACAAATATATGAAAAACATAAGCATGACAATTTAGTGAAACTTAAGTTTTACTGATGATTTTAGGATTTACTGCTGTTTATTTGAATTATTTTCATTAATCATACGTCGCACCTATTAGTATTCGTCATGACAAAATCATATTTGAATGAACCAACAGATAAACAAAATTATAATTCAGAAATAATAAAAATTTAAGAGAAGCGAATAAGAGGACAATAAAAAAGTTCCAGAAAGGGAAAATGTCGCTCATAACTCAACATCACGGGAACTTGCGAGGAATATATTGCCTCGTGAAATAGTCCCGTTTGCAAATACCCTCATAGTGCTCCCAAACGGTGCGAAACGACGCGGCACGAATACACTGTCGGACTCACCAAGTGTGTCAATGCGGCGTTACGTTTTGTTCAAGTAATTTGAAGAAGAGTTTGGCGACGTGCAGCCGCGTCCGACAATAATATACCGTTTTCATTAAGATTAGATATCATTTATCAGTTGACCAGACCTGACTGGCTTTAGTACATGAAACAGCAACTTGCACATCACTCGACAAAGATTTGTGGAAATTTGTATGTGGCAGGTTGTACCTGTAAGCTATTGTACTTTTGTTTATCACAGCTCGTGTCTGCGACGAACAATTTCAATAACGACCATCACAATGTTACGCGAGACATCGATATTGAAATGGAGAAGATATTTGCATACGCGCCGGAGCCGGAGCCCGAGCCGACACTTCGCAGCCCAACTCTAATTTAAATAGCATTTTGACATAGCGCTTTTCCCCGCCGTGTGCCGTCTGCAGCGTCACGCGGCTCTCACGTGAATACTAAAAGGTTAATGTGGCAGTATTCAGTCATTTTCACTCTCGTCGTGTTGTGATCGAAACATATTGTTCCAGGCGATAAGGACAGTACAGATCGAGCAAAAGTTTCTACCAATCAGAAGTTTAGTTAATAAAATTCAGCAGTTTTCATAATTCACTGAAGTTTTTATACCAGTTCAACTATTTTACGAGCTTTTCATGAACAAACAAGATGTAAGGAATGCGAACTTAGTGAAAGCTGCTCTGATATGTTACATCAGGGCCAGTTTCTACTAAACGTTTAATATTGGAGTAACGTTGGTGCCAGTGATTATAAACAAGCGACTGCAAAAAAAGATCGCGCATCCGTCGCTCAGTAGATAACATGAAATCATGCACGTGGGGTCTTCTCGCTCTGCATCAATCACCTGGTGTCGGCAACTGTCGGCAACTTGCGGCAACTCGGAGTAAGCTCGGCTTTCAACTTTCTAATCTGTCGCTTTCCAAATTGACTTCATAAATCATCCAATGTTTGGCTTTTCGAAGTATTTAACAGTTATGGAAAGTTTTAGACTCCCCAACACCGACCGATAGTCAGAGTGTTGATGGAAAATTTTGTTATGTGTATTTTCTTACACTCCTGAATGCAGGAGGAGCCACCTAGAACAAGTAGCTGCTGGCTCCTGCAGCGATATAACAAGACTCTGAAGTGTGCTCATTCAAAACAAGACCCTGTGTTTCATCTTTCAACCAATCGGCGTCGGGAGTTATGTTTATTAATATGTCGAGACAATATTTGGATCAGTAACTAAATAATAATAATTACTTACTGCTTACCTTAGCGGGGCGCACGGCTCGCTGGCGGGCGCGTGCGGGGCGTGCGGGGCGTGCGGGGAGCGCCGGGCGCGCGGCCGGCGTGCGACAGCGCCGCGCTGGCGCATCTGCCCATAAGATACAGTTATTACACCACTTGTTGCAGCCGCAGCGGACCACGCAACTCGCACCGTCTGGATATGTATCAAAGGAGCCAACATAATAACACAGACGGGTTTCGGGTTCATATGCATATGAAGAAATGACTAGGATCGTACCAGGGCACGGCGCTGGCGGGTCGGGCGTGCGCGCGCGCCGCGGCAGCGCCAGCAGTTGCCGGTATAGCTCCAGCTCGTGGTAGGGCTCCGGCGAGGCAGGCGGCGCCGCGCGCGCTCCGCCGAGCTCCGCCGTCAGCCCGTTCAGCACGAGTCGCGCGCTCATGAGCCCGCCGCCGCGCGCGCCCTCGCACCATGCCCCCGCGCCCGCCCCACTCGCACCACTCGCACCACTCGCACCACTCGCACCACCCCGCCTCACTTACACTGACACTCTGTCCACTAAATGGTACAACTGCCATTGATTTATTTTGTACACTCTACAAGTGAACTTTTACATCTCGTTTAATCGTTTACATTTACACATTCTGAAGTGCAAATTCACTTTTTTTTATTTTAACGCAATTTTGTTTTTCATCTTCGGTACCTACTTATAAATTTACTAGCTATTGCCCGCGACTTCGCCTGCGTGAAATGTGAATGTTCAAAACTTACGTTCGCCCCTTTTTACAACCTATTTCCAAAACTATTAACTTAGTAGTAATCTACGTATTAACGTATCTACTGATGAAAGATTCCAGATTTCTTAGCCTGTTAGTTTGCTGATTTTTCGGTTACCCCTATTGTTTGTGTTCGCAATATCTTCTTAACTATTTGTCCAATTTAAATACTGTAAAGGACAATTTTATTCTACATTAAATTCTCCTGATAACAGACGCATTTATTAGGATATGGATTAATATTGGAACAAAAAAAACAACGACACACATATCATGCGTTTCTTAATTCATTTTGTAAACAAAAGTTTATTGTAAGGAAACCGTTAAAGATATATGTTATGGCGGACATTTCTGTAAAACTTTTTGAGATCTACAATTCCTTCATACGTCATTTTTATTTACCTCTAACGGTTTACGCAACGTAAGCTGAGAAAAGTATATAGCCTTTGTTACTGGTGGATATTGTAGCTTTAAATAGTGAAGGAATTTATAAAACGGTCCAGTCGTTTTTGAGCCTATTCATTACAATCAAGCAAACAAAGTTTTCCTTTTTATAATATTAGTATAAGCGAAGCGCTCATCCCACTGCTCACCCATGTACAACATTAACTTAAGCTGAATTAAGTATTTACAATTGAAATGTATGAAACAGTTTAGTTTAACCGTGACTACTGCCTCTACTGCCTCTACTGTCGCTCGCCACTGGTAGTCCAAACTCGCCCTAAGTAGCTACTGTACTCGCATTTCAGCTTCCTTCGACTTTTCTCTCAGTATTGTTTACTAACAGTAAAATCTTGTTTACAACAATTTATCCTTTTTATAGGATATTCATAGCCGCTACCTACGACACAACATTTACGCTTAGTCATAACTTTATAATGTTTTTCTATTAACATTTTACTAAAGTAATTTTTCAAATACAACAAAACTTGGACATAAAAAACTGTCTGTATTTGATAATCATGTTGTGATGTTTTAAAACACATAAAAACAGTTGTTTGACATCATATTTACCACTACATTAATACTTCACCGTTTATATAAATTACTACAAAATATTTAGAACTAATTGCAAATTCTATGTAGGTAGGTAACTACTGCTTCAACTTAAACTTTACGTAAAGTTAGATGAACCTAACAGTCTGCAGCGCAGACAAGCGCTCCGTACGGCGCGGCGACGCGACTGTGATGTGATGGACCTGCTGTAGTGATGGGAGTTGCTTTTTACTCGAGTGACTCGAGTCATTTTTATCTTACTCGGACTCGAGTGAAATTTTTGACAACTCGAGTTGCGAGTGACTCGAGTTGACTCGAATTACGAGTGACTCTTAACTACTTTGTTGGTTTATACCAAGCGGAATAAGAAATTCTTACAGCATTTTCAGTTAAATTTGTTATTTTTTTAAAAACACACTATTTCAGTTCTTTTGTAGAGTTTATTTAAGCTTTATTTAAGTTAATTTTAAAGCAATTTAAACATAATAAAACTGTTCATATTTGGATCTCATGAAAATTACTTTTTAGAATTAATTAAAATGGATTAGAAATTATTTGTAGTACACTATAAATTTTCAACTAATAGTTGATATAAGAGGTTTCTTGACTATGTAGACAGGTTTAGTTTAAAGGAAAATACTACTTTTACACATTTTGTATAGATTTTTTAAGTTACTTTTACGTTAACGCGACAAAGATTTCTTTATGTTAAATTAACATTGTTTTATTGGTTTTAAAATTTTGGTTACTCAATTTTTACATTCCGAGTGACTCGCGT
>NW_013526693.1:17722-21743 GCF_000836215.1 Papilio polytes | reverse complement strand
CCTTACCTATATATGTTGTTTCCTAGGAATAATGATAACGCCGATCTATGCGAGTTGAGGGTCTCGTAAGAGCAACCGTTTTTAAATTGTTGGTAAGGACAAGAGATGAAATACAGACTGTTGGTATGTATTAAAATTCTTTTTTTTTCTTTTCTTTTGCAAAAACTCCACCAGGCCTTGTAGGAAATGTTACATTGTTCACTGTACTATCACAGAGCGATGCTAGCATGAAGTCGAGGGCCTCTCGTGGACTTCTCTTGGAGAAAGCTTGCCGGAGACCCTCGCGACACCCAGGGTAAGGCTGGCGTGGAGAGGATGGTTTTGTCTAAAATATGAACGTAATATATCTTTATTAGCTTGGAAGAGAAGAATGTCAGAGACTAGTAACTCTTGTAATAAGGGGAATCAAGGATGTGAGGCCCAATGTAAAAACAAGTATCCCAATTGCTTGGTCCTCTATTATTTTTCTTAGACATATTAATATTATAGAAAATAGTAGGAAGGTGTTAAATAACATTCACTCCATCTTAAGGTAAAAGCGTCTACGGCTATTGCATGGGAATTCTGTCTCTAAGGTCGATTTGTGACCGAAATGTTAAACGATGGTTTCAAAACTAGTAGCCGAGAGTTCCTACTCGGTGTCTGGATTTATAATACTAGATTCGGCGTCAGCTCGGTTTTCTTTGGTATTGACATAAGACGCGTAGATCGAAAGGTTATATGCGTCTCGCACCATTGCTAAATTTTCGAGCGATTGCATTTAAGTTGGGAAATTGTATTCCGCCCATGCGATTTACGTGGCTAATAGCTGTAGTGTTATCTATTCGTAATAGTATCGCACAATTGGTTAGAAGGTTAGTTGGTTTAGAAGCTAAACTTTTTCGTCCAAAAAATATTGCCAATAGTTCCAAGTAGTTTATTTGGTGATTGCGCTCACTAACTGACCATCCAGCGCGAACTCGGTTTTCCTCACAGACCGCGCCCCAGCCGGTTCGTGCGGCATCAGTGTAAATTTCCATCTCAAAGTTCTGGTCTGTCATTGGATGGGGTGTTATTTTGATGTTGTTGATCCACCAAGAGAAGATCCTCAAATATAAAACTACGTAATAATAATAATTTACTCTCATAATTCTGATTATCTAATAGTGTGAGATATTTTTGACGTTCCAATAATTTTGTATATAAGCAACCATATTGGACAGCCGGACACGCTGCGATTAAATTACCAATTAATTGAGCAAATTCTCTAATAGTACATAAATGTACAATTATAAATAATTTGTTGCAATCCCATGTGTGAACTTCTGGACCAATTCCAGTATGCTGTAACGTTTATTGTCTGGGAAATTTTTAGGTTCCGAGAGTTAAAGAGAAAACGAGGATATTTGCAAATTTGCTGAGGTTGTATCGAGCTTTTATCAAAATTCATAACGAAACCCAGGCACTATAATAGTTTCAATGTTACATTTAAATTGGATTTGCAATCCTCATAGGTGTTGCCGATACAAAGAATACCGTCTAAATAATTACGGAATTGAAGCCTGCGCTTCTCAAAAAGCTCACGACTTCTCTCATCTTATCTTAGTAAACACCGTAGGCGCCACGGAGAACCCGTAGGGCATTGACGTGACTTCACAGTTTGTGTTTTGTCAATTTTTCTTAAAGAAAAATCTTAAATATTTTCTATGTTTACAATGAATTGGCATTAATAAGTAGGCCTTATCAGATGTATTGTGGCCAAGTAGCCGTATTGAGGTATTCTTAACTTAACTTCGCCGCTGTCCGGTGATCTTCTATCGAAATTTCAAATATAATAAGAAGCGTTTGCCGCCGTTTGTGTTTGTTGCAAGGAATATTTTAGATAAGAAGTTGTCTCTATTTTGAAGACATTCCATTACAGCACCTAAATCGACTAATTTCTGAATCGCAGTTGACATTTCTCCAAATTCAAAAAAGTATTGCTAGGTATACATTTGTTTAAATACTTCCTTGTAAAAGGAAATAGAGATACCATCTTGTATCCAGTTTAAGATTACTGGATTTGAGGTGATGTTGGTCCAGCAATTAAGAAAGTGTGTAACTCTGCCTGCATGTACCAGAGTTACTGCTGCGCTAGGGCACGAGGCTTGTTTGCTGTTGCGGACTATGACGTTGACAGTTGTTGCGTCGAGCTCGGGTATAAATTGCGGCTTTGCAATTTCGTTCTCTTCCCGCCTCGGTTGCCACGGATCACGGACCAGATTCCCGGATTTAAAGAGCGGTGGCTTGAAGTTTGATGGCCGTGAGATCTTAGGGTATTGTTTTTAATCTGCAGACCTTTTCGTTCGATAGCTTTGGCAGCTTTGATCTTGTTAGAAGTTTGCTTCCGAACAAGGTTTCATCTCGCACCGAGTCTGAATGACGCGGGTAAAGTTTTTATCTAGTTTCGGTGTTACCAGCTTAATGCGACTATTTGTATTTATCGTATGAAAATCAAGGCCGCCGCCGCATACTGGCAAGCGTTGCTGCATGATTGCCGCATACTGGCAAGCGTTGCTGAGTGATTTAATAGAAACCTTGTCGTCGCCGCTTAAAAGAATGTTTAACGCCCTGTTGATGGCTGCAATGCTAGATCCCAACTGCTGCTGATGAGCAGCTAGGATCTTGTCCCTGTTTTACGGGATCCGATACGGCTGCTGATATTTCAGCGTTTAGTTTTATGGCCTGTAGTAACCTGTATTTATCAGGTACCATTAATAAAGCTAGGTAATATTTTAATAAAAATGTCCTCTTTAGGTAGGCCCTTAACGTCGAGCGGGGGCCGGCAGCCACGATTTAGCCAAGCTTTCGTGGAATTTTGTCTCCAAACTCCGGTGGTATCGCTAGTGAACTCGCCAAGAGCTGCCAAAATTTCGGCATGTAATTGTGGTTCGGCTGAATCCACATAAGTTTCCGGAAAAGAATCCGGATCCTTGTACAGGACAAGTTAAGGTTCGTTTATGAACCCGGGCTCTTTGGTTAGTGGCATGATGCTTTGCGCATCTATAGCAAAACGATTATTGCTAGGCGAGTAAATTACTTCAACGGATCAGACTCACGGTCTGTCCTGAAGAAGTATTTGATTCCAACGAACGAGGCTCGCGGCCTGTCCTGATGGGTATTTGTTGTTCAACGAATAAGGTTCACGACCTTTTCTGATGAACATAAAACTAGCCTTCGACCACATGTTGTTAACGAGGAAGTTAAACAACGTCATTAAAGTAGATAGATATGCTTACCTTCGTAATCCGATATAACGCGAATTCGGCGCCGTCGTTCGATGTCGCGTTCCCGTAATTTTATTATATTTTTGTTCGTAAAACGTAATTTTATCCACTGCACCTCGTTTTGGAATTATTTTCTGTAGCGTGTGTTATCGTCACCGTGCACGAAAAAGGAATGAGCTCAGAATGGCGACTCGCCCCGTCCTCCACTCGCCGGAAGTAGGGATAAGTCGTGACAAAATAATTTTTCAGTTTAGTCAATTGAGTGTCTTTTAAGTGTGCATAAGTCACCTGCAGGATAAGGGAACTACCTGGTAAATATTTATATCTGAAAAATGAAGCGATGAAATATAATCAGACAACGTTGTATGCAAAGTGAAAAAAAGAGTTGATAAATGGGATTATAGCATCAAAAGATTGAACGTCATTGGCGCAGTAGTTGAACACATTTTCATGTATTTATTCGAACTTCATATGGTAAAAAAAGCAACAGGTACATAACAACGAAGAAGTTTAAATAAATCTAGTCTATTTTCATTGGACCAGCATAGTTGACTAAGGCCTAGTTGCTCTGAACTTGAGGTGGACACGCGCCCCTGTATGGGGATGTAGTCCTAAATATACATGCTGAAGATTTAGTAAAGATCTGAAAACATGTCTTGCCATTTAAGTTAAATTTTAAATCCAAGTATGTTTAACTACTCTCTTCTTTGTACTCGTAACAACCCATAAGATGAGAATAGATTTACTGCTTGAATATAGTAATTAGTAAAAAGATT
>NW_013526693.1:12231-16567 GCF_000836215.1 Papilio polytes | reverse complement strand
CAAGTCTATGTGAGCTGTACTTTTGAGCCGCTTCAAAGCTGACTTGCCCATGTCTAGTACTGTATGATTATATTAGCTTTGTATATCGAACTGTTACGAATTCTGTATGATCCAAAATAAAAACACATTATTTCCTACCTGTTCAATAAATGAAGTTCCATATTTCCGAAAATACCACCACTCGAAGATTAGAATAAGTCCAGAAATAAGAGAAGATGTTCCAGTGAGTGCAACGTAGAATTTAGGCGTTAGTGCACTTAAAAATGTTGAACTATCCCACATTATGGCAGTTTATTGGGCCCTAAGAATAATAAACTCGTACATTTATATAATTGTAGGTTTTACTTAGTCTAACACCTATGTTTTTCTTTAGTAATGTTCACCCATTACTGTTATTGTACTGTTTTATACGATCATAAAATAACTAAGTTGATAAGCAATAAACTCATAATTCTTTAAAGCTTGCTTGCACCGCTTTTGGCTTCATCTGTCATTAAGTCCTGTCATCTGTCAGCTTGAAACTTTTAATACGGCCAAAGGGCATATAAAATAAAGCAGTTACAATCTTCACTTTTAGCTGCACATTCCCCAACCTGACCTTTTTAAATCAAGTAAACAACCGGCTACCGGTTAAAGAATGTTGTGCACATCGAACGAAAATTAGCGGTTTCTAAATTCAACAATTTTTTACAGAAAAAGTAAGAACTCTCAAACTATTCTTCTCTTCTTTCAATCATTCTCAAACAATTTCCTTACGACAAGAAAAGTTTTAACCATCTCAGTCCACTATTGTCATTTTAATTGGAAGAAAATTAAAATCGAGTTGAAAATTATCGATATCAAAATTAAAATATTTTTTAAAGAAAAAGTAAGAACTTTCAAAGTATTCATCTCTTCATTCAATAATTCTCAAATTATTTTTTAACGACAAGGATTCGTCTTAGTCCATTACTTTTATTTTTTTTCGGAGAAAAGTAAAGACAATTCGAATATTATCGACTTCTAAAAATGTTTTTACAGAAAAAATACGAACTCTCAAACGATATTTCTTTCCTCTCAATCACTCCCAAACAATTCCGTAGCGATTTACAAAAAAAAAAGTTTAAAAAATAGGTGTGGGGGCCGTGTCGTCAAACTAAAAATTGAAATTGCTTTTACGGAGAAAGTAGGAACTCTCAAACAAAATTTTCTTTCTCTCTCAAACTATTTGCATAAAAAAAAAGTGATGGGGCTTACTTCCCGTAGAATTGGATCTCTAGTCGTATACTCTTTGACATACTCTTTATTCATGTCGTTCATTTGACATTGTCGGTGAATGTGATTTTTAATTATTCTTTGCGTTTGAGAGGTGTTTTACGTAACGCACTACGAAGTACGAAAATATTTTTAAAAATGCTGGCTCGATTGGGAAGACGCCAAGCTGAAATGGTGGCATCCTTTGTACCCTCAGCTGTAGCTTTTGGAGGAGCAGGATTTTGTGGTCTTCTATATTTCACGGATTGGAAAGTATTCGTGACTTACATACCCTTCTATGGTGGCAAGTTTAAAGAAGAGAAGACGGAATAATTCGTTATTATAATGGTCTGTTCTTTGCGTTAATTATGTTGTAATTATAAGCCTGTAGTATTTCACGTTAATTTTATTTATGTAACCTGTTCGAATTTTTAAACATATCCTGCAATGGTTAATTTGAAACATTAATCATCTTGTGGTACCTGTCTGATTGTGACGGGCAGTACCCTATTTTTAATTCACTGTGAAAAATATTCAATTATAAGCCAATGCAATTGAGAGGAGCGTCCCAGGTAGAGAGGGGTACCTTTTCTATCTCTTTTCTCTACTACTTTAAAAATGTAGCAATAGATAAAGATACTACTCGTTCCCCCTTCTCTTATAAAAAAAGTACTTATGCAGAAAGACATAAAATATTCTAATCATGTCATAAAATCTTTGGAAATAATTGCTCCTCACAAGGTTAAAATAACTTAGGTCAACATTTTGATAAAATTGATGAAATTTACCATTGTTTGTTAGCCCATAATATGGGGGCCATATATGGCAGAGTGGTCAGGCCTCAGTCGACCACTAATGAATGTCTTCACATCTGCAATCTTAGGTCATATATTTAGTCTTAAATGTAGACCTGATATAGTTCACTGTTTAGTGCATGTAGGTAAACTAGACTAGATAGTTAACAACATAACATTGTGTTGCAGCTCTATGAGGCTTATTTATCAAGGAACAGTTGGGAGACTCAAATGTATTGAAAGAATAATTAATTATAATATTTTTATTCAACATCATTTTAACATTATGTACTACTTAATAAACCAACTAAACTTCTTTGTGCACTTCTAATGAGGTGCCGGCAATTTTGTCCCGGCATTAAATACCTAGTATGAATATGAAGAACATGATGAGTCTTGAGAAGTGTACTGATTCTCTGTTGTCTGAAGCTGCGTTTGTAGAGATGCTAGTTCAGTAAGCATGGACTTAAACTATCTGTTACTTTCCATATGTTACTTGTTTAATTATGCCTTGAACCAAGTGACCGAGACTTATATTGAAGTAGCATTTTGATACTGCCCCCTCCACATCTAACAACACTGATAGGCTGCCTACACAATTCTAAAGTTGCCAAATAATTGACTACAACAAAAAAATCAATTTTGCGATTTGTTCCTTTTTATTCTTGCTTTATTACTTTCTAAATAACAAATAATTATAATTCGCTTAGTGACACTCAGTGGGTACATAAAGGAGATGTCTCAGCAGTAACATGGCATCGGCTCAGGCAGGGCTCGCCACAATCATCCTTACATAATAATAATGAATGGCTTGTGTTTGCAAGTAGCATGCTCGAAGCACACTTTAACGCACATAATTTCGGCGGTATATTGTAAGGACGGCTCGATGTGTTGTATATAAGAAAATAACTAATTAGGCCCGTCTTTAGGCACACTCTTTTTGAATAATAATACGTAATCGGCGACTCGGTCTCAAATAGTACTTCGAGAAATATTGTAATACACTGAACGAAATATGCAATAATATTGAATATTGTATCGACAGAAGGTCTGTTCTAAAAGCGCAGCTCATTGTCGCCACTGCCCGCCTCGTCCTCGTCCTCGTCGTCGGCGGGCCCCGGCGCCGCGCCCGCCGCGCCCGCCGCACCCCCCGCACCCACCGACACCCGCTCCTCTGCAACACACGCTCAACATATTACTTCCTTATATAACTTTAAACTCTCATGGTTTTCTATACTAATATTATAAAGAGGAAAATTGTAATGATATAACTCAAAAACTACTAGGACGATTTCAAAAATTATTTCATTTCACCATTAAAAAGCTACGTTGTCGGAGGAATTTCACGCGGACGGTTCTTAAAACACGGGTTGCATACCACGATTACTTGTTTGAGTTGTCATATCGGTCAGCCCGTGAACATTTCGCATGAAACATAATTGTGGAAAGAAGCCCATTGTTTACGATAATTATATTACTTCGTTGACTTTTTGTCCTTTGTAAAATAAGGATTATATATTCAGTTTGTATTGCCGGTATTCATGTCGTAAGAGTGTTTTTTTTTTAGCCCACCACCACCCATGGCCCCACCGACCCTCGGGTCATACGGGCCGAATCGCGGGAGGGGCGCGCGGTTTGGCCGGTTTCGGCTCCGCACGCACCTTCTTGACTCCCTACAAGTTATTTCGTCCGTTCCTTAGTGTTGAGTCACTCTCCCCCTAATGGGCATGACGAAACATGAACACCATCGCCGTCGGGCATCCACTCCAGCGCCTATTCTAGCCTGCATCTTCGATGATGCCATCGATGCGTGAACTCACGCAGCCTAGCATAGTTCGCCCCGTTGTTGACAAGATCCAGATAATAAATCGGACCCGGATCCCGCCGAGTAATCCCATCCATCATCTTCATTCTCAGGTCTGCATACTGAGGACACTCCCACAAAACGTGATGAGCATCCTCCTCATCCTCACCGCACTCACACATACTCGATTCGACCAGAGTCATATCGTTCAGTCTCTTTCTAAAACATCCATGGCCGCTGAGGATCTGCGAGACTTGGTAGTCGGGTGCGACCCAGGTGGCCCTGAGTCGAGCCCTTACGTCCGGGAAAAAGCGAAACAGCTCCCGACCTTTTGTATCATTTGTCCATCTTTTCTGCCATTCACAAACCACCTCATCCCAAATTACTCGTTTCTGCCTGCTCAACTCCAAACCGGTCAACGAGATATGCGCCTTGCTCACTAAACCAGCACGGATGGCCTCTAGGTCTGCAGGGAGAACGCCAGCCAGTACCGGTAAAGCGGCTG
>NW_013526693.1:8805-12125 GCF_000836215.1 Papilio polytes | reverse complement strand
CCTTTTAACTTAACCAGTATCATCGGCCACCAAGCATTGTCAAAGGCCCCAGAAATATCGAGGAAGATGGCTTGTACATAGGTAGACTGCGTGTTTTTGACGGTGCCGAGCAGTGATCGCAATGCCGTAACGGTGGATCGTCCCGGAGAAAATCCGTGTTGGTACACTGAGATACCGCGCGATAAAGAGGGAGCACACCTGAGTATGACCCTTTCCAGTATTTTACCCATGATTGGGAGGAGCGTTATTGGGCGATACGCTTTGGGGTCTGTAGGGGGTTTGTTATTACCCTTGGATAATACAATCAACCTGCCATCCTTCCATATCCTTGGAAACACACCCTCTTCCACACATTTGGCAAACACCAGGTGAAATTCCTTTGGTGCCGCATGCCATACATTCTTCACGATTCTAGAGCTTATTCCGTCAAGACCCGGAGCAGTATTAGGCAGAGCCTTGACTATAACTCCCAAGTCCTCAACGGATGGCGGAGACGCATTTGGCCCGCTCGGCACAAAGGTGGAGACCATTCGCACTAACCGGTGATATGTAGTGTCTTTGTTGACGTCATCGTCTGGGCATAGCGAAGTCATTAGATTGCGCATGGCCTCTTCCACCGTGCCAGAGTAGCCTCGCGAGTAAGAAGTTGCGTTTATGACGTTCTTAGGAACGCGATAACTTCCCTTAACAAAATGATACGCCTGCCCCCAGGGATCTTGGTTGCCAGACTCAGCACGCTTATGGAAGAATGCAAGCTGCGTCTCCACCATTACTCTTCTATATCTCGCTCTCGTACTGTGATATGCCTCTCTAGTCAATTCTTCTGACCTGCCTCCTATTCTTCTCTTACCTTGCCATACCCTTCGCGCTTTACAGTATTCCTTTCGCAGCTTATCCAGTTCAGGCGTCCACCATTCATGACCACAACCATGCTTAGTGCGCACCTCTCCGAGCACGCATTCCGCAGTGCGGGTGACGATATCGGAGAAGGCTTCTGCTAAATGTGCAGCCGGCTTGTTTACATTCATCCGTCCCAGCCTTAATTGGATTACCCCGCGGAAGCGTGCCCAATCCACACCCCGATCTCGAAAACGCGGGGGATCCCTAGCCGGCTCATTGTCAGACTGTTGTCTAGTTATGGACACATCATAAGTTATAAGTCTGTGGTCGCTGGAACTGACGCAGTCGTGTACTTTCCAGTTCCCCACGATGACACCCCCGTATGCCAGCGTTAGGTCAACATTGGATTCCCCTCGTTCACCGGCGAATGTTGCTGGCTGGCCTTGGGAATTGATTATATGAAGACCTCTAGCTGTTATAAAGGCTTCCATTTGTTTCCGCCGGTATTCTACTTCGTGACCTCGACCAGCGTATTGTCGTCGTTCGCAATACCAAAGCGGTGAGTGAGCATTAGAATCTAGACCGAATATGATTTTCTTTCCTTTTAGACAATTTACCACGACATCTAAGTGGCGCAGGTGACCGTCTATAGGTTGACTATATTTAAAATAAGCTGACACCACGTAAATATTCCACTCACCAAAATGACCCACCACACAATAGTCGTTACACAGGTGATGAAGTACACAGAAACTTGTACGGTTGTTAGCAATAAATATTCCTGCGCCCGCCTGGCCGCCTGTTTGTAAAATTCGGTCAGTTCGAGGAAATTGTTCTTGGACTAAAACAGCGTCTAGCTCGAGTTCGCGCGATATTATCGGCAGTTCTTCAGTGGCTAATTCTCTACGGCCTAAGTTTAACTGCCCTATTTTTAAGGTTCCGGTCCTATCCATATTGAGTAGTGGCGACCGCTCTATTTTCAGCATGCATTCTGCCCGGACAAACCTTAGCCATAGTTGTGTGGGAGCTAGCATCTGGTCTATTAAAGCGCTTGCATGTGGCGCACCGCTCCACTGTGGACTTGCATGCTTCTTTATTGTGACCTATGTCTCCACATCTGCCGCAAACTTCCTCTTTAGATCGGCAATACTTAGCGGGATGACCATATTGTTGACACCTATTGCAGCAAGTGACTTCGATGTAGTCACATGGAACGACCACGTCCCATCCGACGTATAATCTCGTCTGTGAGACGAGGTAATCTCTTAGCCTAGGTGAGCACTGAAGCACGACTGTAGTGCGGTGGCCTCCCCTCCATGTTTTCTTAAAAGCCACCCTTGCTTCTTTTTTAAGACTTTCTAAGGACCATCCATGTTCACTTCCCTCAATGTTCTGCTCGTACAGCCCTTGGAGGACGTCTTCTTCTTTAGGGTCTTCATCGAATCCCCTTAATGCTACCAGTGGAAGTCGTTGACGCGGTTCAGTTATACGTAGGGATCGGGGAACAGCAGTCTTGAGTTTTAATGCCGCCTCCTGAGATGTAGTTTGAACCACCACACCGGCGTTACCAACTTTCCGAACCTTGTCTATTTGGATGCCAGCTTGTTTTGGATTGACACTTTTCTTAAGTTCCGCTTTCGTGTCCTCTGCCGTTTTCAAAGGGCCCTCTGGCTCCGCTGGATAGAAGGCCAAAACGGGGCCCTTGCAAACTGGCATGCTTATGGGGTCTTTACCTTTCGGTAGCTTAAGTGCGGCCGAATAAGTTCCTTTTGTAAGAGATGGGTCAATAGTTCCAACCGATGCCCTTAGATCCGACTGCGCCAGTTTCCTCTCGGCTTCTGCTTTCTTCTGCTCAGATTTTGCCGCTGCTAATTCCAATTCCAGAGCTCGCACCTCCATTGCTGCCATCAGGCTTATTAGGTCGTGTCCATATGCTGCGATTTTATTTGTGTCAGCTTTGTTCAGTTTAGAATTTGTTACAACTTCCATTATGTTACGTACGGTACATCTTACCTGGTCTATTATGTCCTGCCGAGAGGAAGTGGATGCCCGGTGCTCACTTACCTGCTGAGCTGCTATGTCCGTTACCTGTACCGTGCCTTCCCGTGAGTTACCCGCAATGGAGTACAGGCTAGACATTGGAGATGCAGACTCTTGCTCGACACGTTTACGCAGAGCCTTCATACGCTGCGCATTGGACTGGCCCTCTTCAGGCGACGAAAACTGCCGCTTTTCCGCTCCTGCTACAAGCTGTGCAACACTAGGTCGCGTCAGACCCTCAGGCGATGTCCTCGCTCGTGCCCGAGGTGTTAGTGCCTCGTCGTCAGACATAATCACTAAAGAACACTCTGTTGCCGCGATCACATTTACAAGATAAATTTATTATCTATACTAGTGCAATAATATATAATATTAAAACACGAATGTATATAAGTAAATAGTTAAGTCACAATAAAATAACACTATGTATCGTCACTATC
>NW_013526693.1:4018-8277 GCF_000836215.1 Papilio polytes | reverse complement strand
CTAAGGCGGCGGCGAGGACCTACACTTACTTTGCGGGTCATAGATGTAGCGCCGTGGGCGTCTCGAACGCGCCGTTTGCAAATCCTGAAATACACAGTACGTAGTTGAACATCTCTGCTATTAATGTGAGCTAGTCTGAGGCATGCTTAGTTTTCAGAAACCAGGCGGCCTTTATCTTCAAATCAGGATTCGTACTCTGCAAAAAGTCACTCATTGGTAACGAATATGCCATTAACTGTCAGTATGTTATTCAGATATCTGACTCTCTGAATTCTATGGCTTTCAAGTCTAAGGATTTTAGCAATACCACAAGAATGGATGGTCAGATTACTAAAAGAATCAATCACAGACGCTACTAAAACTAGGTTTCCTAGCCTTTCGCGCAGCCAGACTAACTAGCACCAAATTTTGGGGTTCGAAGGAGTGAAGTCGCCTTAAGTATTTTTAATGTTGCGGCGCTTAATGTTTGGGGGTGCCTAATTTTAAAGCAAAATATTGACGTTGAATTGGTAATTTCTCTTTAATATGTACTTTGTCCTGTTGGATATGGTTCATCATCTTTTATTAAAGCTACCAGTCTCCTAGTATCCCCGGTAGAGTCTACAGACCTCACCTCTCGTTGACTTCGCGGCCTTATTCCAGTATCCAGGATAATCTTTTGAGACATTTCTTTAAAACATGTATTCATTTGTAAGCAATGTTCGTTTCGTGGGGAATAATATAATAGTTGGTGACAACTCCTAACGAGTACTATTATTGGACAGGTAAATTTATCCATTCGTCAATTCATTCCATAACCACACTATTAAGAAAACGGTGTCGTTTTTTATATAGGTATTTCTAAATACCTATATAAAAAAGCCATATCTTAGCTTCTAAGCTAAGATATGGCTTCGGCTATAATAAAGAGAAAGTATTTATAATTGTTTTTGAGCTGTAGTTTTTCTTGCTTTTTAAGTTTTTTTTTTAAGAATATCAAGTTGCTGCAAAGGCCACATGTCCTATCTACGTTATTTTCTCCTTTAAATATTAGGATAGTTTATTAATTGACATGTGGCAAAGGCAAACTAGATAGAGAGGTAAAGTAACAGTGAAATCCGATTAGGGCGGGGGAGTGGACGCAAGTACGACATATCGAAGTCTTTGAGACGGCGGGACTGACAGAGGTCAGCGAGACGCGCCAGGCAAGCGGCGGCGGCGGCGCTCACCGGGGCGTCCTCGAACTCGAAGTCGGTGTCCGTACGGCGCTCGCAGGACGCCAGCGCCAGCAGGGCCGTCGCCGCCACCGCCCACGCTGCGCAGCGCATTGCTCCACTGCACGCACTCACACCGCTCGGGACACGCGAGCACTCGAGACTCCGGCCGCCGCACTACTGCCGCGCCGCGTCGCGCTGCGCCCGCACCCGCATCCCGTTCCCCGCGGCCCCCAACCAGTCCCCTCGACCCTCGACCAAGGCAAAAAGACCGCTACCATGCACCTCGCCTCACATCACACCAGAAATTTTTCAATGTCTAGCTATATTTTAACAAAAAAAAAGTTTAATCGAAGGACAACAAAAGATATCAACGCATACACGGTTACAATATCATATTGTATTGATAAGTGAGAAAGGTACTTATATTACTTCACCGGACTTGTCGGGTCATACGTCTGCCGGCCGGGAGTCACATGCGAAATTATTGAATCTAACAATTCTACTAAGGGCTAGGCAGCCTCAGGCAACGGCATCTGTTTCAGTAACTATTCTTCAGCATCCTTTTGATCATCAAGACTTTTGCAATACGGACAAAACTAGCAGATGCTACTAAGGAAGATGAAAGATATAGCAATGAACAGATAAAATTGTTTCGCCGCCGTGTGGTGTGTCTATGTCGCAGCGAGCCCCCGCGCCGCCGCGCGCCCTGCGCCCCGCGCCACCCGCGATCGGTCGATACCGGCCCCGTACAGCCTCCCGACATAGACATAGGCTTTCACTGTCTCACCCCGCACCCGCCGCCACCGCCCGCGGCTCCTCGAACAAAAGCGTGCCGTGTAAGTGTATACTTACAATAAGTACTTACTTTCAGTAAGTGTTTGCATTCAGTAAATATTTACAACGATCGATTGCTGTAAAACGGAATCGTTCCCTGACGATTTACCTTGTGTTTCGTCTATTGAAACATTTTGTCAATTCAATTCAATTAAAAAAAACTAAGACAATAATATTATGTTCTGTATGGATGTGTCGAAAGGGAAACCCGCGGTTTGATTGAGCAGCTCCGTAACGACTTGTAGTTGTTAACTTTTCGGTAGTCTGATGTTTCAATCTAGCGGGCGACTGACCTTGAGCTGCGCGCTGCTCACCTGCTCAGGGCACTCCGCGCGCATCGTTATATCTGCGCACTTAATCATGCGAAATTTCGAGTCGCCAAGATGTTTATCACATATAGTACCTTTTTTTTGTATCGAGGGGGGGGGAGGTCTTCAAAAAGATACCCTTCCTTCTGGGAGAAGACAGGGTTATGTGAGGTTTGTACCCACTAAAACCCCCTCGGTGGCCAGCCTTTCAATTCAGACCTCTAGGCATAGAGTACCTAGATACTTTTTTAGATAGATTTAGATACTGCGTCTCTTTCGGCAGTAACTATTTGTAGCAACTCTTGACAATGTATCCAACATAGCTGTTGCTCGCAACTTGGTCCCCGTAATATTAAAGTAAATAAATAAAAACATAGCCTATGTTACTCACAGATAAATTACCTTTTCAATGGTGAAAGATTTTTTAAAATCGGCTTAGTGGTACATACAAATATGCAAAACTTTCTTCTGTATAAAAGCTTGTAAAAAGCTAGAATGTTTCGGCCTTTTTGGCTCTGAAGCGCAAATGACACTCAAACTCGCGACTGCATTAATACTCGTAGTGACCTGCTCCGAGTTAAAGGCTTGAGGCGCTTGAGGCGCTTGAGGCTTGACGGTGATGATGTCACTGACCCTCGCCTACTAATTGATTGAATTACTAATATTATAAATGTGAAAGTTTGCATGAATGGATGCTACAGTTTGTAGCTTAAACGGCTGAAAGAATCTCGAAAACATTTGGCAAGAATGTAGATAGTCTGGAGGAACACAGGGTACTTAAGTACCCGGAAATAGTTACGATTCCCGCGGATATTTACGTTTTCATGTTTATTAGTTAATTCTGAAATGGTTCAACATGTATCTTAATGAAATTTGGCACTGATATAAAACAAAATCTGCAGGAAAACACGGCGTACAGTCATCCTCGGACAACGTCAGCTTTCCGAGAGTTGCGTAGTTTTTTAATACTGCTCGATGTAGCGGCTAGCAGCTATGATGTCACAAGACGAAAGATAAGTATTTTTGTATGTAATCATTAAACTCAAAAACTACTGGACAGACAAAATTTTTTAACATTACTAAAATCGTAATAGGGAACTTCAAAAAACTCAAAATGTTAAGTAATCTCACACAATGTAATCATGATTCTTATGCTATTGTTTTACAATATCCTTACACGTATGTTTATATATTACAAATTACAATAAATCCACAGCGCTGTTAACGGTTTTTTCATTAAATACGTTTTGTACCTTTAAAACTTTGTAGAACTACCGAACACCGTTTTGTTAATACAATATTTTCGTTATAACAAATGATACGATTTAGCAATTGATGCGAATTATAAAAATAAATAGGACGAGCAGAATGTCACATTACAGCCGCGGGAAGCACGCGGCGAACTCGCAGCGGCGCTCACAGGTTGGATATATAGTGCCACTTGTCCACTGCAACGTAAAAATACGTGTGAGTCGCATCGGCCATCGAAAAAAACATATATGAAGTTTGGTGAGTGGCGCGGCGCGTACCCGTGTCCGGCAGCCGCTGCGGCGCGGCGCGCGGCGGCGCGGCGCCCAGCGCGGCCCCCGCCGCCTCGCGCGACACGCGCGCCGCGCTGCCCGCCACGCTCACGTTGCTCCTGCCACACACACACACACACACACGCCTCCGTCATTTACAATATGCACACGTGTCTATTATAAACTAATAATAAAGAACGAGCAGATCAATATTGATCAGTTTTGTATGTACTATTATTTTATTTTAATAGACTTTATTAGATAATTTTAACCCAGACGCGTGTTGGTCTCCGTTATCATTGATGCGTGAGTAGAGCCGTTTTTAATTAGTTTGAATTAAGCACAAAATGGATTAACGTTTAAAGCACTAACTTGCAAATGTCGCTGGCGTCCGCCTCGCC
>NW_013526693.1:0-3480 GCF_000836215.1 Papilio polytes | reverse complement strand
TTACTGACGTAGCGCAGCGCGCCTTTCTTCACGTCTTGCTTGATGGGGTTGAGCGTCTCGCCGAGGCTGATCTCCATCTTGGCGTTGGTCCAGCGCGGCACCTCCACCACCATGTGCGCCAGCCGGCGAGCGCGGTCCGCCCACAGCGGGATGTCGTGCAGCGGCGACACGGGCCCGCTCTCGTCCCCTGCCACCACCACACAAATACATTATTCTACCATTTTGAACATAAATAAAGCGTTAAGCGAGATCTGAAGTGTTGCATAACTAGCAACGTGTATTTCGTTTTAGTATCTCTTAGTGGAGAATAAGAGGAAGCTGAAAATTAAAGTAAGTTCTCATTAAATAAAGTACAATCGATCCATTGTGTATCTCAATAACTGACCTTGTGTATGATTGTGTTTTTTTTTTAATTCAATGCAATGACGTCAGAAGGTCCTACTGTCACAGAATTGTATGTTAATTAATATAATTTACATCTGTGCATAAATAATAAAAGTGCATAAAAAAAAGGCTGTTTTGTTTTTTCGTATTCCAAATTTCATATGTACATTTATCCAACATACTTATGGTGAAGGAACACATCATGATGCAACTGGTATTATCAGCAAAGCAATTTAAAGATATTTGTTCGCCCCACATTAAACTAGGGCTATATATTTTATGTTGTTACTAAATAAAAGAAGAGTAGTTCTATATACAAGGTATTAACTTTGATATGAGATCTTTGCATGAATGGGCCGACCCGCTTGGTGCAATACCACAACCACACAGAAGACAGGAGTGAAGTGGGAGCAATTCCGTATTTTGACATAGAAAGAGGAAATATATTCTTTATGTGCATTTCATGCTCTGTCAATCAAGGGTAGGAAACACGTCTGTAACAACGAGTTCAGGTGGCCAGTTGCTCGCTTGCCACCTTATGATTTATAATGAACAAATATATACAGTCATAGGCAGTCAGCGATCAGTAGAGGCTGCAGATCATACTAAAAAGAGTGCTTCACCATCTACAATCTACAATACATTAAAATATTAATAAATTATTCTCTACTATAATTGTTTTCTATAATCTTATTGTCTTACTAATATATTAATCATATATTATAAATAAGAATGTTTAGAAGAATGGATGAATGTTCGTTACAGTTTGTAGCTTAAACGGCTGAATGGATTTCAATGAAAGAGGATAGTCTGGAAGAACACATAGGCTCACTTTTGTTTTTTTTAAATACCACGCAGACGGAGTCGCGGGCGAAAGCTAGTAATATTATAAATGTGAATGTTTAGAAAGATGTTTAACATAGCATGTACCCTAATCTTTTAGTTTAGTTATATTCTTTCCCACGGACAAAACAGTCTCTTTAGGTTCAGGTTTACAAATCAAAAGCAAAAATTTTGAAGTTGAGATATTTTGCGAATAAGAATTAATATTTATTTGTATTTATTTGGGAATCAAAAGGACTGGAAAGTGATCGTCCTCGATGGATGTGGACTTTCGAATTGTCCAATGTAAACTGATAAGAAAGTTTAAGGTCACCGCTAGATCAACACGTCATATTAATCAATTTTTTCAGACACGGAAGTAAAAGGCAAACCTTTAGCAATATAAAAATGTAAATGACTTTAACTTACTAAAGAAAACCCGATAGTCGGGTGCATAAGGTGATCCTCTTTCTTCAGCAATAAACATCTCGTCACGAACTTTTGAAATATAAACAACGGACGAACTGGATAACCCTCGCCTGCAGTAGCCGCTGCCAATAAGAACCTGTCTCGACAACGACACACACGACCTAATCGCAACGCGTGTTAGTGACATTTTACTATTGACAATGACACTTGACACTGACAATTAACAATTGCAGATCAAAGAGCATGTATACGTCGAAAAGTCAACCGAAAATCGACCTCCGTGATTTTTTTTTTGCAACTTTTTAATGCAAATCAATTGAGGAGAAATTGTGTTGAGAGGGTCTGAGTAAAAATAAATATCGCTAAAGAGTTGCTACTTTCTCCGTAAGAACGATATCAATTTTTAACGTGAATTTGGTCCCCACAAAACATTTTTTATTGCGAGTCCCAAAGGAGTCGTTTGTAAGAGATTGGGCTACAGCTATAACCTTTTAACACGCTATCCCAAAATGTGAAGGTCATCCTTCCTTCTTTCATGTGATGTTTTGCCCTATTGCCAAAGGTAGGTTTTCGAAGAGATTGTTTTAATAATATTTTAGTTATTTATTAAACTGTTACTGGATCTAAATTTTATTTCGAATTTGTATAGTTTTATGTGAGTTTACAAAACCAATCGTACCTTTAGTTCGAATACGAATACCGCCCGTTTCCTTTGAAATCACGTGTTTATTTCAGTGGCCTTGACGCCTGTGAAAATAGGATTGGGGCGGGACCATGTTATACATATTATTACGCAATGTTTAGTGCATCATCTCGCCACACATAGGTTCTGACGGGCTGTTAATCATTTTGAGTAATCTTGATTTCTCGATTTTTTTACAAGCAAGTCAAAAGCGAAGTCCTTGTGCGCTATGCGCTATTTGCATATCGAAATATGCGATTTTCGAGTTTCGACTTTCGAGTTTTCAATAAGCGATTTGCGTTATGTGCTATGCGCTATGCACTATGCGCTATGCGCTATTTGCATAACGCGATATGCGATTTTCGAGTTTCGACTTTTCGATAAGCGATATGCGCTATGCACTATGCACTATGCGCTATTCGCATAATGCGATATACGATTTTCGAGTTTTTGATAAGCGATATGCGTTATGAGCTATGCGCTATGCACTATGCGCTATGAGCTATTTGCATAACGCGATATGCGATTTTCGACTTTCGAGTTTTCGATAAGTGATATGTGCTATGCGCTATGCACTGTGCGCTATGAGCTATTTGCATAACGCGATATGCGATTTTCGAGTTTCGACTTTCGAGTTTTCGATAAGCGATATGCGTTATGCGCTATGCGCTATGCGCTATGCACTATGTGCTATGAGCTATTTGCATAACGGGATATGCGATTTTCGAGTTTCGACTTTCGAGTTTTCGATAAGCGATATGCGTTTGCGCTATGCGCTATGCGCTATGCGCTATGCGCTATGAGCTATTTGCATAACGCGATATGCGATTTTCGACTTTCGACTTTCGAGTTTTCGATAAGCGATATGCGTTATGCGTTATGCGTTATGCGTTATGCGTTATGCGTTATGCGTTATGCGTTATGCGTTATGCGTTATGCGTTATGCGTTATGCGTTATGCACTATGCGCTATGCGCTATGCGCTATTTGCATAACGCAATATGCGATTTTCGAGTTTTCGATAAGCGATATGCGTTATGCGTTATGCGTTATGCGCTATGCGCTATGCGCTATGCGCTATGTGCTATGCGCTATGCGCTATGCGCTATGCGCAATGCGCTATGCGCTATGCGCTATGCGCTATGCGCTATACACTATGCGCTA
>NW_013526692.1:0-529 GCF_000836215.1 Papilio polytes | reverse complement strand
TCCTGGAAAATTCAGGTCGTGATATTTAATTACAATGTATAAAAAGGTCAAGATAAAATACTAAATAAAAACAGTACTCAATGTTTTCTTAAATTTTTAGAAATCTCAACTGGAAAAGTTAAGCAAAACAAAAGGCACACAATAAAGATAAAAACAACTAATAAAAGCAATGAGAAGCTTAAAACGTTAAGTCTAGCTGTACAATTTTTTGCCTGTAGCATCTAATTAAAACCAGAAATGATCTTAACAACTATGTAATGTGTATTATTAGAAATGAACTAACATAAGCCTGATTAAAAACCATATAAGCATACGTATATGTAAATTTATTCAGACTATTGTTTGTTGACTGTGCCTTGAAAATGCCGTGACCATAGACAAGCGTTTGACGTTTGCAAATTACTAAAGAATGACGAGCGTTCATGCGTTCTACTTGCGAATGCTTTTGTGTGTCTATGATTATGATGCAATAGGATGTTATTGGTAATAACTAGCGTTTATAAACATTGTTTTGACATACCTGGTAGGA
>NW_013526691.1:0-822 GCF_000836215.1 Papilio polytes | reverse complement strand
TAGTCCCTTTCTCTTTACCACCATTTTCTTATAAGGAGAGGATGGGAAGAGGAAGTGGATTTGACGGTGGAGGAGATGCATAGGAAGGGGAAATATCCCCTTTATGTGGGTCTCCTCCTCCGTCGGATAATGGTAGGTAACGCAATTGCGGATGTCTATGGGCAGCGGTCGTCATTTTGGCGGATTCAGGTGGCCGCGTGGTCGTTTGCCACCTTATATTATAAAAAAAATGAAAAGAAGTAACAGAAGGTAGGTTTTTTAGTAAGCAAAGTTATAAGGTAATATTGGTATTAAATATTTATTTATTTATTTATTCATTTATTTATTATTTTTTAAATAATACATAAAACAAAAACTACAAAGAAAATTTCATGATTTTTATTATTTTCTCAATCATAATTATGATTTTTACATCGTACAAATCTTTATTTACATCAATACCAAACATAATACAATGTAAACGTGTTTTTTCAGTCTTTGGTAATAAATTTAGCTGTAGGTTGCGTAAACAAAAGATTCCCATTGAATAAATGCTCAAACATGTATATGCAAATAAAAAAGTAATATGACTCAAATGAATTGACAGTTAAAAAATTAATAGCAAAAATTTAATTAAGAGTTAATTATTAAATATTAAAAGTTACTAAAAGGTTTCAAGCAGTTAGCAACGTTAAAAATAACCAAAACAAAAAGGAATTCTATACAGAGATACCGGTAAGGGAGAGCAAGGTGGAATCTATACGGTAAGTCAAAATGAAGTTAATTTTAAAATAACATTGACTAATTTAAAGCAATTTGTAATTGTACAAACGCAAATAATCT
>NW_013526690.1:0-1175 GCF_000836215.1 Papilio polytes | reverse complement strand
GCCTCCATATAGTTTAGTCAAAGATGTGCGCGCCCTCTTAAGAGTTTAGGAGATTCCATACTTTTGTTTTACGTTTTTGTCAAATAATTTAATAGAAATATAACACCCGGCTATGACTTGTCCATATTTAAAAATCTTGACTAAAAGAAATTGGCAAAAAGTTAGAATTTTGTTTACTTACAAACAAGACAAAACAAACGTAAATCTTTAACTCACCATCAGGTAATTTAGTCTTAGACAAAGCTAGGATGGCTTCTCCAATACCAAGTATGGCGCCGTGACGGACGTTCAGGTCGATGGAGCTAGTTTTGGTCACCAGCTTAGGAAGAACCTCAGTCGCTACATACTCCGGAATCTAAAAACCATTTTTATTTCCGCATATACTAAAATATGCATTTCCGCATATACTAATATAAAAACATGAAGTAAAATATCTCGAAGGACTATTCATAAAAAAAGAATACTTACGGAATTCATTTTGAAAAGATAATTTTGTATGTATATTTTTAAAACACCCCGGTGAAAATGTAACCATCAATATTACATGAAGATACCAAAAGAATATAAAACAATAATTAATTAATTAAAAATAAGCTTAACCTACAACAACAAAATATAAAATAACTGTCAGTTTTTACAGAAATCACTTTACTCAAATTTAAATTATGAAGGCCAGTTGATAAAATTATGATAAAAAAATTAACAAATAAGGTTTTATATCATTATTACGCAATAGTATTATCCAGAATTGGTCTAAACATAATGATGACACAAATATAAAGAACAACGGTTAATGATAATAAATTAACAAAAATGATCTAATCTTTTAGTAATAAACAAAAAAGCTGTCTATGAGCACCAAAAACTTATACGATAGCGACGGACTTAATTTTACTAATACATATTATAAATGTAAAAAGTTTAGATGGATGGATGGATGTTGCGTAAACGGCTGAACGGATCTCGATTTGGATGTAGAGGATAGTCTAGGAGAACACATAGGATATTTACTTTTTTTTTAATTCCACGCGGACGGGGTCTGGTGCGAAAATTAGTATTGTAAAAAAATACTAACAAAAACTATCTAATTTTTTAGAAATAGCGACACGTAAAGTATGACTGATTTTTGAAATAGCTGACCTTATCGGTGAGTTTATTGAGCGCCTGCGCCGCCA
>NW_013526689.1:0-1170 GCF_000836215.1 Papilio polytes | reverse complement strand
CTTTTAAGATGTATTTTCTGATTCCATACCATGCTACTGCATTGTGTTCTTTCCAGTCCAGTGATTTTATATCAAAGTTATAAATAACTTTGTCAGTTTCTGACAAACTGTTATACAAACTGTCAAGATTAGTGTCACTCAGATGCCATTGGTTGACACAAAAATATTGCAACACAGACAAAAGTTTATGCGTTTTAGTGTACAATTTAACGAATCTGAAACAAATTCATTTAACATGTTATGCATTAGACCGCGCGCACCTAAACTATCGCACAACTGTTGTCTCGCTTTGATTCCTATGAGCTTATATGGAGTACACTCTACTCGATTTTTAGTTGTGCAATTAAACAGTTGGCTGCGAAACAATCGACAATCGCAACAGTTGTGTGATAGTTTAGTTAAATGTGTGCGTCCGCTTTTATAAGACAAACAAAATTACCACCTTCTGGTGTTATCCTTGACTAGGTCACTAACAAGTTTAATTTGACACTCCCGCATTATTTTGAATGGCACTTCTGTCCTTTCATTTGCTACATTTAACTTAGTTATTTGAATATGCATCTATGTGTCCCTTTCCCTTTCCACCCTTTTCTTAAGAGGAATGGATTGGAAGGAAAAGTGGTTCTGACAGTGGAGGAAACGCATAGGAAGAGGAAATGTCCTCTCAATGTGCGTCTCCTCCTCCGTCAATTAAGGGTAGGCAACGCATCTGCAATTGCGGATGTTTATGGACAGCGATCGCATTTCGGTGGTTTCAGGTGTCCGCTTGCTCGATTGCCACCTTGTGTTATATATAAAAATGTTAAGATAGTGAGTACTACTTACTTTGCCTTTTTACCTGTGATTATGTTCAATCTATCGAAGATATACCCAGGTATATGGTGAAATAACCAAAACAATAACGTAAACATGAACGAGTTCTTGATAGGGATGGGGTTAATGAACCAAGTTGTTTTTGGAGACGCGAATTTAAACCTTTGTTCTGCAAAGATTGATATCGCCTGTCCTAAAAATTATCCTTGTTATACTATGGTTACGCGAGCGTCGCTGGCTCAAGGGTTTGAACACTTCACTTGTAATCCTCAGGTCCTGGATTGGAATTTAGTCATGTACCAATAGATTTTCATATGTACATAATTTAACCGACATTCTAACAGCAAAGGAAAACAT
>NW_013526688.1:0-546 GCF_000836215.1 Papilio polytes | reverse complement strand
ATAACTCTGGATTCACTTGCCCAGTAGGTCCTTATGTCGAATGGATATCTAGTTATGTAAGAAATTGAAAGTGTATCAATTCGATGCTTCAATTCTCAGTTTTCAAAATAATTTTGTCCTGGGACTTTTCGAATAGCCATGAACCAGATTCATAAATTTATAAATTGATTAAATTAAATATGTGTTTATGTATAAACCAAAAAATTATATGTGAAGTCGCAAAATACAGACGAATTGGGTACCTTTCCTTTTTTTTGGGAAGTCGGTCAAAAAGAAATATAAATATAAAAGCTTCATTCAAAGTCAGATATGAAATTACAATGTTTAAAACAAAGATATGAATTCTCAAACACCTTGTCAATGTAATTAATTAATTGCTAATACATGTAATAAAACATCGTTTTAATCTTTACATTTTATTTTGTACCTTTCAAAGTACCGGTGAAAAATTTTGTTGTCTATGCCTCGTCTATATATTTTTAAATGTATTTGATATAAAATAAATAATAATGTGAATTTCGAAAGTGTTTTGTTTCATTTTTATTT
>NW_013526687.1:556-700 GCF_000836215.1 Papilio polytes | reverse complement strand
CGACTGTGATAAACAACAGATAATATCAGACAGTGTAAACACTCTGCGATTTTCGATTTTCGAGTTTTCGATAAGCGATACTCGTTATGCGCTATGCGTTATGCGTTATGCGCTAAGCGATATGCGCTATGCGCTATGTGCATA
>NW_013526687.1:0-511 GCF_000836215.1 Papilio polytes | reverse complement strand
ACACGATATGCGATTTTCGATTTTCGAGTTTCGAGTTTTCGATAAGCGATACGCGTTATGCGCTATGCGTTAAGCGCTAAGCGCTATGCGCTTTGCGCTATGTGCATAACGCGATATGCGCTATGCGCTATGCGCTATGCGCTATGCGCTATGCGCTTTGCACTACGCGCTATGCGCTATGTGCTATGTGCATAACGCGATATGCGATTTTCAATTTTCGATAAGAGTTACGCGATATGCGCTATGCGCTATGCGCTATGCACTATGCAGTACGCGCTATGCGCGATGTGCTATGTGAATAACGCGATATGCGATTTTCGAGTTTCGAGTTTTCGATAAGCGATACGCGTTATGCGCTATGCGTTATTCGCTAAGCGCTATGCGCTATGCGCTATGTGCACAACACGATATGCGATTTTCGAGTTTCGAGTTTTCGATAAGCGATACGCGTTATACGCTATGCGTTATGCGCTAAGCGCTATGCACTATGCGCTATGCGCTATGTGCATAA
>NW_013526686.1:0-862 GCF_000836215.1 Papilio polytes | reverse complement strand
CGACTGCGGCGACGGCAGCGACGAGAGCGCCGCGCACGCCTGCAAGCCGCCGCCCTTCCGGTGCGCCGCGCGCATTACTTACTTATTTCATTTACCGGTTTATGAATACTAATTTGAACGAAGTTTGACCATATGCCTCAAATGTCACTGCGCAATACCATTCAAAAATTTTGTTCGCGTATTTATTTACTACTTGTTCCCGTTCGGTGTGACAATATAAAATCTTTATTTTATTATTTACATTCCATAAAACTTTCATTTGCAAATGGTAACATTCAAAAGCTTAAATGACAAGGAAGGCCATTGCTTTTGGCTAAACATTATCGTTACCATAGAAATCTAGCTTCTTTGCTGCTATTGGCTTTTAGTTTTTATCCCTCTTTTGCATGGCAATATTTTCCAATTTATTTACGCCCCTAAATTAAATAGTTAAAAATATTTAGCCTACAGTGTGTAGGAACTACATGATTTTTATGAAAAGAATAATTAATCAAACATTTCCATTATAAAAATAAAAGTAAGCTGTATTGTTTGGGCGCTAGATAAAGGATGTATGTATAATAATGCTGTGTTTCAGTTGTCCCTCCGGACAGTGGCAGTGCCCCGGCGTGGCGCGCCGCTGCGTCAACCTCACGCAGGTCTGCGACAACAGCTTCGACTGCCCCAACGGCGCCGATGAAGGTAAATAATCGCGTCGGTGATAAACATCGATCTTTTTTATTTGTTCATTGAACTATTATTAATCGCAAATTACAGGTGCGAGTTGCGATTTCGCGGAATGCGAGCACCAAAGCGGGCTGTGCTCCAACGGCTGCAAACAGACGCCCAACGGGCCGCTGTGCCTGTGCCCTGCGGGCGAGGA
>NW_013526685.1:0-551 GCF_000836215.1 Papilio polytes | reverse complement strand
CGATGAGGACGTATAGTGAGCTGATGAAGATGATGATTGGACACTAAAAGGCGGATTTTATATTTTTTCAACTGACTGCCAGCGCTTGATAAAATTATTTTTTTTTAAATCTCCAGTAAACAAAATCTAATCCAGTGATGGATATAATCGCTGGACTGGAACTATGTAAATCGGTCATTAAAAAGTTTTTTCAGTACATTGTAATTTATCTGGTCCAAAAGATGGTGTTATTAGTAGATTTGTAAGAAAACATATTTAACAAACATACCTTGTACATCGTTCTGTAAAATCTCTTGGAAAATTGGGAAGAGCGCGTCTTCGAATGCTGATATTGCGTTTGGATTCGATTTTGTTACTAAACTGAAATACGAAAAGTTATACATTTTAATATAAAAATGGCAATTTAGTTTCACTAGTAACTTTTGGAAGATTTATATAAATAAATTGTAAAATTTTACTAATATTATAAATACGAAAGTTTGCATGGATGAATGTTTGTTAGAATTTGGCAGAGATGTAAAACTTAGTTCCACGCGGACAGAGTCGTGGAC
>NW_013526684.1:968-1200 GCF_000836215.1 Papilio polytes | reverse complement strand
AAAGCTTGTATAACAGCGGCGAGCGGGCGGGCGGGTACGCTCCCCACGCGCACGGCACAACCCACTTATCAATTCAGTCGAGTGGGCATTCGTTCATTGTGAAGCATTGTGGCTATTATGCGCGGATTCGGTGCCTATTTACCCGTTCACATGCCACTGGAGCAGCACCCGTGAGCGCAATTAAACCCTTCAATTATTTTTGTGTTGCTACAATGCGTCTCCTTGTATCGAC
>NW_013526684.1:0-911 GCF_000836215.1 Papilio polytes | reverse complement strand
CGTAAGTAAATCCATATTTAATAAGGTATCAGGCAGTTCGTAATTTTTTAAAGGTTATAAATAAGTTATGTATTTTACAAAAGACCATTTATTGAAAACATTCATTACATACAATTGTTCTTAAATCTAATAAAACAAAAAATGTAAACTTCGATCATTTGGTATTGCGACGACATTTAGTGTATCTTTACATCAGCTTAATGTATTTTTCTTTGAATTCTATCCTTTAACCAAAATTGTGTAATTCCACTCCTGAAACTGTTTTTTTTTTTCAAAGAGAATGAGAGGGACAGTATGTTTTAGTTAACAGTTAAATTCCTATTAAACTAATATCATATTGGGTTTAAAAAACGCATATTAATGACTAAATATTATTTCGTATGTTTACTTAAAACTAAAAATGTCATTATAGTTTTCTAATATGCGGAATTTTGAAGTTTAAGGTGTTAAGGAAAAAAAAATTTGGATTTGACTTTTACTTGATAAATTACACACGACATATTTTTAAAAAGAAAAGATTTATTCCATGATTATGAACACCAAGGTCACATACACACATAGTGAGTTATACAGAAAAATATATCTTTTATAGATTAACGACAATATAATCATAAATTAAGCACATCTAAACTCATGTTTATTACGTGACTACTGAAATGGAATAAACGATAGAAGCCCCAGGGCAAGGCACGCTCTAGGCGAGGTGCGACAAGTCGTCGAGCTCTGGCGGCGGCTGCGGCTGCGGCTGCGGCTGCCCCCCGCGCACGAACACCGGCTTCGTCATCACAGACACCGGGGCCTTCGGGAAAATTACACAGTCTATATCAACTCTAAAAATATTTCACCCCTACATCTGTTACTGATTATTTTTCCGATATATCCTGTTTGTTTCCAGAGGCTCATTTTCTGGC
>NW_013526683.1:0-722 GCF_000836215.1 Papilio polytes | reverse complement strand
ATCTGCGAGTGCGGATGTCTATGGGCAGCGGTCGCTTCTCCATTTTGGCGGATTCAGGTGGCCGCTTGCTCGTTTGCCACCTTATGTTATAAAAAAAAAATCTTGTTAATCTTAAAACATTAACAACTTAAACATTTCTTTATTATTAAACGGTGTAGCATTTTCTTGAAACGAATACAGTCAGAAGAATTTACTAGAATAATAAGGCAGTGATGACAACCCTATTAAGAAGAAAGCTTTGAATGGCGAAGCCTGAAGACTGCCGACTGATTGTGGCGAGCACGCTGCCATCGCGTGCTCGGACCTCGGACAACTACATAACTATGTACATCGATGCATATAGGCAAGGTATTGGAGTATTTACGAAATCAAATGAATACTTAATATCTATGATTAAAGTAATATTTTTAGGTTTCATGTTTGTTACTTATATTTAAGACGTTAAATCAGCTCAGAACCAGCTCAACAGTACAGGTCATTCTTGAGCTGCGGCACAACAACTAATATGCACCTGAGCAGTCAGCTCAGAGCTGATTTGTGAGCCGGTTCGTTGATCTGATTCCGACTCGCGAACTGTGAGCTGATCTGCAGGTCACTATTATTAATTGAACTATTCATGTCTATTATGTAATAAATGTAGTAATTAGCAATTATTGCATATAAATTAATTTATTTATTTATTTATTTATTTATTTATTTATTTATTTTCATGGAAGACCAAC
>NW_013526682.1:0-807 GCF_000836215.1 Papilio polytes | reverse complement strand
GCCGTACAGTTACCGGCAGCAGGCCGCATGCCACGTCGCATGAAATGTCGTAACTGCGTCCTAAGCTTAACACATTCAGACGAACTCCTAAGTCCGTACGACTGCATCGCCACGGTTTATTGAACCCGCAGACTAGTTTTTGCTATAGTTACTGAACTTACAATAACTTGACTATTTGTAGAGTTTTGAACTGTAATAAGTGTATTAAATGTAGAGAGATAAGTAAATATATGATTTAGGCAAAGTTGTGTCTAGAAAAATATGTGAAAGTTATAGAAATTTGCTGCAGAAATTTGTGTCGGTATAACATTTCTGTGAAAGGTTTCTTTGTGTAAAGCATCACATAAGTTTGCAGTATGTTTACGAGTAGGACCCAGTCGTCATATGGAAAATTGCAAGAAAACAAAACAAGAGCGTTACTGTGGCCAGAGGGTTGATAAGGCAAATTGGAATATAAAACCGCTTGTCGCGCGGTGACGCCGCGCCGTGATGTCTGCACCTATCACACCCCGCGACAGATAGGCTGTTGAGGCTATCATTGCGAATTACTTGAATGTCTCTAGAGATCTTCTGTCCCTAGCGAAAATTTTACAAATGACACTTTTCTTGAAACCCACGCCACAGAGAGGTATATTAGAAATATATCTTTTTATTTATATCAAATTGCAAAAATGTATGCGGTAATATATATTTAGATTAATACTGTATCTAAACATAATTTACCAGGCAAATGTCTAGGCAGTTTTATTTACGTTCGCAGACTATAAGTTTGATGAGCGCTGTAATGCGTTCAGCCACACTATCTGA
>NW_013526681.1:0-567 GCF_000836215.1 Papilio polytes | reverse complement strand
CGAGCCAGAGGTGTCCAACCGGTTTGGTTACCGACCGATCATAAGCGTCCGCAAATTCAACAGCCGTCAAACGCACGGCCGCCGCTTGCAGTGCAATGCAATGTCGAATTAATTCATCGCATCTTTTAATGAAACGTATTTTGAAGTCAACTGTTGAAAATTATATGTACCTATTGTAATTTAAGTTACTAACTGTGCATAGAGAATATAATTTAATATTAAACAATCGCTTTAACAAAATATCAACTGTCACTAGAAGAAAAATCTGTCACCAATTAGTGCTACCTAAATATCGATCGATAGTCTGCAATTAAGATTAGAAGATAAGAATTGACTTGTATCGTAATCTCGATTTATGATTTCGATCAGATTATCGTAGACTAGTTAATTTCATTGTGCAGTGCAATCAAAACTCAAAACATTAAAAATTACACAACAATCCGAATATGTCCATTATTACAGTACCTCCGATATTTATTAACTATGACTTTAATAAAGTGATATCTTAGGGTGATTTGCTTCAAATCGCTGGTTATCGTAAAAGTTATAATAGGGTTACAAGTGCAA
>NW_013526680.1:0-680 GCF_000836215.1 Papilio polytes | reverse complement strand
CCGCGAGCCGCAGTACAAGTGTCCGCACTGCGCCTACAGCAAGCATCGCCGCAACGAGCTCAAGAAGCACATCGAGAAGAAGCACCCCTCGTCCCCGCACGCGTCGCGCGCGCCGCACTCGCCGCACGCGCCCCACGCGCCGCACGCGCCCCACGCCGCGCTCGTCAAGTGACCGCAGCACGTCACTACTCACTACTCGTCACGACACACGCCACACGTGCCTTATTGCTAACACGATCTTCCTTATAGTCGATGGTATTACTACGTAAAGTTTTATATGAGCCTTGTATACTTATGTTACTATTAAGAACGATTGATATTTTTGGACCATTAAATAACTTTTCGCGTTATCGTGCGCTTTTCATTTGGCCTCGCCTCCCCCGGCTGCGAATCTCTTATGGGAAGATTAAAGTTAGTCGAACGTCACGTTTTGATCTGTGCATGTCTGCATGATTTAGAAGCTTCCGCCTATTATGATTTCTAACAGAGATAATTTTTTATATTTTTTTTATTATAACGCATTTCTTTGGTTCCTTAATTTTATTTGAGCCTTCGGTAGTATTAACCCGAGTCAGTATGTAGTGGCGCTTTATTTATGATTTGCAATACCGTTAATGTGTTGTATTGCAGAGCTGCACAAGGAGCTCCCCTCGGCTCTGTTGTCGCTGCTGTCCGCGCGG
>NW_013526679.1:0-586 GCF_000836215.1 Papilio polytes | reverse complement strand
ATTAAGATCAAAAAAGCCTATAACATGCCCGTCTATGTCAGCTATCCTTTAGTGAAAGTCCGGTCGAAATAGGCCCAGCCATTTCGGAGGTTACCCGGAACAAGCGCAGCTTGCGGACAGACAGACAAAACATTTTTTAATGCGATTTTCGTTATCAGCAACGCGTAATGTTCCCGAAATCTAGAATTTATCTTTTAACATTACAAACAGACACTCCAATTTTATCATATGTATAATGTAGAATTTAAAATAGTCATACGTTTAATGTATGAAGATATCTATGATAATCTATCAAAGGCTTACTGTCCATTCATATCCTTTTATGATACTCTTAAAGGATCATTACGCGGTAAAAGGAAATGGTGCAGAAAAAATCGCCTATTCTAATACAAACTAGACTAACGCGTCATATTTGATGTTGATGTATGGACTGTTTTTATATCTGCCCAAACGAATACTATGAAGTCACATAACTCAAAAATGAGAAATCATTTTTAACTTTTTTTTTAAATATAAGGCGGCAAAGGAGCAAGCGGCCACCGGAATCCACCGAAATGAAAAGCGGGCGCTGCCCATTCACATCCGC
>NW_013526678.1:0-967 GCF_000836215.1 Papilio polytes | reverse complement strand
AACTCTTCATATAAATCTTTAATTCTGGCAACATCTTCAGGTTTAGAACTGCCGTAGTGTTCTTCCATTATCTGCCGTTGCTCCAGTGTTGCCCTTTGTAATGCAACGACGGCAAGCCACGTACATTTTCCCTCTTGAATATCACAGCCATCTTTGCCTATCACCGCTGGGTCGCCAAAGCAGTCTAAGAAATCATCCTATAACGAAAACAATCATTTATTTTACATGGTTACGTCACTGTGGTAGCCGTTGCCTTTGTTCTCGTGGAATAAGAAAAGGAGTCTTAATTTTGTAACCGAATATTTTACAACTAGCTGTAGCTCGCGACTTCGTGTGAAATTAAAAAAATAAAAAACCTAGTGTACGTTACTCACTGATAACAAAGCTTTTAAATGGTGATTTTTTAAAATCGGTCCAGTAGTTTTTGAGTTATTTCCAAACATACAAAAATACAAATCCTTCTTCTTTATAATATTAGTATAGTATAGACTAACTGTTGCTCGCAAAATCGCCGGTGTGAAATAAAAAAAAAAACCTATGCAACTGTCAGATAAATTACCTTTATAACGATGAAAGAATTTTTAATATTGGTCCAGTAGTTTTTGAGTTTTAACACACACAAAAATACAAATCTTTCTTCTTTATAATAGTATAGTTTAAAAAAAGTTGCAAGTAATCTGAGGGACTATTGTGTAAAAATCTAACCTGAATTTGGAAGAATTCGCCCATTTCCAAAAGGATGTTCTTCGCTTGTCTGTGTGTTTCCGGGTCATCGATTCCCGACATCAGTAGAGCCAGCCCCACTGGCATTTGGAATGTGTAGTACGCAGTTTTGTATTTTGTGATCGCTTCGTATTTTTCCATTGTGAATAATGATAGATCAGGTTTATCAGTCTTTGACAACTGCTGCTCCAAGTGGTGACCGATGGAACACTTCAACAACATCTGTGAATTAATCAATATCTAT
>NW_013526677.1:0-864 GCF_000836215.1 Papilio polytes | reverse complement strand
TTGAATGTATCGCATTAAAATTAATGAAATAAATATTTAAATTAATTTTAAGGCTACAAGAACATTTATTTTAAGGATTAAATAAGCATTTTAAAGATCTAAATAATACATATTATCTATACAATGTAATAAAGCAAAAACACACACTTTTTGTTGCCTAAAATGTCAGCAATTACAGCGTATTTTTAATAATACTATTTTTTAATAAAAAGTCCTATACTTAAGTCATGCTTTAGGCTATACATTTTCACGCCATTAAACTTAGGGGTACATATTTTGGATAAAAACACTAATGTGCGAAAGATACCAAAGTTGCTGCCAACATCAAGGAAGCAAGATTGCCAAAGTTTGTCAGTCATTTTGACATTTGCTATTGATAATTTGACAAATGTAAACAATAAAATAAAATTCTCATAAAGTCATGCGGATAAAGCCGCACGGAAACAGCTAGGTACATTTATAAAACTCAATAACCATAGCTGTTATTTATCCTTGCGTATTTAAATTGTTACTTAAAATCTATGGAGTAGGAAGCATTAAATAATTTTTTGATAATTTCATACGTGTTTTTTATTGGTGCCCGGGTCATTTTCCACGGGGAACGTAGCTCCGGGACTTGGCTACTGTTGAATAATTCATGGCAATTAAATGGACAACTTTCTTATATTATCAAGGAATAAAACTTTATTGTAATTTTTACATATACATAGAAATGGAAATCTCGTTGATAACAGTACAAATAAAACGGACAATTCGAATACGATGAACTTACTACATTACGAGCAATAAAAAATAACAAAACTTGGATATTTTCGTATAAAACCGACTTCCAAACAAAATACACTAAAAACAAAACAAAATGCA
>NW_013526676.1:0-1016 GCF_000836215.1 Papilio polytes | reverse complement strand
AGTGCTGCTCGCAGTACGCCAGACCTTTCTTCTCGTAGTGCCGGTGCCCGTGGAATGGTTTCTCACATTTGGCACAAACGAAATGCTGGAAATAAAAATTGTAATTAGAAATTGCAATGCGAAAGTTTAGATGGCCGAATGGATGGGTGTTTGTTAAAGTAAAAGTTCGTAACCTAAATTGTGGAATGAAAATTGGCATAGATATAGAGGATAGACTGGAAGAACACAACAAGTAGCCTATACTTATTTTTGTTTTTTATCCCACGCGTTTTCTAGTAGACTTGATCAGGAAGTGAGTGGCTGAAACGATTTGGAAAACGAATGGAAAAAGGGTAAGGAAATAATGATATTGATCAATAGTAACATTTTACATTTGAATTTGGTAAAAAAAAAATAAGTTACCTCAACATGCCAATGCTTGCCGAGCGCGGTGACGATTCTCTCCTCGATGGGGCGACGGCACGCGCCGCAAATGGGGATGCCCATTTTGTCGTGGCAACGCAGACAGAAAAGATTGTTCTGTAATTGGACAACAATGTTTAAATGCTTTTCTTTCAAAAACCAAGAAAGTCACTGAAAGGAGTAATAAGGTATTCCAATTTATGGGCATTTTTGAGCTGTACATTGATGTACATATCGATAAATAAAGTTTCACTGTTTGCTACATTATCCGCGCTTAACATAAGATGTTAAAAAATGTGGTATTTTTTAAATCATGGGCGACAGCTATTTTACTAAACTAATATTATAAATGTGAAAGTTTATATGGATGGATGTTTGTTAGTTTGTAGCTTAAACTTCTGAACGGATCTCGATGTAATTTGGCATAGACATACAGGATAATCTGGAAGAACACTTTAATTTCACGTAGTCAGAGTCGCGGACGAAAGCAAATAAGTATAAAAAGAAATGCCACGTACCACATCGTTGGCGGCGTACCCCGGGCGATGCTTGACCTCGCGCGCCGTGTGGTCGAGCTCGACGCCGCACGTCGCGCACGTGAAGTGGTAGCCGTG
>NW_013526675.1:0-1006 GCF_000836215.1 Papilio polytes | reverse complement strand
ACCACAGCGTATTGTTCAATTTGAATAGATACAAACAATGTTTAATTCCATTCAGTATTTTAATACCATTCTGTAACATATTACACTAATATTATAAATGCGAAAGTTTAGATGGATGGATGGATGGTTAGAGTTTGTAGCCTAAACGGCTCAACAGATTGCAATGAAATTTGGCATAAATACAAAGGATAGTCTGAAAATCACAAAGGCTACTTATGCAATCGAAATCAAATACTAAGATTTGAACTGAAACAGTCCAAATGAAAACACCTACTAAACATGAAGTTGTTTCAATTAGTTTTTCAATCAATTATACGCAAAATTACCGTTAAATCTACAAAACAATATTTACAAACAAATCTTTTTTTAACATGACAATAAAAATAGGTCTTGGTAATTGTAGTGTTGCTAGTCGCAGTCATTAGTACACACATTAGAATGATTACGAGAATTTGCATGGCATATTGTATCGCGTAACACGTATCAAGTTGATGTCGCATCGTTACAAAGTACCCTTTCAATCTAATTGCCACTTAATACAACTGACATTAAGCTACTCGCGTTTGCTACAAGCAGAGAAGTTAAGCTAGCTAGGGTAGAATGCCAAAGATTACATTACTCGTTTGACAGACTGACATTGTGTTTTATAACAATAATTATCACAATCGATTGTCTAAATTGATTAAAATGTTTTCACTTAATTGGATAAAAAAAGAAAAACCATGTTAAAACTCTGCATATCAGAACCTTGACTATACCTTAATACTCGAAGATTAGGTAAGAATAACTGTTCAACTGAACCTCTCAATAAAGTCACTTAAACTGCTAACTAAACTGCTTCTACTTCTGTAAAATGTTGGCCTCATTCCATACAATACATTTCTTATAAACTTGAAATATTATTGCAGTCTACTTTGAAGATGGTTTCACATTTCATCTAGCTATAATAGATAAATGCGGAGAGAAGCGATTGTTTGAGATTTAAAGAAGGCAGACGGGCCACGGG
>NW_013526674.1:0-1360 GCF_000836215.1 Papilio polytes | reverse complement strand
GGTCTAGGCCGGTTGTCATGGCGACCTGATGAAGAGAACGGAAGCCTTAATACTTAGTTAGCATGATCCTAAAATGTAAAATATTGCAAAACTGATCGATGTCCAGTATAATGTATGTCAAGATGATATTAGACCTGCTAGCGTCTACGATATTTTAATTCGCTCAGTTTTAAAGCAAAAGTATTTAGGTGAAATCTTCTTTCATCCTACACCTCGATACTTGTGCAGGTTCAACAAATTATATAATAGCTACCTTTGAGGAGGTGGAAACCTCAGAATGACATGACTCGACGTCTTGGACGTCATCACTGGGACAAGAAATATCCTCCTTTCCCTCTTTTACGATAGCGTAGAGCTCGTCAATACGCTTCTTCAGAACACATACATCGCTTTTTATATTCCTTTTATCTGTAGATTTCTCCTCCAATGAAGTTATTTTCTCAGAAAATTCAGACATGATACTTCGTAATTCCTCCATATTCTGATTGAGAACTTCGAATTTTGTTAAAATATTGTTTTGGTTATTGGATAATTTTGTAATATGGTCTTTGAGTGTTTGGAAATTACCCTCCACATGGTCAGATTGGCCATCCGTATTCATATTGGTTATATTTCACAGAAATCTTTGAATAAATTAAACTTTGTACATGATTCAAACAATACTTTAGAATTCCGAGGTTTTAAGACACAATCTATTTTAATTTATTTCATTGTTGATTTTGACGTTTATGAATTTTTTTCTACGTCAAAATCTTGCCAGATTTTGATGGACAAGGTCGTAATGGCAAAGGTTGTATACATACTAAAAAGGTTATCATCGGGTGAAACTTTTTGTTTGCATAACTTTACTTTATTGTGTAAGGTCTGATAGAATGCCGTTTAAAAATACAAACAGGTTTCTACTACCACAATTCGTACAAAAACATTTTGTAGATTTGGCAGCAGGGAAGACAAAAAGAATAAAACGTTTGTTCAGAGATCCAAAGCAGTTTATTTGTTTTCTACTCTACATGAAAGGAATGCAAATAAGCTGTACTGTCGCCTCCCCGTATAGTGGAAAGAAGACAGAATTGAAGTTATAGCGCGCCGCCGCGGAGACGAAGCACCAAATGAAGAGTAGACTCCTTCTGGATGTTGTAGTCGGAGAGTGTACGACCATCCTCCAACTGCTTGCCGGCAAAGATGAGACGTTGCTGGTCTGGAGGGATACCTTCCTTGTCTTGGATCTTGGCCTTAACATTCTCGATGGTGTCCGAGGGTTCAACTTCTAGGGTGATTGTTTTGCCAGTCAGAGTCTTGACGAAGATCTGCATACCACCTCGGAGACGGAGTACCAAGTGGAGTGTGGACTCCTTCTGGA
>NW_013526673.1:0-1139 GCF_000836215.1 Papilio polytes | reverse complement strand
CAACGGTTCAACATATCTTATTGAAATTTGGCACAGATATAAAACAAAGCCCGGAGTACACATGGGATAAGGTTCATCCCCGAGAAATGTCCGGTTCCCGAGGGATACGTAGCTTTTTGTAATTTTATAGTTTGTGTGTTTTCTTATACCAAGCGTACGAAGTCGCGGGCAGCAGCTCGTCTTATATAAACGGTATAGTCTGTCTTTGGATAGTAAAACGGAATGTAAATGTGCAACAAACTTTAATTTACATTTATAATGGCCTCTCCCATAACTGTCAGATAGCTTGAAATGAAGTTACTGTAAAATAAGGGAACAAAATCCGATATTACCATCACATATTTTACACGTTGGATTGTTATTAGACAATTTACAATTTAGTGGAAAAGGGCAGGACTTGAGAATACAATCCATCCAGGTTTTAACGACATCGAAATTCTAACCCATGTTTTATAACAGTTTGTACTTACTATACTAATATTATAAAGAGGAAAGTTTTTTTATTATTGTATTCATTGAAATAAATCAAAAATTTTTTCACCATAAGAAAGCTACGTTATCGCTGAGTATTTGTATATTTTTCTAAATTTCATGTGGACGAAGTCGCGAATTACAGCTTGTCAATATTATCCCAGGTCTTCGTAATGCGTACTCGGAGCCGGAGAACCAGTACCTGATCGTAGTGTTCGCGGTGCTGGTCTTCCAGCTGGACCTGGCCAGCCGACAGGTCTCGGAGACCTTCCTCGTCGACTACTTCCTCATGGCCATCATATTCAATAAAGTCTACGAGTTCTTACTCAAGGTAAGACATCTATATTTTAATTTTTCATGTATGGTGAAAGGTGTAAAATGATTTTTTTATGAGAGTTACGGCCGAAGTTTGAAACTTGAAATACTTCACAAGCGCCGCTGATGATGAATCAAATTTTTTAATGGAATTTTGTATGTAAGGGGATGTATGTAAGAGGATATTAACAGTGGTACTGCTTTAACATCTTTGCCATCTTTGTGTAATACCATGACCACACAGAAGACAGGCGTGAAGTGTAAGCAATTCCGTGTACAGTCTGATGAGTGTGGTGCCGGAGACCTCATTTTGATCCCTTTCCCTTTCTATCACTTTCTTAAGAGGAAACGAT
>NW_013526672.1:0-557 GCF_000836215.1 Papilio polytes | reverse complement strand
CGGACATTGACAATTGCTCTCTATGGCTACGTGCAACACTGTTGCATACTTTTTTCCAGAATAAACACGCAAGCTGAAACTTTAATTGACTAATATTATACTCTATATGGAGGAAACATCTGCATTTTATAATTTTCCTTTGAAAAATTATACGAAATACGTCGGATATAAATGGTGGAAGAACATAACTATTCGAAATTACATTAAAACGCGTAATGACATAAAAGATAAACTGAAACATAGAAGGAATTGTTATGTTGACAGGAAATGTTGCACTAATAGGGATGAGCAAACATTTATTATTTGATTAAGAACAAATTGTAAACACATTAAAGTATAATTACGAGTGCCATATTAATAAAAAAGTAAATGGTCATAAAGTTTTTATTTTTTTTTAATTTCGTAGTATTCTATGGGCATAGTTATGTTAGAAAGTGATGTCATTCGTAAATGTAACGAGTTATTCAGGGCAGTGTCATTGCGCTTCGCCTAGAATAATCGACCGCCCAAATTGTACGCAAGTTCAAGGACCCAATAAAAAATGGGCACGTGAGTGT
>NW_013526671.1:0-2159 GCF_000836215.1 Papilio polytes | reverse complement strand
CAAAGAGCCAATAGAGTCAGTCACAGCCGACCCCGTTTTGACCAATTTACATCTACAATCGCCAATATAAATGTAAAAACTGTAATAATACGCTACAACACATAACACCCCAAAGAAACTCTCAAAATAATAACAAATAAAGACATTTTGGTGACTCTGAACATGTTTCATTTACCTTTAAATGCATTTTATTTAATTTTTGTTTTCATAAAATACAAGGCAACAAACAAGTCACCGGAATTCGCCAGAAAAGCGACCTCAACCCATAGACATCCACATTCGCAGATGCGTTGCCTAGCTTTAATTAACATACGAGAGAAAGTCTGTAGGTTCCTGTATAGAGGATATGTCTCCTTCCAATGCAATGCCAATTCCACTTTCCTTCCCCATTCTCAACCGTTTCTTGTACGAAAAGGGTGGAAAGGGAAAGAGTAAAAAGATTATCCCGCAGGTACTTTACACCTGCCTTCTGTGTGGTCGTGGTATTACGGAGGCCGAGCCGGTCTTAAGGTGCAAACATTATTAATGGAGTTCTACCACTGTTAAACTTGTTTTTTTTTATTATCGCTTTTTGAATTTAATTTACTTTGTGTAACTTGCCATTATATTGTAACTAGCAGTTCCAGTGTTCATCCACGTAGAATTAAAAAAAATTAGCTACGTTATCGCTGAGTAACATAGGCTATATTTTTTTACTTGTTTATTTTAACGTGGACGAAGTCGAGAGAAACAGCTAGTTGTTAATATTTATAAAACTTTCTATGTAAATAAATAAATAAACAAAAATTGCAAATGTAAAAAATTCAAAAGCCTTTGGCATTGGCTAACAATCGTTACCATGACCTTAGTTCTTTGCAGCTATTGGCTTGTAGTTTTGGTCCCTTTTCTGCATGACATTTTTTCTAATTTACTTACCACCTATGTTAAATAGCGTGAAAACTTATAGCCAAAAGCGTGTCTTTGGCATAAGACTTTTTATTAAAAGGAGAATTTAAAAAAATATGCTATGATTGCTGACATCTTACGTCACAAAGTAGTGTTCGTTTACGCTTTATTATATTAGAATTAAGTATAGATAGATACTACTGAATATTGAAGGTTGTTTTGATATCTGTTGAAAAACCAAATAATATTAAAATATGTTAAAACAATGGAAAAATACCTGAAAAACTTCCAATATCTGTGACTCGCAGGCGGTAGGCACGGGCACGCATTGTATTTGCATGTGCGATGTTTTATAGTTCCTCTCAAAGAACACGACCAACTTGTCCATTGAACGATAGAACTCTTTCAATGCCTGTTTGAATTTCTTTATCTCGTTCACAACTTCGTCAGGTGCCTAATATAGAACTGACTTTAATATGAATTTATTCATTCATTCGTTCAATATTTTGATGCAATTGTTATTTAAATTTCAACTTCAAATTATGTTTGTAAATTTTCATTCACAAATACAATTATTTTTTCTAAATATATTGGTATTCAATAGAATGCAACCATTTATATAGCAATTTTTCATCTATACTGTCCCTTCCAAATCGGCCCAGCCGTTTCGGAGCTTACCCGTTAAAACGCGGCTTGCGGACAGACAGACAGACAAAAAAAATTTAAATGCGATGTTCGTTATCAGAACGTAAATACATCTTTGCAAAATCTGGTCCTCTTTTGATATCACTTATAGACACACCGATTTTATTATATATAAAGACTAGTTTTCGCTCACGATTCCGTCCGCGAGGGATTAAAACAAAAGTGAGTAGTCTAGGTGTTCTTCCAGACTATCCTCTAAATCTACACCAAATTTCTTCGAAATCTATTCAGCCGTTTAGGCTACAAACTCTTACAAACATCCATTTAAACTTTCGCATATATAAAAAAGCTTTCGCTCGCGACTCCGTTCGCGTGGGATTAAAAATACAAAAGTGAGTAATCTATACCAAAATTCATCGAAATACCTGTTTAAGCTAGAAAATCTAAAAAACATCCATCCATCCATTTAAACTTTCTCATTTATATTAGTATGATTAATATTATATAAATAAAGTTTACCTTACTGAGAGACTGGTGGTGGGCTATGGGTAATATGAGTACGTGGTACGGAGTTAGCGGCCCTTTGGGCAGGGCGAGGTAGCACTGCGCGCCCACGCATATCACCAGGT
>NW_013526670.1:0-706 GCF_000836215.1 Papilio polytes | reverse complement strand
GGTAATATGATTTCACAAGTACTGCAGGCTATAGTGCTTGAGCAGGGTTTGGGGAAAAAATTTACTACTTTACTAGACGACGACAAGCAAGCAGAGCTAGATTTAGATTTAACTTTTTTGCATGATGGCAACTTTAGTTTTCTGGTGTTAACAGACGAATGAACTAGACGCTGATGTGGCACAGGAAAAAATTTCACGACAGTAGTAGACTTCCGAGGTTTTTTAGGTTTAGGTAATCGTGTGTTACTAGAGACGTGACGATTTTTCGGACAAGGCGCTTTAATAAATTTCTTAACAGAAATACGTTTCTCGGTTTTTTTAGCGCACTTTTTTTTAAGAGATTTAAAAAAACTAGAAGTTTGTAACATCATGGTATTACTTGATATTGTACGTACTTCTGGACGAACGGGAGCATACATCTTGCTCACTGATACAACCCTTAATGGTTGTCTATCACAAGTCATGCGATTGCAACGTCGTAAACGAGGAAGTGACTTGTCCTTTGAAGTACGTTGCGGTATACAAATATTACTACCAACAGACATAGTCCTTCGAGGCGGCGGTGGTAGGAATTTCATAACAGTTTTAGGTTTGCTACTCTTTCTTTTTTTCCTCTTTTGTTTAGTTTTCTTGCGTTTTTTACCGTCGCCTCCTCCAGCGGCCTGTCTACGAGCAGTTCTACCAGCACAGCCACCTGGACATGGTG
>NW_013526669.1:0-522 GCF_000836215.1 Papilio polytes | reverse complement strand
AATATAAGATTATTTATTTGTTTTGCTGTGTACATATTTTTTTTTTTCAATAAAATGTACCTGTTTTATTTATGTTTCCTTAACATCGTCCTTTTGTAAAACATTATGAAAAAATATTACTTTGCTGTAAGTACAAAATGTAGTATCAAATATTATTTTCATACCAACATGAAAATCTGAAAAACGTTATTTATTTATGGATTCTCGAAATAAGCGGTTGAACATAGCGCCATCTATCTATAATTTATAACTTTCATACCAAGCTTCGTTTTACTATGGGTGAATTTTTGAAAATCTTGAATTTGCTGAACTTTAATTACTCTCAGATATTTAATAGATCTCGTAAATATTCTATATAAAACCTAAATTATATAGTAACAAATGGAATCTGCGAGAATTAGATAATTAAAACATAGTATACTTTGAAATGAGAGAGAGAGAGAGAGAGAGAATTACTTAGAATACTTTGAAATATGGAGCGTCGGTGGCTCAGTGGTTTAAGCACTTGACTTGTAATCTACA
>NW_013526668.1:0-1262 GCF_000836215.1 Papilio polytes | reverse complement strand
TCGTGAACCATATCCTAGCACAAGCCTAGAGCTTAGTTGGTATGGTTAAAAGAAATATTAGTAAATTAACAGTAATCTACTAATATTTTTATAAAAAAAAACTAATTATATAGCAGTAAGTGCAAACGAAGGGATAATGATATCAAGAAACTAGCCGTGTATTATTTTGTACAGATTAAAAGCTGCGTTGTCTTGGTTTTTGGTCCTCGGCTAGTTTCAAAAATTTTCAACGATTATAGCTTTTAAGATGAAACAACGCCAGTTTTCGTGAATGTACAGTCGCGAAAATTCGCGCTAATCAACAGAAAAATAGTCTTGTACCTTACAACGACTCACACTCTGTCTCTTATAAAAAAGAGTTGCAGAAACGATGGCATAATAAAAAAAACAATTAGCCATGTACCACTGGCCAATCTTTTATCATACACACATTTAAAATCTGTGCTCCATTGGTTTTTATTCCGTGGCCACAATTCGTACAAAACGTTCAACGGTATCTAGTTTTTTAAATAGTACATCGCCAAGAACACTGACTGTACATGTTAGTGATTTGTATTGTAAATTGTACGACTGAATTTAGTTTTTAATAAATAAAATGTTTATTACTATTTCTTATCTTACTTCTTACTAATGTGATAAATGCAAGTTTAGATGGACGGATGTTTGTTAGAGTTTGTCGCCTAAAAGACTGAACGGATCTTTATTAAATTCGGTATAGATGTAGAGCATGAAATGGAAGAACACATAGGTTGCTTTGTTTTTTTTTAATTCCTCGTAGACGAAGCTTAAATCTGATACAGAAAATTACATAAGGTTTCCAACCCGACCATTTGATTAAGTGTTTAATCATTAGGCTATTGGCGCTTTCTTAGATGCCGTTGTATTTTTATTCTGACTGTCATATGTCAGTCAGTTAGTGTTTAATTAAAACCTTCTTTGTGTATAGTTTATAAAAGCTATTTATATTAACAAGGTTTACAAGACAAATATTAGGGTAGCGACCTCTGGCGGCGACGTGACTCGCTTGTTATGTTTAAATTAACTCAATGTATACATGTAAGACATTTACATAATTATAATGAAATAAAAGGAAAATAACACTACCATTTTGTTGCAATTAAATTATTTAAACTTTCGTGAAACATTTTATAATTAATTATTTAACGGCTTACTCACGTCATACTTTTTTCCGGTGACGGCACCGACCGGTTTCAGACCCTGCGGGAGTCCTTCTTCAGGGCGAGGGTTAAAGATATTGTATC
>NW_013526667.1:0-1491 GCF_000836215.1 Papilio polytes | reverse complement strand
GAGGGCGCGGGGTCTTGCTGTCTCACGCTGACTGTGAATGCGGCCATCGTGTTCGTATGCGTGCTGCTCGCCTGCCTCTGCCCCAATATCAGCACTGTCATCAGGTAACCGGTATTTTTAAGGAGTACTCCTAACTCTTAACTCAGTATAACAGCTATATTTATGATGTGTTGTCAGATACACGGGCGCGGTGAGCGGGCTGGTGCACATGTTCGCGCTGCCCAGCCTGCTGCAGCTGCGCTCGCTGCGCCTGCGCCGTCAGCTCAGCTGTCCCAAGGTCCTCTTGTACTCCGCCATCATCCTCTTAGGTGTCGCCAACCTCATCATGCAGTTCTTTGTTAGCGAATAAATACATCTGGCTTGGTTTACTGGAAATGTCCTGCCTTGAATGTGACTAATAATTACAAATTTCTATTGCCAAGCTACCATCTATTGAATTTGTATCGAATACTGTTTATAAACCTTTAAACGCTACAAGTTGTTTCCGAGATCTCATTGATGTAATTTGAACGTTGTCTATTATATTATTTGCTTCTTACGTGATGTTTTTAATGTTTTCGAATATATCTTTCTAGAATAAGCTATATTGTTTTAATTTGTGATAATTTACTTTTATACGTTTAATTTTTTTTATCTAGTCATAGTATTAGAAATAGGTGATAAATAAAAGTTTTCTTTGTATTTTCGTATTTATTTTATTTGAAAAAACAATTTTAAAATGATGTAGTTTTTTTTATATTTCACAAAAATATAAAATAACATGCATTTTCATTTAACAATAAACATTCCTTACACACGACATGCATTGTGATATATAACAATAAAAAATTTAAACTCTTCCAGAGTTTTTAATCCGAACGGCGTAAATGTTATGGCAGCATTTATTTATGGAGGAATTTACGATTTAATTATAGTTTTGTGATTGCACGTTCATAGAAAAGACCCCAATTTCAAAAGCATTTTATGCTTAAGCTATTTTTTTAAATAAATAATATTATATTCCTTATATTATAAAAAGTAACTGCCTAAAACACAAGTCTTTTATTTTATTACACCCTGAAAATAACCTTAAACATAACACAAGTAACAAAATTTATAATTTCATTTGGCTCAATGTTTATAAATCTCTTATTAAAGTGAAAACTGTTACATTATTACGTATTTACATATTTTTTATTAATTTCTTTCCTCTCTTTGGTATTTTCTACAAATTTAGTACTAAATTTTTATTATAAAACCTTTTGTAATAAATAAAATTCTTACTGAAACACACATTTCAGAATAAATAAATTATAACAATTCTTACATTGTTAGAAATGTTTTGAAAATTCAAATAAGTATTTAAATATCTTTAAATTTAAAAGATGAATGTAAATAAGTATGTCTGAGCATCCAAGTCGTCCGAGTGTTGAGATGTGGAGGTGGCAGGTGGCAGGTGGCAGGTGGCAGGAGGACTACGTGATGACGGTGGGCGTGTCCCTGCCGGTGAAG
>NW_013526666.1:0-590 GCF_000836215.1 Papilio polytes | reverse complement strand
AGATGAAATTTGGTTTAGACGTAGAGGATAGTCTTGAAGAACACATAGGCTACTCACACTATTTTATTCCACGCGGACGGAGTCGCGGACGAAAGCTAGTTTAGAATAATTGTAACAGTCACATACAAAAATTGACCTACATTTGAATATATTATTTAGTTGTCTATTGAGTATTAGAGCGGGCACAGCTTTAAATAAACTATCGCATAACCTTCTGCGATTGTCAATTATTTCGCAGCAAATTCAACTGTTTAGTTGCACAACTAAAAATCATATACCTTAAGCTCATGTGAATTAAGGCACGACTAAACAGGTCGATAGTTTGATAAAAGGCGTGCCAGTGGTCTTATAATCAAAAGAATTGCTTGAAATATAGCGTTGAAAATTGAACGCAATATTCCTTCGTTCTATTTCAGTTTCATCAACGCCTCAACAAAAATAGTCATAGAAAGTCTATTTGAATTCCATTTTTGAATGTATTTTAGTGGTAGATAGTGTCGGCCGCTAGGGGACTGCGCATTCTTTTGGAAACGAGCCCGTGACTTGACGATGGCAATTCAAAAATGTCTCGTGACAGCAAAATCTTAACT
>NW_013526665.1:0-734 GCF_000836215.1 Papilio polytes | reverse complement strand
CCGCCCGCCCGCGGCGACTTCTCCCGGCTACGGTCTCTGCATGACGCAGTAATGATTAAATAATTATTAATAACTAACTACCTGTTGCCCGCGACGTCGTTCGCGTGGTATTGGAAAACGTGCGAACTATACAAATAACAAAAAACTACGTATCCCTCGGGAGTAACCCTTATCTCACGTGTACTCCAGACTTTTTTTTATATCTGTGCCAAATTTCAGTAAGATATGTTGAACCGTTGTAGAACAATCGAGTAAACATTAAAAAACTAAATCAATGAATCCCACGGAAACCCTATTACCGGGATAAAAAAGTAGCCTGTGTTCTTCCAGATTATGATCTACATCTGTGCCAAATTTTATGGAGATCCGTTCAGCCGTTTAGGCTACAAACGCTAACAAACATCCATCCATCTATCGTAACTTTCGCATTTATAATATTTATATGATTATATATTATATATGATATCACATAAATATTATAACCGCACCACATTCCACCGCAATATACGATATATTGCGGTGGAAACAGTCGTAAATATATTTGCATTAATTTAAATGTAAAAGCAGCTTTAAATTATAAAACGTTTGTATTAGTTTTATTAGTTAGAATGAGCTCCTTGGTTTTTCCAAACGAATCTTCACTCATAACTTGTTCTAGCAATTTTCCACAAGACGGTAACAATGCGAGTCGCGTGCAGCGCGTGCAGCGCGTGCAGCGCGTGCAGCGCGTGCAG
>NW_013526664.1:0-881 GCF_000836215.1 Papilio polytes | reverse complement strand
CAGAGAAATTGCCTTAATTTGTACTCTTTGCTTCAGCATTTTCTTTGTTACTTTTCTAATTATTTTAATTAAACAAGTATAACTATTTAATACCTTGATTTAAACTTAATATTTTTACACGATAATAAGCTTAGGAAAACGAGTATATAAGTAACATTATTTACTTTGTAGTTTATTCAAATTCTAATTTATATCTATACTATTATAATAAAGCGTAAACACACACTTCTTTGTTGCCTAAGATGTCAGCAATTACAGCATATTTTTTGAAAAAGTCTTTCTTTAATAAAAAGCCCTACACTTACGTCAGGCTTTAGGCTATATATTTTAACGCCATTAAACTTACGGATTATATATTTTGGATAAAAACCCTAATGTGGGACAGAGACCTTAAGTTGCTGCCAACATCAAGGAAGCAAGGTTGTCATCATGTCATGTCATTTTGACATTTGTAATTAACAATTTGACAAATGTAAACAATAAAATAAAATTTTCATAATTTCATGCGGATGAAGTCGCACGGGAAAAGCTAGTCGACACTAAAATTGCTAGAACATATTAAAAATTACGATCTAAGAATGTTATATTTAGTTTCTACATTGTAATCATAAAGAAGGGAATTAATAAATGCTTTCTAATGAACGTTAAAACACATGAACATGTTTTCATTCCCAATAGATTACATTATGAATGTGAAGGAAAATGAACGGAAATGAGATGTCTCATTCAATTGTTAAATAATTTCCTTTCCTTGTCTACAAGATAAAATGTTTTATGTAGCTGTAATATTGTTTGTTAAATTTTTTGTAATACTTACATCGTTGTCACAGCGACCCAAAGTTGATCTTGGCCTCCGACACGAGAGAGCGCCAGCGTCGTCT
>NW_013526663.1:0-1034 GCF_000836215.1 Papilio polytes | reverse complement strand
CCCGCAGCGCCGCCGTGACACCTCCAACTCTGGTTATACTTCAGTCTTTTTATCGAACTTAGTGTCTACATCGTTTTAGATTTATTTTTGTCCTCCGGAGCAAAACAAAACATTTTTTGTAAACAGTTGAGTAGCTCAGTTTCGCAGACGCGGGAAATAGTGCGCATGCTCGTAGTAGGAGTCACGTAGTAGAGACATAGTAACGTTTACCGCAGCCCTTTATCAACGCTCTAGTAAAACATAACAGATACAACAATAAAAATATATACATGAAGTCGACAGAACGGCATAAAACCGTGTAAGTCTCTCATATTGTCGTATTTTCTACTTTATTTTTATTATAATACACAGACACGTCAGTATTTATTATTTTAGAGTCTGACAGCGGCGAGGATGTAGAGGTGCGTGAGGTGCCGGGGCGCGCGCTCCCTGCAGAGGGCGCCTACGATCCCAAGCACTTTCAGGACCTAAAAGTGCCTCCAGACATGGAGAACTTGTTCCAGTACATAATGAAGTGAGCCATTGTATTACGAAGAATATGCGAAATAATTGTAACATATATGTACCAGCTCTTGCTGCAGCAATCACTATCTCGTTAGAGCTGAACATCGCTTACGTTTTAATGTTACTACACATGTACCACTTTATTCAAACATTTAATCCCAGTGCCTCATCTTTTAAATGGTCACAAAATAGGTGATAAAGACGATCAACTGTCGTGCATCACGGAACGATTTGGAATGCAGACTTTATTGCTAATGCGTTAAAATGCATTTTTAAATATAGGTGCGTGGCTCATCACAAACTATGTCACAATGTCGCGCAAGCCGAGTGACGATCTCCAAATAGTCAGCACTCGTAAATGTCGTGTTGCGTTTTTTAATATGCTTTCAACATTGCAGTTGACGCTGACTAAACATATTTATTTTCTTTTGATTGCTGGCAGCGGAATACATAATAGACCAAGCGTTGGTGCAGGTACACTCCGCAGAAGATCGAGCTGGAAGGGCGGCTGCGCGCCTTCGTGCCGGAGT
>NW_013526662.1:1557-1846 GCF_000836215.1 Papilio polytes | reverse complement strand
AAGTACGCCTCTGGGTCGATATTGCGTGCATCTGCAGTGTCGCGCAGGTCCGACAGCGCGGTGCAGACGTACTTCAGTATTGCTTGGTCCTGGACATTCATTTAGTTTGTAAATCGTCAATTTAACTGAAGAATTAGTAATTTTCTATGTTATTAAAATTTTGTTTTTAAATAATAAATCACCTTGAATTGGTGGTATTGTGATTGATAGATAGCTCGTAGCAGACACTGCGCACGCGCATGCAGGTGTGCCGATGCGGGTGCGCAGAGCAGCTTTCTGGCGGCCTCGG
>NW_013526662.1:330-1388 GCF_000836215.1 Papilio polytes | reverse complement strand
CAAGCTGATGCATCCTCGTTTTCTTCAGGCCAACCAAATTGCTCCTTGTTCTTTCCATATACCTAAAAATTATTTTGTATTACATAATTAACAACTTGTACCAAGAAAAATAACGAACTGTATATATTTTTATTTAAATTTATTACCTTCACGGAATCCACCATGGTGACACCGTCGGGATCTTGAGAGGGACCAAAGTTTATGATAAGTTTCTTATCAGACTGCAATGATTCTTCGCGGGTTAGAGGAATGTCGAACCATCTGTTTCGTACGACCACTGTAGAGATCGTTCTTCCGTACACCTGTAGTCAATTTTATTTTTAAAGGACATATAATTATGTGTTAATTTTATTTTAAGTGTAAATTAAATAATACCTCGACGTAAGACGGTGTCCGAGCGACGTCTTGAGTGCCGAGTAACACTCTGATACCGCAAATAACCATGTTGGGATCCGAATTGATCACTTCCATTGAAAAACCACTCATTTTAGTAGACACGACATAGAGACCTATAAAATAACCCAATACATTAGATTGCAAAACGCAGTGTTTAGCCTCTTCTGTATGGGTTTAAGAGTGAAACATTTAGGTATTTTCGTTTTCTACTCACTGGTAGTGTTGAGACGATTTTTTATTTGTGCCGTGTTATAAACTTGCAGCAGATCATTGCCGCCAAACTCGATGTCTGTCATAGCAACGCAGTGCTCGAAGAAATCGATCGGGAACTGAGGACCGCCGTTCGAACTTGATTTTGTTGCAGCCTGAATTATAAATAATATCATACTAAGCAAACTAATATTTAAATGCGAAAGTTAAGATAGATGGATGGGTATTTATTAGTTTGTAGTCTAAACTGCTAAACGGATTTCAATAAAATTTGGCATAGATGTAGATAGTCTGGAAGAACACATAAGCTACGTACTTTTGTTTTTTTTTGTTAATTCTACACATAAGGAGTCGCTAGCTATCTAAGCTAGTTATGAATATAACAGTGTTTTTTTATAACCTGTTGCGCCTTGTTCTTGTTGTGTGCGAGCGGGCGCGGGCGGCGGCGCGGC
>NW_013526662.1:0-239 GCF_000836215.1 Papilio polytes | reverse complement strand
CGCCGCACCAGTGGCGCACCGCCACCATGTCCGTTATCTTCGCTTTAGCTGGCACCACCTGGTACGAACAACAAGGCTAATTATAACATGAATTATTACTTAATATTAGGTCTTTGCTTAATAAAAAAACAAAACGTTGTATAAATATATATATTCAGCTATATAAATATGTATATGTTTGCAAAACTTAAGAAACTTGTATGTGCCTTCAGATTCAAAATATTCATTCGTATATTTCC
>NW_013526661.1:0-1194 GCF_000836215.1 Papilio polytes | reverse complement strand
CTCTCTCCACCTCTCACCTCGCACCCTCCACCTCTCACCTCACACCCTCCACCTCTCTCTCACCTTACCCACTCCTAGTGTACACCTTTTTGCCAAAGCTGCATTCATAGTCGTTGAGTCACTAAAGTACTCAGTTATTATAAAACGACTCTGAGTGCGGTAAGATGAGAAATCGAAAACTTTGCACGACTAAATAAAAGAAATGATTTGTGTGAGTACAGTTTGAAATTAGTTAGATCACCTTGTAGAATTTAATGTGTTATTTTTATCGAAAGCACATAAGTTATAGTTTATTCGTATTTCTATTCTTAGTAGTTTTTCATTAATTGTAAACATTTCCTCTGTTGGCTGTTGATATAAGGGTTGTAATGTCCTACTAATGAAATTATTTTTTTTATTCTGTCTAAAGGTTCCAAATGAATTAAATAATACTTCTACACTCACCTTTTTTGTGTCATGCTTTTGTGAATAAAGTTTTAATAGTACCTACACTAGAGGCCCTTTTACTTTCCACCCTTTTCTTAAGAGGAAAGGATGGGAAGGAAAAGTTGATTTGACGGTGGAGGAGACGTATAGGGATGGGAAATATCCTCTTTATGTGCGTCTCCTCCGTCAATGAAGGGTAGGCAACGCATCTGCAATTGCGGATGTTTATGGGCAGCTGTCGCTTTCCATTTCGGTGGATTCAAGTGGCCGCTTGCTCGTTTGCCATCTTGTAATATTTTTATATTTATTATCGCACTCGGGCGTATACTGAAACGTCATTTAATATAAGAGCTATTTAATTTATAAAGTCACGCTAAAACTCCAAATTGCATTCAGGTTTTGATATCTCTTAGGTGCTTATGAAGCGATTTAAGTTTCGTTTGAGTATTCGACCGTTAGAAACATAAGTAGGATTCTCTTAGCAGATTATCAATAAGTGTGGTTATTAAATTACTCTGACTGTTGACTATAGCAGGCTAAAGTAGAGAGGGACATAAACTGTTTGGTCTTTATTTATTTTTCACCTCTTTTCACGTAGTTCCAATAGAGTTGATACTGTATCCATTATAGATATATAAGAAAGTACTGATTTAACCACTGACCTCTATTTCTCTGGATAGGTTATAGGTTGTGATATTTTCTTTTTTTTTTGCCTTTTGTAACTTAAGATTTTATATTTATCGAGCCCTATCCAGCGTCTATCTATAG
>NW_013526660.1:0-882 GCF_000836215.1 Papilio polytes | reverse complement strand
TGGATCTCACGATTAGGGTTATCTTATACTAATTATCTACCTTATAGCCTGTTACTTGATAATGTTCGTTTAAACATTGACCGTATAGGAATCGAAACAATCCTGCATTGTTAGCTATGTTAGAATTAAAAAGAGATTAGGGTTAATTATGTTTCTATGAACTTCAGGTACTCTAGTCGAATTGTTCTTTGAAAAAAATATAATTTCTATTTGAATACAGCACACAATGCATTCGCTAATGTGAAACCCGAGTGCGAACGTAGATTAAAAAATCATCCAGGATAATAAAGAAGTTATCGGCTGTGAGATCTGACGCTTGTGCCTAGCGAATGGGAAAAATGTAAAAAGGCGGGAATTTGATTCATAATGGCGTCAAACATGGCGGCACTGATTGCGATCTGAAAGGGAGATAGCGATGGGGTGGCTAGCTTTGTCTTGCGGTTGATGACTATTACAGCGCCTTGTGTAAATGCCAAATGAGCATCTGCCGGCAAAATAACACGTCATCGCTCGATGTCGTATTGATTTATTTAAATCGATTGACGTTTTCATTTTAGATTTATATTAATGTTGAAACCAGACCGTATTCTGTGGAAGACATTTGAGAAAACCTATGTTCAGTAGTGAGCACATTATCACCACCGCTATACGTCCTCACCGAGGAGCTTGGAGCCTATCCTAAGTTAGAGTGACTAGGCCTTAGTCAACCATGCTGACCCACTGCGGGTTAGTTGACTTCACACATGTGAATTTCTTCGCCGATATGTTCCAAAAATTGTAAATCACATTAGTATATGGCGGGATTCGAACACAAGACCTGTAGATTACAAGTCAAGTGCTTAAACCACTGAGCAAACGATGCTCGTGCCCGACACGATAACA
>NW_013526659.1:0-609 GCF_000836215.1 Papilio polytes | reverse complement strand
CACCAGTAGAGGCGGTCGGCGTCGAAGTCTATGGAGAGGCCGTTGGGCCAGCCCAGCGTTACGTTCTCGAAGACCAGGAGCCCGCTGCCATCGGTGTTCGCTCGACTGATGTTCGCAGGACGATCCCACTCCGAGAAGAAGATAAAGCCTTTGTTTGGGTGGACAACGATGGCGCGCGGCCGCTTTAGATCCTTGAGCAGCGTCCTTTTATAGCTCACGTTCCTTGTCGATAGGACGTTGAGAGTCCCTTTTCTGGAATCGATGTAATACAGATTCTTCGACGCCCAATCGACGGCCAATCCCTCGACGCCCTCGTTCTGTGACGCCAGAACTATTTCTTTGGTTGTTCCGTTTCGGTGAACTCTATAGATGACGTCTTGAAGAACATCTGAGTAATAAATGTGTTCATCTCGCGAGTCAAAGTCGAGACCCACAAATCTAGCGCGTCGCGAGACTACCGGGAGGATAGCCTCGCTAAAGCCTTCGATAACCGGGTTAAGAACTTTCCCCTTGATAAACCTCTGCTGCGAGTACATAAGAAACTCCGAGACGAGATCGCAGTTCCTCAAGTCGGTCTCCAGTCTGTATCCGACGTTGCAGGCGCAGCGG
>NW_013526658.1:0-669 GCF_000836215.1 Papilio polytes | reverse complement strand
AAAGAAGTGACGTCATGGGACGTTTTGGGGGGAAATGAAAGAGTTGTTTTATTTACGTGTTTTTTTTATTGAAATAATGAGTATTATATTTTATACTATTTTTTTTCGTGTTCATACATGGTTTATCAACAAAATAAAGGCTATTCCAAAAATTAGGAAACATCCCCATTGTTGAAAAATCTAATACTACATAAGTCTCAATTCAAATATGTTGGAACAGTTTTTTTCTTTCGGCCAAAATGTAACCGAATCTATCGGCGTTATTTTCGGTTTCGGCCAAAATATAGCCGAAACTTTCGGCCCTGCTGAAACTCTAGTTTTCGTGAATATTCATGCGTTGCCATGGCTCTGTTTATAGGTCTACCATCAGTTTTGTATTTTTTTACAAAAATAAATTATCTGTTGAAAATCGTGAAACATAAATTACAACTCTTTTAATCTGTCGATTATTTTAATTGTTAAAAATGCATAGAATGTATTTTCGGAAGTTTCGGTTTTGGTTTCGGCCGAAACAAGAAGCAAGGCCGAAAGTTCGGTTTCGGTTTTGACTGAAAAATTAGTTTCAGTCGGATACTAGGCATAAAGTACATTTGTTTATCTATACTAATATAAATAGGAAAGATTTGTATTTTTGTATATACTGTATTAACTCAAAAACTACTGGGCCAA
>NW_013526657.1:0-668 GCF_000836215.1 Papilio polytes | reverse complement strand
TGTATTTTGTTTGGAAGTCGGTTTTGTTTTTTTATTAAAAAGTTTTACTGTAATTATTTCAAATAGCAATTTTTTAGATGAATGTAAACATTTATTATAAGATAAGGAAGCAAGTTTACTGCTGCTAGTCATTACAAAATCCCCTTAGTGTATATTATAATGGACAACACTAAGTGTCTCCCTCGGTGACCAATTAGAGACTTTGAGTGGTGCACTTTAATCATATTCATTTATTCCTTCGTTTAAGGGTTGCCATTGCTGTCTCCTGCAATGATTTGTATAGTAGATAGATTTATCGTTTTGCGTATTCCATATATTCGTTGTTCTAATTTAATATTATTGAGATGAAAGGTTTCTGAGGCCGTGAGGGGTAACGGTACTGAAGCCTTTACAGTTTGACAGTAATCGCTATAGATTGCCGAGCCATGCCATCGATCCCATTGCAAAGCTATTTGGGCTCGAATTGCCTATTATTGTTATTTACAACGAGAATACCGCGAAAATTGGACGAGTTAGGAAATAAGATCAACTCCTGATTGTGATATATTTACTGTTTATCTGTAAATAGGTAACTTATATTAATGTTTGGAAGACAAAAACTACAACAATATTTTTAACAGAGGTAGTGCCCGCTTTAACATCTTAGCACGAATGGGCCGGCACGCCCG
>NW_013526656.1:0-1405 GCF_000836215.1 Papilio polytes | reverse complement strand
TTCTTTTGGGAAGTCGGTCAATAAAAACCTTTTATATTTAGTTATAAGCTGCTGAAGATTAATACAAATAATTTAAATACGAACAATTGACATATTTTCTCATCTAACAGAATAAGTTTTACTCAATTTATGTTAAGAACCTTTAGTGGAATCTTAAATTCAAGGTGAACGGGCTCTAACGACTTTTAACGGCGCTATAAAATTCCACGTGAGTTTGTTTACGTGATTACATAACCTAAAATAGAAAAGAATACTTATTAAAACTTACCCCTAGTTTAAGGTTTACCGGAACACAACATTTGTAAATTTTTTGCGTTTACACGAATTCCATTCGCAAGTGTAAGTATCCATAAGCGGGCGGTAGATTTATTGAAATACCCACTACAAGACATTAAGTGCTATATATTCAAACACACCTATTTTTTACAAGGAAAACTCTACGAAATGAGAAGAAAACTCTAAAATAAAATGTTGCATATTTTTTTTAGAATCTTACGTTTTCAATATATTTTAACTTTGTCACCATAGCATTATAAAAATAACAGTATGTTAATAACAGTTATTCCATTTCACGCTCGTGATCTTTTTATACTCGGCTGATTGTAAACAATTGTTTATATCTGTTATTGTCACGCCATCTTTAAAACTAAAGTATGGCACACTTTCGCGAATCAAAACTTTCTCTTAAAAGACCATACTTCGAATACTTTGACAGGAATAAAAACAAAATATAGAACCTGTATAACCTTAAAAAGTAACCTTAAAAATAGATGGCGTTAGTGATGATTATTGACAGTTTCAATTAAAAGTGTGAACAAAATGCCTCCTCTATATTATTTGAATCACCTTGATGTACAGTCGCGGAATCCCGTGATATTCAAATTCAGGAAAAATTGCCTAGTTCATTGCAACGAAACAAACTCCGCGTCATCGTACATATAACTAATTAGATAGCAGTGAGTGCAAACGAAGAGATAATAATATAAAGAAACTAGCCCTGTAATTATGATACAGGCACATTTATAACCTGCGCTGTATTTGTTTATGTTCCGAGTCTCGTTTCAAAATGTTCAAACTATAAGTGGTAGTGCCCGCTTTAACATCTTAGCACGAATGAGCCGGCACGCCCGGTGTAATACCACGACCACACCGAAGACAGGCGTGAAATGGAACCAATTCCCTGTTTCGTCTGATGAGTGTAGTCACGGAGGCCTAATTTAAGTCCCTTTCTCTTTAATATCCTTTTCTTATAAGAAGAGGATGGGAAGGGGACGTAGATTTTATGGTGGAGGAGGGGCATAGGAATGGGAAATGTCCTCTTTATGTGTGTCTCCTCCTCCGTCGTATAAGGGTAGGCAACGCATCTGCAATTGCAGATGTCTATGGGCAGTGGTCGCTTCGCCAT
>NW_013526655.1:0-1087 GCF_000836215.1 Papilio polytes | reverse complement strand
AACTAGTGACGTGAAATAACGCTCACGTCTACTGGCCAGTCACTAGAAAGAAGCGGGACGAGTCACTTGTATGCTTATGTCTCCAATTCTTTGTTATTGTACTTCATTATTTCATTACAGCATATTGTTTTCATCGTTGCTTATTGTGTTTTGTCTTTAGATAGAAGTCCCCACTATATTTTTTGTGTAAAATTTAATTTATATTAAGGTTTATTATAGTTTCGTATTCGTTATATAGGTAAATTGTAAGAGGTGTTGTCAGGTCTTAGTATTTTGGTGTTTTGAAGATCGTTAGGTAAAGAATAGTTTGGTTTTCGCAATAATTTTTTAAATATTGTTAGGTACTGTCGTCGTTAGAATTCAAATTAGTTTTTTTTTCTTTTAGGTCCATATGTTTTAGTCTCTTTAAGATAGTTTCATAGGTTTTGTATCATATATGTGTTATTTTTTTAAAAATAGGTTTTGTAAGGTCTTATTTTTAGTACTTGTCTTTTTATAAGATTATCAGACAGTAGTACTGACAAACAAATTATTTTTTTAGATAGTACGATAGGTATTGTAATTGATTTTGGACTTTAATATTGACTTTAATAGGTTTTATTAGATCGTATATCGTATTTCAGTGTATGTTAGACCGTGAGAAATTGTCACGGCATATTTTGATGACAAAGCTTATAGATTGTTCTAAGTCTTAGTATTTAACTGTATATACCTTAGTAAAACAGAGTATTAACACAGCATTAAGTGTTGAATCGTGAATTTTATTTATAATTTACTTTAAGCTGTTTACTATTTTAGTATTTAACTTGGCTGACACCGACTTCAAAAATAAAAATTGTTAATAATTCATTTTTATTTTTAATTGTGGCAAATTGTTCTTATTTTTGGTTACTTAATTTAGTGTTTAAGTACTAAATTTGGTGTTTTATATATAATAAAATGAAAATAACGTAAAGTTGTTCTTTTCTTTTCTTGTGACGAATTATTTTTTTACTTTTTAGTGCTTTTTTTTGTTCCAATTTGGCATTTTTGTTGTTGTGGTTTTTGTTAACATGTAATCAAATAAAACAAGTTGGAAATGCAAACC
>NW_013526654.1:0-1185 GCF_000836215.1 Papilio polytes | reverse complement strand
GGTCGTGGTATTACACCGGCAAGCCAGCCAATTCGTGCGAAGATGTTAAAGCGGACTCTACCACTGTAAAAATCATCGCAAATAAACTTTATTATCAAAACATAATTGCTAGAGTCTTCGAACATCAACACCAATATAAGCTCTACCTTTTTAACAAACTCTACTTAGTAAATCACAAGTCCACTATCTGAAGCTTCTACATTCCATTAGCTGAATCTTCGTGTAACTTCCATAGAAACAAAGATTAGATGTAACGAAGGCGCTCGCCGCAGCAACAGAAATGAGAGTCGGATTAATTCGGACTTTCACTCTCTACAGAACAATTAAATACAACATTCGGTGAGATTTGGCAGGCCTCGAGTTACGAACGGTAGCGGAATCAATTATTTTTTTATTTATTGACTAATATTTAAACTAAAACTGGGGATTGAAGAAAGTTAAGTTAAGAATTTGGAGAGATACTACCACTTACGTCGTCGCGGAAGAAACTATTTTAAAAGGCAAAACCAAAGCCAACAAGTATCTGTAAAGCTAGCAAAAAACTTACAATATACACATCAATTAATTTTTGTTTAAACAATTTTAATAAAGTGCCCAATACAACAACCTTCATGGCAGACAATATTGGCGGGCTATTTTCCCGCGCTCCGCCGCCATCTTGCACCAAACCATAGATTACAATCTGAGCGCATGAGAAGTCAGAATTCACAGCCGGATAATAAAAGCAAAATAATAATTTTGTTTGGCGATAATTAATTTTAAGGCCGACTCTTTGCATTGTATTTCTGCTTTTCATTGTTTTTAATAAAAAATTATAGCTTATTTTTTTTTATAATTTACGTCATCTTATAGACAGACTACAGTACTTTAGAGTTTCCACACTTAAGCACCATCAAGTAAGTTAAAACTACGATCAAATATCAACAACGAATATTGCCTTATAAAGCTGTTTTGAACACTACTTGCGAACGCATTATATGTATTACTTATGTAATTTATGTAACTGTATAATTTGTTTATTTAAAAGAATAATAAATAAGGTAACATAATAAATAAACTATGCGGAGGCTTATAAGGTCGTAAGTAAAATCTTTATTAATAGACCGCGACAGAATGACATAAGGTGGTCGTTACGGCCCTCAATTTATTTATACAATTAAAATGTGGACGATGCGGAAAACGTTT
>NW_013526653.1:0-589 GCF_000836215.1 Papilio polytes | reverse complement strand
TTTTCCCGCCATTCCTCACGCCCCGCGCCTACATCCACTTGAAATTATAATGGCGGAACAACGTGTATAATAAATTTACGTGCACTTGTATAATTCCTAAATTATTTCAACTCACTTGTAATAGGAACTGGTAATTGACAAGCTGGACTGTTTATGGAAATGTTCAACGGTTCCCCTTCGCCTCTTTAAATTGTACGGGTTGTTATTTCAGAGATTATCGCCGGAAACGTCAAGCTTTAAACATATTGGTTTTAATAAACATTAGATAAGTATTGGACAACGGTTAGTTTAGTTCACAAGTTGTCTTCTAGTTAGATTACAAACAGACAGTGTTCATAATGTTACGGTGACAGAAATAACAAAAGAGTCGGTCTAAACAGGAAAATATCACTACAAGTTTAGTTAACCGACTTTAAAAAGGAGGAGGTTGTCAATTCACGTGGACGATTAAAACCTCCTCCTTTGTAAATTTTGTAATTTACATTAATACTTCGGTAAAGGATTATTTAATTTAGAATCGTAGTTCAGCATCACCTTTCGTCGGTGCAATATCGCGCCCTCTTTAGAATAAACCTCAGCACCCCGTCGG
>NW_013526652.1:0-1275 GCF_000836215.1 Papilio polytes | reverse complement strand
GGTAAGAAACCCGCATCTTACGAACATTCTATTTGTAAAAACAATCTCAGTTAAATGTTATAACTAGAATGTGGTTTTAATATCTATGGCGAATGGCGCGCTATTCCAATACGTCTGAATGACATTGACAGCTGTCAGATAGGGACGGGACGTATAAGCCGATGATCTAGGGTTGTCCAATTTTCTTTTTAACGATACTAATATAATAAAGCGTAAACACATACTAGTTATGTATACTTTTGAATATTTATTTTAGCGAGAAACCCTATTTCAACACACTTTAGGCTACACATTTTCTTGCTATTAAACTTAGGAAGTAACAAGCTGATAATATGAAGAAAGCGAGGTTGTCATGGCAACGACGATCGGTTCATTTGCAATTGAAAATTTGACAAATGTAAACAATAAAAGTACCGTTGTTCAAGGAGGTTTTACACGTTTTTAGAATCAAGCCATTAGAAAAGAAGAAGAAATTATTTAAAATTAGAACACATTGTCGACGTCATCACTTTTTTCTAGTCTTTTTCTGTACATTTTTTATCATTACACATGTCTCCGTTAAAAATAGTTTTATTTCTAAATCTTTTACGATATACAACCGTTTTTATAATTCGATGCGGATGAAGCTGGGGAACAGCTCGTAAATATAATTGGAAGCAGTAGGTGATTTGAAAAGAAGTATACAACGCTTACATCTCACCGTTTTGACGTTGATCTGGTTGTAGGGCATGAGCGAGAGCAGCCGCGAGCCCTTCTCGTACGTGCAGTACTGCTTGCTCCACGTCGTGCCGAACGCCTCTGCACACACACACACACACACACACATTTATACTATCTATACTATATCTTACTAATATTATAAATGCGAAAGTTTAGATGGATGGATGTTTGTTAGAGATTGTAGCCTAAATGGCTGAGCAGATTTCGATGAAATTTAGTACAGATGTAGAGGATAGTCTGGAAGAACACATAGGCTACTCACTTTTGCTTTTTTTAATTCCACGCAGATGGAGTCGCGGGCGAAAGCTAGTACTAATATAATATAGAGGAAAAGTTTACTTATTGTAATGAATAGGCTCAAAAACTACTGGGCCGATTTTAAAAATGCTTACACCGTTAGAAAGGTAATTTATCTGTGAGAAATATAGGCTGTATTTTTTCATTTCTTTTTTATTATTTTTAATTTTCACGCAGACGGGGTCGCGGACAAAAGCTAGTTGAGTATAAACTCACTTTTCTCCATTAGGAAGAGGTACCCGGCGCGAGACACGCCGC
>NW_013526651.1:0-899 GCF_000836215.1 Papilio polytes | reverse complement strand
TTCAGCCTTGATTTGAGAACTATGTCGTGTACTTTGGTTCTCCGTCGAAAATACAAACGTGACTATAAAAATAGAGTACAATTTTTGTATAGTGTTTCAGTACATTTTTGATGAATATGGAAAAATAAATTATAGCATTTTTTATACATAAAACTAAGTCCAAATGTTGGACAAGTCTCATTTCTCTGCAACTAGCATTTCAGAAAACTTAATTGGTAGAAACTTTATAACAAAGTTTGCTGCTAAAATATTCTACCAGCGTACATGGTGAGAGCTCAAAGGAATACGGAGTACGTATAAAACTTAGTAAGTGGCCACGTAACCAACCAAATGAGGTGTTATTTAATAAGGCTAGAAGCATTTAAGCGTACTGCCACAAATTTAAAAAAGTATTTCGAGAAAATTTTAGTATAAAAAGGCAAAGAAATTCACTTCCAAATAATTCAAAACAGGTACAATCAGGGAATTTGGCGGTGTTCACATTACGACGTTGAACCAATAGGATGCAGCTTTTAAATGTGTCTATACGAAAAAGGTCGAATAATGAAATGTGGCTCTTTGATTTTTATTATAATGCCGTTGTTTGCGTATCTCACTACTACCTAAGAGCGGGCGCACATGACTAAACTTTCGCACAACTGTTGTGTTTGTCGATTGTTTTACAGCAAATTCAACTGTTTCTGCACAACTAAAAATCGAGTAGTGTGCGCACCTCCATATAAGCTTATCAAAGACTATATAAAAACCAAGCAAGACTAAATAATTGTTCCATTATTTAGTTTCAGGTGATTACACACGCGACTTAGCTTAAACGGCTAAACGGATCTCGATGACATTTCGCAAAGGTGTAGAGGATAGTCTGGAAGAACACATAGGCAACTCACTTTTTTTTTTTTTTT
>NW_013526650.1:0-782 GCF_000836215.1 Papilio polytes | reverse complement strand
GCCTGCGCCACCAGCCGCGGATCAGCCGTGGCGAATGCAAATACGATTACGCCTAGACAGGCATACGACAGAATTTATTATTCTGTTGTATGAATTCCTTTCTTATTATCTGTATCTGTTTTAATACAGTTGTGTATCCTTTTAAGTTTCTAACTGTTGGTCGCATACTTCATTGCCAAAGTTACATGACGCCTAATTTTCGGGCTAGGCTCGGCGGGTATAGGTTGCAAAAGAAGTAGCGCGTGCCACGTCACTCGATGCACCACAAACCGTACATTGTGCACCACACATCTAGAGGTCAGCTTGGGCCATGAATAGATTATGTCCACTTTGTGTTTTATCCACTGTATGACCGGTCTTACCGTGGGCTTTCACTGACCACACATCTGAACAAAAAATTTCTATAGTATTTTTTGTGTATTTTTCATTATTTTTTTACAATGAGAAGGATGTAATTGTTTTGTACAGGTGAGTCGAAAGCGGTGGACACCGTTACTATTAGCTAGTTGCAAATTTTCGCAAAATATTTGTAAATCGCAATCTACGGATAATTGTCAGTCATATATAAAAAACATCGCGTAATATAATCGATGTGAAACAACCTAAAACATTTTATTACATACAATTAAATTCGAGAAAAAATATCGCTTACCCAATCCCATCTGGCAGAAGATGACCTCGGCCTCGATGACGTGTGCAGTCGGCGATCGCACGGGCTCGGGCTTCACTTCGGGTGCGAGCGCTGCGGGCGGGGGCGCGGGCGCGGTTCGATGCGACAGGGC
>NW_013526649.1:0-980 GCF_000836215.1 Papilio polytes | reverse complement strand
TTTTCGAGTTTCGAGTTTTCGATAAGCGATATGCAATATGCGCTATTCGCTATGCGCTATGCATTATGCGCTATGCTTTATGCGCTAAGCGCTATGTGCGTAACGCGATATGCGATTTTCGATTTTCGAGTTTCGAGTTTTCGATAAGCGATACGCGTTATGCGATATGCGGTATGCACTATGCGCTATGTGCATAACGCGATATGCGATTTTCGATTTTCGAGTTTCAAGTTTTCGATAAGCGATACGCCTTATGCGCTATGCGCTATGCACTGTGCGCTATGCGCTATGTGCATAACGCGATATGCAAATTTCAATTTTCGAGTTTCGAGTTTTCGATAAGCGATACGCGTTATGCGATATGCGCTATGCACTATGCGCTATGCACTATGCGCTATGTGCATAACGCGATATGCGATTTTCGATTTTCGAGTTTCAAGTTATCGATAAGCGATACGAGTTATGCGCTATGCGCTATGCACTATGCGCTATGTGCTATGTGCATAACGCGATATGCGATTTTCGATTCTCGAGTTTCGAGTTTTCGATAAGCGTTACGCGATATGCGCTATGCGCTATGCGCTATGCATTATGCGCTATACGCTATGCGCTATGTGCGTAACGCGATATGCGATTTTCGATTTTCGAGTTTCGAGTTTCGATAAGCGTTACGCGTTATGTGCTATGCGCTATGCGCTAAGCGCTATGCGCTATGCGCTAAGCGCTATGCGCTATGCGCTATGTGCAGAACGCCATATGCGATTTTCGATTTTCGATTTTCGAGTTTCGAGTTTTCGATAAACGTTACGCGATATGCGCTTTGCACTATGCGCTATGCATTATGCGCTATGCTTTATGCGCTATGCGCTATGTGCGTAACGAGATATGCGATTTTCGATTTTCGAGTTTCGAGTTTTCGATAAGCGATACGCGTTATGCGCTATGCACTATGCGCTATGCGCTATGCGCTATGTGCATAA
>NW_013526648.1:608-761 GCF_000836215.1 Papilio polytes | reverse complement strand
GACGCGGCATACTAAATTTGACAACTGATTTCGTACCTTCTAGAGAATGTACCAATGAAAACATGCCTAGTCTATATCTCTTAAATGTTTTTGTATAAAATCAAAAGAAAAGCACTTTGTCTGTAGGATTACGATTATTCAAATTGTAGGCTC
>NW_013526648.1:0-576 GCF_000836215.1 Papilio polytes | reverse complement strand
GCTGCTGGTTAATAGAAATGTAATAAATAAATGTCTACATAATATGTTTATCATGTTAGTTTTAAAGAAAATGTACTGTCTAATTTTAGTTCGCTCTTTAACTACGCGACTTCGGATTTAGTCGCCAGTTTTAGCCTCGAGCTAGTAATTTAACAGAAACCATTTACACGTCCTACTGACACGAGGTACGATTGAAAAGTGATTTTTTTACGCTCGTACGAACACCTATCTCGTGGGCGTAAAAAGTCTGCTGACCTTGAACTTTACCGCGGCGTACAAAGTCTGCCCGTGCGAACGCACGCTAACAGACTTTTTTTGTATCGAAACATTTATAAGCAGCGATTTTGTTTCGAGTCTCATTTCAATCATGGAACACCGCCAGTTATCCCGATTGTACAAAGGTAGTTGATGCGATATATGGGTCCGTTTAATGGTAGAACTTGTACTACGGCCATCAGAGGACTAATCTGTAACCATAAAGTCAATTAATGTCGTTTTATTGCTTCTTTCATGTGCTCTATTACCTCGTAATCGTTTTATGGCTCTCGCCGTATAGAGGAACAAATCGTGAGCAAT
>NW_013526647.1:0-1306 GCF_000836215.1 Papilio polytes | reverse complement strand
GCATTATTGGGTCGTGCATTATCGTGGCTGTACATTATTGCCTCCCCTCCTGAAGCCTACCATAGAGTAAGTAGTAAAGAAGCAACAGTATTTTCCAAAGAGTACAATTTAAAAAATATCTTTTCCACAGACTAAATATGTTAATTAAAAAAAGAAAGACGTGTACAGTCAGCTACTTAAACATATTTACATTTACAAGAAAGTTGTATTTAGTTTCAATTCGTTCGTTCAAGTTTCGTATTCGTGATTAGCATAAATTGGCGGTAAATTTAATTCCAACTTTTTTTACTATACTAAGGAGTTTTCCTAAATTCATCCAATTAATATAGTAACTCAACAAGGTTTTTTTTATCTCGTTAACAATCTTAGTGTATTTGTGGTGTAGTTTAATTCTTATATATCTTGGTATATGTCACATCCAAAAAATATAAAAATTTTAATAATCCCGGTAAGTTTGTAGCTAAATAAGAAAATACTGTTGTTTAACATAACCGTATGCTTAATTAAGAATTTAAAATACTTGAGAACAAAACTTTTGCGTGTGTATTTTTTCCTTATTCTATTCACAAAACGAAAAGTTACAGCGATTGTACAGACGTTCGTCATATTTTCGGCCAAGGAATCTTTGGTACTCTGCTGTACATGTCTTTCCCACACGACGTAACTTTCAAATGTTTTTTGCGTTTTGTAGAATCTAGTTGGTTACTCTTCTATAATTTAACATGATAATATCTCACGCCAGCGAAGGAAAATATAAAGTATGTGGCCAAATTAAAAGATTCAAGAAGCACCTTCCTGTTCACAGATTGCTTTTGGCCGCGGTTACGAAAATTGTGATGGACGTGACGCGACGAAGCAGCGATGTCTGGCCACGGAACGAGCGACTAGCAATCGCGGTCCAGTAGCGTTGTGAGTAGACATTAAAATATGTAAAATTAACGGATGTAAAATACAGGAATAATACTTTTCATCTTGGATATCTCTACTTTAAAAGGCACCGATGACTCAGGCTCCCAATAATTTATTTCAATCAATGCGTTTAGTACAAATTTGGTCTCTATATGTACAACGAAATTTACAAATAAATGAGCTAATGAAAAATTTGGTTTTATTTTGAAACAATATATGCGTTGCTCAGCATTTATTAGAATCAATGCATTTAGGATTCAACTACATACGCGGTTCTCACTTGGCCAGTACAGTAGGGCAATCACACTAGGCACGGATTGTATAGATTCACTGGAGCCAGTTAGTGTTCACATTAGGCGTGAGTCGTTACGTCATTTTCGAGAAACGTAACGAAACT
>NW_013526646.1:0-516 GCF_000836215.1 Papilio polytes | reverse complement strand
CAGTTGTTGACAGAACGAGTGCCATGTTGCCACCCACGTCAACGTGTGCCATATCCATTTCCACTAGAAACTTGCTAGGTGTTATGTAGTGACAATATTCTGAAATGAAAAAAAAAATGTTTTACTGGCCAGAAATGTATTTTTATTTATTTAACACGGTTTGATGTAGTTTAAATCAACATGAGAGTGCATAACACAATCGTTGGTTAATCTCAAATAGCACGTATTATTGCCGGTTTCCCAGCTACGTTTGAACATTCATTAGTGTTTTTGGTTCGAATATTTCATGAAATGTGTTTCCGAACTACGTAACTTGAGTTTTACTGCGTTAAAACTTAGCTCAGCTTTACATTAATGAAACGCTTGGTAATGACAAAATAAGTGGGAACTTCAGAAACTCAGCATGAAAGTGTCAGAATAGTACAATTACCTTTTGCACAATGAATCTTAGTTCTATTAAAGCCATAGACAGAATGAACGGCGACGTGGAAGCCGGCTCTGAAGTAGGAGATGTGG
>NW_013526645.1:0-1377 GCF_000836215.1 Papilio polytes | reverse complement strand
GAGAAGGAGACGCACATAAAAAGGACACTTCCCCTTCCTATGCGTCTCCTCCACTGTCAAATCCACTTTTCCTTCCCATCATTTTCTCTTGAAAAAGGGTGGAAAGGGAAAGGGATTAAAATTAGGCCTCCGGCACCACACTCATCAGACGAAACGCGGAATTGTTTCCACTTTACGGCTGTTTTCTGTGTGGTCGTGGTATTACACCGGGCGAGCCGGCCCATTCGTGCGAAGATGTTTAATCGGGGCCTACCACTGTAAAACAGATTTCGATGCAATTTAGCACAGATGTGAGTAGGGACTGGAAGAACATATAGACTACTAATTACGTCTTTTTTCACTCTGTCTGGAGTCGCGACTGACAACTAGTAGGTTATAAACATACGGTGTCAACCCTAGCAAAAAGTAACTTTTAGAGTGCCCGCACACCTTTGACTAAAGTATCGTACAACTGTTTAGTCTCGCTTTGATTCCTATGAGCTTATATGAAGGTCACACTACTCGTTTTTTAGTTGTGCAAGTAGAGTTGAATTGACAGCAAAACAGTCGTGCGATTGTTTAGTAAAAGGTGTGCGTCCGCTCTTAGTATCAATCAGGCTATAAAATCAATAATCCGTTGCTTTTAAATGTTTAATGATTTGTAGATATAAATTTGATTTTAAAATATCTACTCAGAAAATTTTATGATAGAAATAAATTTTAGTAATAGAATTTAAGAGTGTTTTGCAAACAGGAAAAGGTTATAAAGATCCGACCGCATCCGGCGAGCGAGGCGAGTGTTACTCAATCATGTGGAGTATACGGACAGACAAGATAACACTAATATACACCGGATTCAAATCAAAACGCTAAACTATAGACAAATTACATTTTACGCTAAAACTCAACTCGTTAATTCAAAATGGACGAAGTCGCGGGCAAAAACTAGTAATTAAAATAAATTCTATACACGATTGTCATTTGAATATTCAGTTTGAAATCATAATTAAAAATGAACTTTATTCTTATTGGAGTAAAATTCAAAACCATTCAACATTGGTAAGGTAACCAAGGTCTAGTGTAGGTGACAACGCCCTCGTTGGACAAGTATTATAATCTACGTATATTATCTATCTATAGTAATATTATAAAGAGGAAAGATTTGTATTTTTGTATGTATTGAAACAACTCAAAAACTACTGTGCCGATCTTAAAAATTCTCTCACCGTTAGAAAGGTAATTTATCTGTGAGTAACAAAGGCCATGTTTTTTTTATTAATTTTTACAAACACGCAGACGAAGTCGCAAGCAACAGCCAGTTTTAAATACGCGAAATCGTCCGCTTAAAATCTTAATAACTAGCCTATGCGTTTCCAGTAATCGACCGTCAGATACTTT
>NW_013526644.1:329-538 GCF_000836215.1 Papilio polytes | reverse complement strand
AGATAGTATCCCAACATCGCCAACATCCTCCGGACAGTCAGGAGTCACACAGGACGTTAGAGATGGGGGACAATCTCAGGGGGAAGGTGAGGAGTCATACTCGCCTCCGGTCACACCGACTATCAACCATCCTAATGTGACAGTAACGCGGGGGGTGAGGCGCCCTGGACTGTCCGAGGCCGATGATTGTTTAGAGTAGTATTATCAAT
>NW_013526644.1:0-254 GCF_000836215.1 Papilio polytes | reverse complement strand
ATTGTACGTGTTTCCGAACTGGCGGCTGTGTCCGCCGTCTATGTGACAGCTACTTAAATAAAGAGTCTGTGCTAAGCAAGCTATCTTTCATTAATTAATTATAAATTAAATAAAAAAATCATTAATCTTAACTTTATTATGAGTAAACTTGAATAATACGTTATTAAGTAAATAACTTCTATTATACGTAATTTTTATTTTATTTATTTTTATTTATTTTTATAGGAATGCCAACAAAACATATTAAAATAGAT
>NW_013526643.1:0-1450 GCF_000836215.1 Papilio polytes | reverse complement strand
TCCTAGAGTAAGTCCAAGTTGTTTGGGGTGAGAGTTGTGATTTCAGTATTCAGGGTGTTCAGGGTTGTTATCGGCTCATACTGTTGGGATATCAAATTATTGGGGGTTAGTTTTGGGGGTCATAACGTTTTATGTTTATGATGACTAATTAGTTTTTTTACTTTTTGTTTTAATATTCAAACTAGCTTGTTTTATCATTATGATTGTCGCATAGATTCTCTCTAAATATTACATAGCAAATTATTGGGGGTGTTAGTTTTGGGGGTCATAACATTTTATGTTTATGATGACTGATTAGTTTTTTTTACTTTTTGTTTTAATATTCAAACTAGTTTGTTTTATCATTATGATTAGATAGCAAATAATTGTAAATTTTAACAATCACTTTAATTTAAGAACAGCAATAGGCTTATTTTTTTTAATGTTGTGTGCTGTGTACTGACCCCGAGCCGTGGTGCACGATGACGGCGGCGAGGTCGTAGAGGTGTTCCCTGGGGGGCGCGCCGGGCACGAACCGCGACATGTCCAGCGCTCGCAGCGGGAACGATATACTAGTGTCCACTTTTGTTCTGAACATTAAAAATTTATTAAAACGTCATTGTACAGTAGAACCTCGGTAACAAAAACCTCTATAACTTCAAAAAATAAAATGTCCCCTCCCCATTAGAGTCCCAAACCTATAACATAGACCCTTGTTAACTTAAAACCTCTATAACTTAAAATATTTTGTGTTTCTTTGGACTTTAACTTATCAAGGTTCTACTGTATTAAATTAAATATTCTCTTATTGAAATAAAAATTCTTTATTGATCTAAAATAGTTTTGTAGTCAGTGGGACTGTCTCCGGAGCTAGTAAAATGTTTCAGGAGGCAGGGCTTTCTTTTAACGATTGTCTTACGCTTATAGATAACATAATTATTTAATCTAGATTATTATAGAGAGTAAAGATTTTTCTTTTAATATGTATGGAAGTAACTCTAAACCTATTGGGTCGACTTCAAAAATTCTTCCACCATTAAAAAGCTGCGTTGTCATATAGGCTATATTTATAATTTTACGTGGACGAAAACGTGAGCTACTGCTAGTCTAAATTAAAAAAAATAGCTCTATGGACTTCTCTACTTTAACTATTTTAAAATTCATGATTTAATTGCGCATTTTTTTTTTCAAAGTTTTCGTTTTAAAAAATCCATATTTTGAGAACAAAATATACATGTATTTCGGTATCTAGTACCGAAAATACGATGTAAAAATGTTTGCCTGTTCCCTATTTTCACAGAACTTTGACAGAAAAGGCACACGAAAAGGTTATAGGTTATTTTCAATTCCGTACAGACGAAGCCACGGGCAACCACAGTGACCTCAGTTACCTGAAGTAATTGTGCCACCGGAACCTCTTGAGATGCAGACAGAGCACGTTGGGCAGGCGGCGGATCCAGAACTGCTTGGT
>NW_013526642.1:0-804 GCF_000836215.1 Papilio polytes | reverse complement strand
TGCTTCGCCACCTTCCGAGAAAGGTAACCCCTTCACTTTTTCATCTCAACTATTTGCTTGGATTAACATAATGCCACATCTTTATTGCATTTTAAAATTATTCACACGTTTATTACGAAAAAAATAATTAAACAATGTGTTTCTTTTTTATTGTAATGGTTACCATCTTCATGATGTCTGAAAACTCGAAGAATAAAAGTTATTTCTTTATTTCAGACTGGCGTCAATGGGACGTGAAGACATATCAGACAATTTAATTAGCGCTTCCATCTTCCTGCGGTTCCTTTGTCCGGCCATACTTTCCCCCAGCCTTTTTGGAATAACTCATGGTATGTAAGGCAAATTAATCTAGTGTAAATAATAATTAAAAACAGTTAATACAACTTTTTTATTTGTTCCCTCAATTTAGCAATAATATATTTGACTTTTTAGAATACCCGAACGAGCGCGCGGCGCGTAACTTGACGCTGGTGGCGAAGACTCTGCAGACGCTGGCCAACTTCACGCGCTTCCAGGGCAAGGAGGCCTTCATGGAGTTCCTCAACGACTTCCTCGAGCAGGAGGCGCCCAACATGAAGGCCTTCCTGAGAGCTATCTCTGTAAGATTCATTCTTATTTCTCCCATTTTTCCTTAATAGCTGACATTTGATTTTAAATATATACTATACTAATATTATGAAGAGGAAAGATATGTATTTTATAACTTAAAAACTACGTATTGTGATTAACATAGGTTTTATTTTTTTTTTCGCTTCACGCGGTCGAAATCGCGAGTAACAACTAGTAATATGTATTAACCTGTTA
>NW_013526641.1:0-625 GCF_000836215.1 Papilio polytes | reverse complement strand
AGGACAATTCATTCAAAAAAAATCTCAACATTTATGAAAAAATATCAAAAAGAAGGATTTATCCGTCTCTTAGTAAATTTCCAAAATGGCGGATATCAAAAAGGCACGAAACGTCACGTTTTATCGCCTGTTCTAGTGATGGGACTCGAGTGATTTTTTTTCACTCGAGTCACTCGGTACTGGTAACTTTCTCACTCGAATGCCACTCGAGTGAAGATTTTAAAACCAATAAAACAATGTTAATTTAACATAAAGAAATAATTTTCGCATTAACGTAAAAGTTATTCAAAAAATCTATATATAATGTGTAAAAACAGTATTTTCCTTAAAACTAAACCTGTCTACATTATCAAGAAACCTCTTATGTCAACTATTAGTTGAAATTTAATAGTGTACTACTAATAAGTTCTAATCCATTTTAATTAATTCTAACAAGTAATTTTCATGAGATCCAAATATGAACAGTTTTCTATTGTTCTTACACAATTTAGATAATAAACATGCTTTTTTAAACAACTTTACTTTTTAAACAAACTTAAATAAACTCAACAAAAGAACAGAATAACAGTGGAAGTGTCCGCTTTAACATCTTAGCACGAATGGCCCGGCACGCCCGGTGTAATAC
>NW_013526640.1:0-1146 GCF_000836215.1 Papilio polytes | reverse complement strand
TTACGTGCATCTCCTACGTCGATTAAGGGTAGGCAATGCATCTGCAATTGCGGATGTTTGGGCAGTGGTCGCTTCGCCTTTTTAGCAGATTCAGGCGGCCGCTTGCTCGTTTGCCACCTTATGATATAAAAAAAAAACACTTCTTTTATCTTCGTCCTTTCCCAGTTATTTGGGATCGACCTTACTTGTCCTAAGCCTCCAGACAGCACGAATCCTAGAGGCTTGTTCGTCAAGTTGAATGGTTATTGTTCGGAAACCGGCCATTAGATAAGTTAACCATGGACATTGTGTTATGTTTTTGTCGAGTATACCTTGCTGGCGTTGTCATCTCGTATGAAGACGGAGCGCAGCTGGCCGTTCAGCTCGAAGAAGACCTCGCGCTCGCCCGCTGACGTCATCTCCTCCGACACCGCCAACGTCTTGATGTCCAGCGTCTTGCCGCGCTCGATCTTCACCTCGATTGTATCACCCACCTATATATTTGGGGGTAGACAGATATAAACATTAGTCTCGTCTGAATATTGAAACATAAAAGATATGTAAATTTTTTTTTAATAATAAGGCGATGCAAATTCCTTACAAAGTTTGACCGACCGTTTAAACGACCCTTTCGTTTCAGTATTTGGCTATAAGGATATAAAAAATTATTAGTCTTTCTAATAAAAGTGTTTTCTTGCACAGTTTTGACCTTAGTTTCACCTTGGCATAACAACCCCTGTTAGAGTTTAGCTATTTATTACTTAACCAGTTGTTGTTTGCGACTTCACCCGAGTGGAATTAAAAAAAATTTTTAAATCACCTCGGTTTTTATTAGTGAAAGAATTTTTGAATTCTGTCCAGTATATTTTGAGTTATTTCAATATACAAAAAAACAAATCTCTCCTCTTTATAATATAGATATATTCTTACAGTAGGTCCAACAAGGAACGTCTTGGTGTCCAGATGCTTCACGGGTCCATATTTATCTCTGATGCGGAAGAAATCGTTCGCCACTTGCGGGTACATCGCCGCTGACATCACATCCTTGTCTGTCACCTGGAACGATTTAAAACTACTTGTTATTGTGAGTTTTCACTATCAAAATAACTGCGATATATAAAGGCGATGGTGTTCATGTTTCGTCATGCCCATTAGGGGGAGAGTGAC
>NW_013526639.1:0-571 GCF_000836215.1 Papilio polytes | reverse complement strand
AACATCAAAGGTTCTAATAAATAACACTATTTTGTCCTATCTATCACCTGCGTATCCGACCGCGCGGAATTAAAAAAAGAACTTTATAAGTGGCCTGTGTGAACTTTAAGACTATTCTTTAACTATACTAAGTTTCATCAAAATTCGTTGATCCATTTTGGAGAAATGTACTAACAAACATTCATCCATAATTGCGATATTTAATATTCTTGTATATTTAATACTTGTATGATTCAATACATACGTGAACGTTTAATTTCAAAGAAATGTTATCGATTAAATAGAAGAATTACATTCTTCAGAATTTTAAAGAAAATGCAATAAATAAATTTAAAAACTTTAAATGCTTGTCTTGTTAAAGTTACATTTTTAATACTGCCATTTTTCTATTTAACTGATGATTATTGACTGATCAAATATACTCTTAGTGGGCTAGCGTGGTTGACTATAGTCAAGGTAGACCATAGTCAGGTTTGGAGTCTACTAAGCTAAGGGTAACTGGACCATAGCCAAATCCCCGATAGAGTAGAGTTGCGAAGTGTTGTGATGATGGTGGTGATGGTGATGTGGG
>NW_013526638.1:203-760 GCF_000836215.1 Papilio polytes | reverse complement strand
TATGCACTATGCACTATGCACTATGCGCTATGCGCTATGTGCATAAAGCGATATGCGATTTTCGATTCTCGAGTTTCAAGTTTTGAGTTTTCGATAATTGTTATGCGCTATGCGCTATGCGCTACTCGCTATGCACTATGCACTATGCGCTATGCGCTATGTGCATAACGCAATATGCGATTTTCAATTTTCGATTTTCGATTTTCGATTTTCGAGTTTCGAGTTTTCGATAAGCGATACGCGTTATGTGTTATGCGCTATGCACTATGCGCTATGCGCTATGCGCAATGCACTATGCGTCATGCGCTATGTGCATAACGCGATATAAGATTTTCGATTTTCGATTTTCGATTTTCGATTTTCAATTTTCGATTTTCGAGTTTCGAGTTTTCGATGAGCGTTACGCGTTATGCGCTATGCGCTATGCGCTATGCGCTATGCGCTATGCGCTATGCACTATGCGCTATGCGCTGTGTGCATAACGCGATATGCGATTTTCGAGTTTCAAGTTTCGAGTTTACGATAAGCGTTACGCGTTATGCGCTATGCGTTATGCG
>NW_013526638.1:0-188 GCF_000836215.1 Papilio polytes | reverse complement strand
TTCGATAAGCGAAACGCGTTATGCGCTATGGGCTATGCGCTATGCGCTATGCACTATGCACTATGCGCTATGCGCTATGTGCATGACGCGATATGCGATTTTCGATTTACGAGTTTCAAGTTTCGAGTTTTCGATAATTGTCATGCGCTATGCGCTATGCACTATGCGCTATGCGCTATGTGCATAAC
>NW_013526637.1:0-525 GCF_000836215.1 Papilio polytes | reverse complement strand
TGTCAACGAACTTTATACCAAGGATCAATGAAGACGTCCACTCAGTTTTGACTTTGGTTATGTTGTGGCGCAGAGGTTGCAAATCTTCGTTGGGTGTGACCATTCGCGTCTCGCTCCGGTAGACAGAGCACACTTCCTTGCGACTCATGTGAACCTTTAGGTTGGTTAATCGAACCGACAATATACTTGTACCTACAATTCAAAGATAAACTGAATACCATTCGAATAAGGTAGCTCATTTTTACTCAAACTTTATAGTACAAGTTTTCACGCCTTTTTAACAAGGGTAGATTAAGACAGATAACTCTATTCTTCATTCTACTACCTTCTGAGTAGTCAAACAACTAATAAGTAGGTAGACGACAAGAACAAAATTAGTAACTACTGTAATAGGGCCTATTATTAGTTACTAGTTTCGTTGTTCTTCGTCAGAGGGCGCTGACATTGCATGGCTATAACGAAAGAAGAAAACTCATTGTATTTCCCAAAGTTATATAAAACTCACTGAATAGTAGAGAGGCCACA
>NW_013526636.1:0-765 GCF_000836215.1 Papilio polytes | reverse complement strand
ACTTCAGCAGTTTAATAGAGGCTTGAGTTTTCTAACATGTGTTGCTTATTACGGTAATAGTTTCACAGGATTTGTGGAGGTTTGATGTGAAATACACAGATAACTCACTCAGCATATTTATATCATAAATAGAAATTTATTTTGAAATATCAAGTATGAGATAATATTGTGATACTTTTGATAATATAAATATAAGAGTAGCACTATGCGATTGGCATATCTTTTTAAAGGTAAAAATCCCCACTCCAAATTAAAAAAAGGTTTAAATAAAATAAAATTGAACATATTTCTTAATTATTTGTCTTTACCTCCGAGCGACGTCACGAAACAGTATAAATCAAACCTAACATTTTCTCGCTTTGTTGTTTATGCCTTTTTTATATTCAAAGTAATTAAAACATTGTAATATTGTAAAATAGAACTTTAACGCACACGATTGACAAAAAAATCGTGGAACTGTTTAGTGGCGCTTTGATTTCTAGGGGCTTATATGGAGGCAACTATAAGCTTATTACTCGATTTCTAATTGTTCAACTAAACAGTTCAATGGAATGCGAAACAATCGACAATCGCACAATAATTATGTGATAGTTTAATCAAAGGTGTGCGTCCGCTCTTAAAGTTCTGCGTATGATACATCACACAGCCTTTGTCATTTCACATCGATAATTAATTAAGTCAGTTAACAAGGAAACAAGTTACCGCGAGTGTTGACAAATAGCGACCGGCCGAACTGATATCCTACTCTACACCATAGATTGGTGA
>NW_013526635.1:0-920 GCF_000836215.1 Papilio polytes | reverse complement strand
GAAAAAGTTTTGAACCAAATAGATTCAAAAAACATAGAGGAAGCTTAGATACTTCATTTGACATATTTTTTACAAGACTTACGCTATTGACAGCCTCGATCTACAAGCCAATGTAATTATTGGTTTTGAATTAAATATGAAGCTTATATTAATTTTTTAAAACGTCAATATAAGGACACAAGGTGCCACTGAAATTGAAAATTAATATGGTATCTTTCAAAATTACTGGTGAAAATTTTTTGTTCATTATGTCTACTCTATGTATTTCTTGAAGGTTTTTGTTTTATACCTATCGCTATCTTTTTTCTTAAACTATGACCATACTATTAAATAAAGTTTTGGTCTCTAGTTAGTTATGGGCATGTCTGAGTGTACGGGCGTGTTGTGGCAGGGGTGGTGTCGATCTGGGCGCAGAACCAGGTGGAGAACTGGTCGGCCTTCGCCCCCGACTTCAAGGAGCTGGACGAGAACGTTGAGTACGAGGAGCGCGAGAGCGAGTTCGACGTGGAGGACGAGGACCGCTCCGTCGACCAGGCCGGCGAGAGCCGCGACGACGAGGAAGTCGAGGTCAGTGGTGGCTCTCACTATAATGGTTATGGCAATCCACCTTTTTTATTGTATTATTAGTTGTTTGTTTGCACAATACTCGTTCAATATGTTTTGTTTGATTTCTGCTTAATTATTTTTCATTTATTGATACACTAGCTGTTCCAAAGCGGGTTCATCTGCATGAAATTATAAAAAAAATATTTTGTTATTTACATTAGTGAATTTTTCTATTGCAAATGACAAAATTTATATGCACAAATGATAACGCAGGCCTTTGACATAAATAAGTTTTATTATGAGTTTAATATGAAAATATATAGCCTGTATTTTGACTTAAGTGTAGGGCTTTTTTATTAATGAATTATTCAAAA
>NW_013526634.1:0-555 GCF_000836215.1 Papilio polytes | reverse complement strand
TAATTATTTGTGGGGCTTTTTCATCTAATGAGGTTATTATAGTAATAATTAACATTATTTGTAAATTATAAACTCTCCAAAAACTTTATTTTAAATAATTCTTGCTATTCTGGCTTTTATTCTATACAGATAATATATAAGATTCATTATAACATGCAACAATATAAAACAAACAAATCAACATCATAGAGACAAAGTCAAACTGATAATTAGTCTTTGCTTTCATTATCTTTATGTAAATTAACTCTATATTTATCTATACTTATATTATAATATAATAAAGCGTAAGCACATACTTCTTTGTTACCTATGTCAGCAATTGTACTAATATAAATGTAAAGTTTAGATAGATGGATGGATGTTTGTTAGAGTTTGTAGCCTAAACACCTGAACGTATTTTGATTAAATATGGTATAGATGTAGAGGACAGTCTGGAAGAACATATAGGCTACTCACTTTTTTTTTTAATTGCACGTGGACGGAGTCGCGGGCGAAAGCTAGTTACAGCATATTTTTAAATAATTCTCTTTATAATAAAAAGCTGTACACTTATGT
>NW_013526633.1:0-1225 GCF_000836215.1 Papilio polytes | reverse complement strand
GGCAACAAACATATATCCATTGAACATATAAATATTTATATTAATATAATAACAAAGTTGTATTTAATAATAGTTGTAATTGTAATTAAGTCTTTATATAACTGTACCAAAAAAAAATCAAGGTAAACAAGGTAGTTTGTAGTAAAAAACACTTTTTAGTCACTAGTGAACCATCTCAGCCTTGTCTGAATGGCCAAAAACATACATATAATATCTTTTTTCCCATATTAATACTGTTCCTAACAGCAAAAAGGTTGTATCCTCAGGAACTAGACATTTTTCGGTGATTAACTATATCCTAAATGGTACTGCAAACTTTAATATCTATGCCTAATTTATGTTATAAAATATACTTATGCCAAGGTATGTTGGACTGCAGAATTATTGATTAAAAAAACTAATATATTGTATCCCATGGGAACCATATCTATTTCTCTGACCAAAAGCATTTGTTCTTCCAGACTATCCTCTATAAGTTATACCAAAATTTATCACGATCTATTCAGTAGTTTAGGCAGAAAACTCTAACAAACTTTAATCCATCTATCCAAACTTTTGCATGTATATTAGTAAGAGTTTTTTGTCCTAAACAGTAAAAATAACTTGTCATATACTTCATAGACATAAGAGGCAAGGTTATCAATGACTTATATACATGTAGTAAAATATGTTGTATTGTTTACATAAGTTATTGACTTCAATTGCCATTTATCATAATTGTTTATTGTTGTGCAATAAATAAATACAAAACTTTTTTTAAACATATCGAAATTAATTCCCCTAAGTTTGTATTTGAAATATTCAAATGTAATATTGTTATTGTTTTCATAATTTTTTTTATCATAAGAGCATTTTAACTATAGTAGAACCTCAATAACTTAAAAACCTTTATAACTTCAAAAAATAATATATTCCCTTCCCATCAGAGTCCAAAACCTCTATAACATAGATCCTTGATAACTTAAATTCTCAATAACTTAAAATATTTTGTTTAACTTATCGAGGTTCTACTGTACCAAATTATTTTTATCTTATTAGTATACAAAAGGAACTATTTGAAAACAACAATTTATGATTATAAAAATTTGTTTAAAAAATCATGTGTTTGTAAATTAAATGATTAATTTGTTATCTATATACAAATTATAGATAACATACCTCTAATATAGATAAAATGTTAGTCTCTAAGATTAATGAAGAATTTCATTTTTATTACCATTTATTG
>NW_013526632.1:0-1438 GCF_000836215.1 Papilio polytes | reverse complement strand
GGCAACAAACATATATCCATTGAACATATAAATATTTATATTAATAATATTGTATTTAATAATAGTTATAATTGTAATTAAGTCTTTATATAACTGTACAAAAAAAGAATCAAGGTAAACAAGGTAGTTTGCAAGACCTGAACGCTAAGATATAACTTTAATATAAAAATTTAAGGGATTGCTGAGTTTCATTTGTGAGGATGGCTGCAGTAATGATCTATGCTCACACAAAATATGCACCAATTATGGAATTGCATAATTAAACCATAGCCTCTAATATAGTAACCCATAGGACAAATAGAAATTTGGTTCACAATTTAGAAAACACTTTTTAGATGCTAGTAAACCATCTCAGCCTTGTCTGAATGGCCAAAAACATACATATAATATCTTTTTTTCCCATATTAATACTGTTCCTAAAAGCAAAAAGGTTGTATCCTCAGGAACTAGACATTTTTCGGTGATTAACCATATCCTAAATGGTACTGCAAACTTTGTTATAATATCTGTGCCTAATTTATGTTATAAAATATACTTATGCCAAGGTATGTTGGACTGCAGAATTATTGATTAAAAAAAACTAATATATTGTATCCCATGAGAACCATATCTATTTCTCTGACTAAAAGTATTTGTTCTTCCAGACTATCCTCTATAAGTTATACAAAATTTTATCAAAATCCATTCAGTAGTTTAAGCAGCAAACTCTAACAAACTTTAATCCATCTATACAAACCTTTGCATGTATATTAGTAAGATTAATATAATTTTTTTTTCTCCTATGACAATAAAAATAACTTGTCACATACTTCATAGACATAAGAGGCAAGGTTATCAATGAGTTATATACATATAGTAAAATATGTTGTATTGTTTACATAAGTTATTGACTTCAATTGCCATTTATCATAATTGTTTATTGTTGTGCAATAAATAAATAGTAGAAACCTATTTATAAACATATCAAAATTAGTCCCCCTAAGTTTGCATTGATCAAATATGTATTTAAAATATTCAAATGTAATATTGTTATTGTTTTCATAATTTTTTTTATCATAAGATCATTTTAACTATAGTAGAACCTCAATAACTTAAAAACCTTTAAAACTTCAAAAAATAATATATTCCCTTCCCATCAGAGTCCAAAACCTCTATAACATAGACCCTTGATAACTTAAATTCTCAATAACTTAAAATATTTTGTTTAACTTATCGAGGTTCTACTGTACCAAAATATTTTCATCTTATTAGTATACAAAAGGAACTATATGAAAACAACAATTTATGATTTTAAAAATTTGTTTAAAAAATCATATGTGTTTGTAAATTAAATGATTAATTTGTAATCTATGTACAAATTATAGATAACACCTCTATTATAGATAAAATGTCAGTCTCTAAGATTAATGAAGAATTTCATTTTTATTACCATTTATTG
>NW_013526631.1:0-691 GCF_000836215.1 Papilio polytes | reverse complement strand
ACCACTTGCGTCGCCGACCGCCTCTCTCTCTCTCACACACACACACACACACAATCACTAAATGTTGGAGAAGTGTAATAACCTGCTAAAATAGAAAGTTAAAGTTCGAATGAAACGTCAATTGTTTATACACTTACATAACTCCTTTTTTTAAAGTGACATCTTCGAGCGGCGTTTTTCAGATTTCAAATTTTTATTTAACCGCCAAGCCTTAGGAAATGATGCAGAGAACCCGTAAAGCGTAACATATTTTACTATACAACATACTGTACTACTCACCACCGCCCGCAGCTTCGCTCGAGTAAAAGTTTTCGCATGAAACTGCGAGAATTTGGTATTTTTAAATGTTGTGACAAGGCACTAACGACATAATCGGGACATGGTTATCATTGTCACAAGAGTATAGGTTACTAGTTATCGGTCTCAACTTCGCCGTCGTAGCGAACCTCACGCGGTTGCAGCTGCAAGCGAGTGGTACATTCTACACATGTGGTTACCATTTTGATTTTATTCTAATCATATATTCTGTTTGAACGCGAAACTCGATAAGAAAATTTGTGTCATTTCGGTTTTCTGATAATTTATTTTCTGAGACTGCGAGACTGCGCCCCCTCCATGGGGCGACTTAAATGATTCATTATGTGGGCGGTGGGCGACGCGCAGCACGCGGAGGCGGTGGTGGCGGGCGTGC
>NW_013526630.1:0-1533 GCF_000836215.1 Papilio polytes | reverse complement strand
AAAAAACAGAAGTGAGTAGCCTATGTGTTCTTCCAGACTATCCTCTACATCTATACAAAATTTCATCTAAATCGTTTCAGCCGTCTAGGCTACAAACTCTAACGAACATCCATCCGTCCATCTAAACTTTCGCATTTATAATATTAGTAAGATTGTTTTTTGTAGGCAGTGATAAAATGCACAATAGATTAGCGTGGTATGGACATGTTATGCGACGAAACGAATGGGGACATAAACCAGAAAGTGTTAAGATTGCATGTGGATGTCTACAAAGGAAGAGGAAGACCGAAGAAAGTATGGATGGATTGTATGAAAGAGGATATGCTTAATAAGGGAGTGGATTCAGATATGACGGCTGATAGAGATGTATGGAAGAGCAGCACATACTGTGCCGACCCTCCGTAAGGGATAAGGGCAAGTGGATGATGAGTGAATGCACAAATGTATAAAGAAAGTAAATGTGTCGGAATGATCAGAAAAAGAAGAGAAGAATAAGAAATTAATGTAGTAAATATTTAATCTTTGGTGGATTAGGTTTATAAAGTCAATATTCTAAAGACTTCAGGAACTCCAGCGTTATAAGTGTACCGTTTATTTCTAACTAAATAAAAGCATTTTATTCAGAATCATCTGACATTTTAACTCTAGTGCCAATTGAATTAGGGGTCATTGTTTATTAACAAATGCTTGTGATAGTATTCAAACTTCATAATGTATATAGTTTTTTAACTAGTAGTGATGTAAGGTTTTGCAGACACACGGGCAAAGGGCGCACTAATTGCTCCCCTACCCTGCCGGTCTTCTCTTCGCCGCTTCACAAACAAATTAGCTAGAGAAACGGATGTCGACGCTGCGTTAGGGTTTTCGTTTAAAAAATCCTAATTACGATGTTACGTTCACTTGTTTTAATTATTCGTTTTTCAATTTAATGAGTTACATTTCAGTGTCGTAGTGATGTTCTATTTTGTAATTAAATATTTTATTTTCTGAGCTAAACGAAGCTGGAAGTTAAAATAAATTTTACGCTAAATTAAAAAAAATGGTTATGTAGCTTATGCGTTCTTACAATTTATGCTCTACATCTGTGCCAAATTCTATCGAGATCCGTTTATCCGTTTAGGAAATATCTTCTAAAACAATTGAAACATTCAGACTAGCATTTATAATATTAGCATGAAAATATTGTGTTCTCTCCATAAACCTTTGAGGTACTATTGATTTTTAAAAGTCAACGTAAAACTAAAAAGGTCAAATATGTTATCTTACATCACAATTCAATGATAAATATATGAAATAAACAACTTATCATATTCTCATAAAAGATTGTGTAGATAAATATAGATATGTATGAATAAGGTCAGTTTCCATTAAGAAATAATTTATCTAACATTTCTCAATCAACGTTATATTTCTCACGCTTATTAGTCTCGTAAAAATTCAAATGCTTGAATAAGAAGTAAATAACAGAAGAAATAAACAACGTTAAGAATTTTCATATTAAATCACAAAACGGATTACAGACAAGGATTTATT
>NW_013526629.1:1207-1428 GCF_000836215.1 Papilio polytes | reverse complement strand
GAGACACTCACTTCACTCAATAAGGATGCCTCCGATGTAAGGAATTAATATTTCTGATTCATTCTATAATAGCTATTGCTAAATTAAAAAATATAGCCTATATCGGCCCAATAGTTATTGAATTATTTCTATACATACAGTAATACAAATCTTTCCTCTTTATAATATTAGTATAAATTTAGTATGAGAAATGTGTGTGTGCAGGGTAGCCGTGGCGAGAC
>NW_013526629.1:875-1079 GCF_000836215.1 Papilio polytes | reverse complement strand
CCACTATTGTCCATTGCGTGATAATTGTTGCCCACTATTGTCCAATGCGTGATAATTGTCTCCCACTATTGTCCAATGCGTGATAATTGTTGCCCACTGTTGTCCAATGCGTGATAATTGTTGCCCACTATGGTCTACTGTGTACTCTGTGTACTGTGGTCTACTGTCTACTGTGGCTCATCAATGTCAACTGCGTACTGGTTT
>NW_013526629.1:0-718 GCF_000836215.1 Papilio polytes | reverse complement strand
TCTTAATGTAGTGGTTTCAATATTATACATCTTCGAATGACTAGAAAGGTGGGTGGTTCCGGCTAGCTTAGATTATTCATTCATTTATTTAATACTTTTTGGACAAACATTACAAAAAGTATACTAAAACTGAGCTACTACAATACTAATTACTAGTTTAACTAATAATTGTTTATGAATGTCTTGCAGTCGTGTGTGGCGGCGCTGACGCAGACGGAGGTGATGTCCGGCCTCAAGACCGCTGTGAAGACGTGCCGCGAGGTGGTCGGCAGCGCTTGCGAGGCGCTCGCAGCTATATTTAACAATACCAACGCCAATACAGATAAACTAGTGCTACAGGTAACTTACTACTATCTTTACAGGTAACTTTCTATTACCATACTATCGTGAGTTTTAATTTAGTTATAAAAATGTAATAAAAGTAATTCATCATAAAAATAGTTGAAAAGTACAATGATTTTTATCGTTAATATATATCATATATGTACTTATTGCTTATTGTTTAGTCTATGGATATTTTCAAATATTCTAGCGACTTAAGTCTATGTGCACTGCGCAGTTGCTGCAGCAGCCCTTTTATATAAGTACACAATCATAATTATTTGAAAACGTATTTTATTGAAATTAAATAAGTAAATGATTTTATGCTCCAATACACCTAAAATGGTTGCCAGTTGCCACCATTGGGATTCAGATATGACGGTTGATAGAGATGTAT
>NW_013526628.1:0-586 GCF_000836215.1 Papilio polytes | reverse complement strand
GTGAAATAAAATAAGTAACTACAAAAATCAGCTACAAACTATTGGGCTTAGAAAATTAGAATCTTGCATAGATATTTCCGATACTACGTAGATAACTACTAAATACGTGCTAAGAAGGTGTACTAGGTATTTTAACCTCCTTCTGTAAATGTTTGATTAAGGAGCGAACATAAGTTTTGGACTTTGTAACTCCACGCGGAAGAAGTCACAGGCAACAGCTAGTTTAAAAAAAAATATAGAAGAGATACGTTTAAAAATTCTTGGGCGTCTAGTCCGTTACAAGAAATTGAGGTCAAAGATTTAACAAAAGGCAACTATTAATAGATTGAAGAAAAATACATACCAACTAAGCAATCTTAATAACAGTTACACTCAGTTAAGTGGTCTGTTTAAATTAATTTTTTAATTAAATAAGCATTAAATTAATTTGAGTATTACTTTGTTTCACAATGATAGTCTAAGGGTCTGTCCCAACAAATTGCAAATTGTCTGATAACAATCCAACGTGTAAAACATATGATGGAAATATCGGATCTTGTTACCTTATCTGACAGTGACGATATTTTTGACCGACTTCCCAAAAGAA
>NW_013526627.1:6221-8295 GCF_000836215.1 Papilio polytes | reverse complement strand
GCAATATGCGGTTTTCGATTTTCGAGTTTCGAGTTTTCGATAAGCGTTACGCATTATGCGCTATGCGTTATGCGTTAAGCGCTATGCGCTGTGCGCTATGCGCTATGTGCCTACCGCGATATACGATTTTCGAGTTTCGAGTTTTCCTTAAGCGATACGCGTTAAGTGCTATGCGCTATGCGCTATGCGCTATGCGCTATGCGCTATGCGCTATGCACTATGCGCTATGCGCTATGTGCATAACGCGATATGTGCTTTTCGATTTTCGAGTTTCGAGTTTTCGATAAGCGATACGCGTTATGCGCTATGCGTTATGCGTTAAGCGCTATGCGCTATGCGCTATGCGCATAACGCGATATGCGATTATCGATTTTCGATTTTCGAGTTTCGAGTTTCGAGTTTTCGATAAACGATATGCGTATAAAGTTCCTTAATAAAGGTCCACAGGTTGAGCCTTGGACGCAGCCTTTGGTCATACCTTTGGTAACTCGTACCCCGGCGTGATCCAGAATAACTTTACGATCCTGTACGTAGCTCTGTATAAGTTGAAATATGTTGTTAGGGCAGTCGAGTTCTCTAAGTCGATGGAAAAGTGCGAGCCACCAGGCATTGTCGAATGCAGCTTTTATGTCGAGTGAAACTGCGATTACTAGTCGTTTATCTGTTTTGGCGGTCTTGATGATTTCTATAGCGTTGTTAATTGCAAGGGTGGTACTGGTTTGTTCTTTGAAGCCGAATTGTCTGTTGTTTAATTTACCATTTTTGGAAGTCAGGTGTGTGACTCGCTTAATGAAAAGTTTTTCTAGGAGCTCCCCAAATATCAGGAGAAGCCCAATTGGCCTGAAGGAGCTGAGTTCAGTATGGTCTGGTTTACCGGCCTTGGGGATGATTTTAACAAAGGCCTTCTTCCACTGTTTGGGAAAGTATCGAATTGCGAGGCATCTGTTAAAGATATCTGTCATGAGCTGGGGATAGTCAGTCGGTCGGTAGGTAGGTAGGTAGGTAGGTTATTATTATTATCTTTATTTTGTACACATAAGCAATATTACAACACAGCGGATAAACATGATAAAAACAGTAAAAATAAAAAATAGTAATAATATACAAAATAAAACATAAATTCGCAACGCAACACCAGGACAGCAGTATCGTAGCGATTTGATACTTTCGGTGTAACTGCTACCGGGCAAAGTGCTTATAAAATTGTAATAGGACTAAATTAGATTAAAAGTAGACAATGTTGACACAGATGATATAAACTTAAATAAAATTCTTTTTTTTTTTAGTCTAAATCTAACAGTCTAAGAAATAAATAATTAATTATAATAATAATAATAATAATAGGGTGAGTAGTAATCTGTAAGATATAAGAGTAAATAATGTGGTTATGATGAGTTCTGAGTGATGGGATTATTAAATAACTTTAAATTGTCTATAATGTAAGTAATAAATTTGTTAAAAGAATCTATTGCAGTCTCTTTTTTCACGAGTTCTTCCAAAGTGAATGGCAGGATGTTGAGATATCCGCAAAGGAGTTTGTGATCAACTCTTTGTTTTAGAAAACGAGGGCAGTCTTCTATCAAATGTTGGAGTGTTTGTGGAGTGGTGTTGTTACAGGGGCAAGTTTCGTCATCGGTGATTTTGAATCTATGTATGAAAATATGTTTTGTGCAATCCGTGCCCCGTGAGATATTGAGTGAATTGGAAAGAAATTTTAGCAACGGACCACAGGCTGGCCACGCTGTCTAAGGTGGGGAGTAAATGTCTTGTATGACTGCCTTGCGTTGCATTTTGATATCTGACCTCCCAGGTTTGTCGCTGCTGTAATCTTATAATTTGTTTGACATGAGATAAGGGAAAGTAGGCATAATCAGGGCGTTTATGAAGTGTGGAGGCGGAATTAGCTAATGAGTCTGCAGCCTCATTACCGGCAATGCCTGTGTGGCTCTTCACCCACATGATTTGAATCTCGCCCCCTATTTCTCTGTGTGAGTGTATTGTTCTGTTTCGAATGGCTAGGTAGGTAGGTAGGTAGGTAGGTAGGTAGGTAGGTAGGTAGGTTTTTTTTTTTTTT
>NW_013526627.1:3018-4687 GCF_000836215.1 Papilio polytes | reverse complement strand
TTTGGATTTTGGGGTGAATGTTATTGCTTGTGTTTTGTTTGGTGCGAACGTGAGCTTAGCCCTTTTACCCCACTTGTATACCGTATTCAAGGCCTCATTGGTACTTTGTTCCACTGTTGCAGGGTCCTTACCCTTTACCAACAGAAGGACATCATCTGCAAAAGCCTGAATATGGGTATTGGTTGGAAGTTTCGTTGATAGTAAGTCGTCCAGAATTACGTTCCAAAATATCGGTCCGCACACGGATCCCTGTATACATCCCTTGTTCAGTGTTTTGTAGGTTTTGTTGTTTCCGTAGCTCAGTGTGACAGTTCTATTTTTTAGGTAATTTTCTATAAGCCTGTATATGTTACCAGGGCATTTCATCTCCTTTAACCTGTTCAGTAAAAAGGGCCACCAAGCATTATCGAAGGCCGCCTTTATGTCCAAGGAAACCGCTATTACTTGCTGTTTGTCTGCTTTAGCATTACGTATAAATTCGTATTGTTATTTATGTTATTCGTATTTCTATTATTGTTATTCGTATGAATCCGTATTGTTTCTTGTTGTTCATATTGTTTGCTTCAAGATGGTGTGTGAGTCTTTTAGTTAATAGTTTCTCGAGTAGTTTCCCAAAAACGTTAATGAGCCCGATTGGTCGATAGGCAGACACATCTTCGTAGTTATCCTTATTGGGTTTTGGGATTATAATGGCTAGTGCTCTCTTCCAGGTAGTAGGGAAATAACTGATCGCTAAACATCTGTTTAATAGTGCCGTGAATTGCTCGGGGATTGTTTGGAATGCTGTTAGACATATGTCCGATGATAGTTTGTCAAGTCCGGGGGCTTTGTTTGGGTTCATTGTTTCCAGGTGATTTTCTATTTCTTCCATTGTGAATTCTACGTCGTTTTGTGTGTTCGGTTTGAGTTTTGCCTTGACTCTAATTTCTTGTTGTTCCGTTGTTTCGTTGTTCATTTCGTCATCTGGGTAGAAGTGTTGTAGTAATGATTCTGCGGTGTTGGAGAAGCTGTCCGTGTATCCGGTGCTGATCTTAACTGTCTGTGGTGGGTTTCTTTGTGTAGTGGTTTTTACTATCCTATTTGTTACAGACCAAACATTCTCTTTGCCTTGGGCTGTGCAAAATTCTCTGAAATTTTCTGTTGATGCTTTGGACAGAGCTTTAGCGTAGATAGTCTTTATCTCTTGGTATTCTTTAACTGCTTGTTGCATGGGTTTCTTTGCCACCTTGAGGTCGTGTAACCTGTGATGTGCTTTAATTGTGGTCTTTTTTAGTGCTTCTAGTTCTTCATTCCACCATGGGTTATAGTTTGCATTTTCTTGATTCCTAGTGTACTGGTGCAACATTTGTGTAGGTTCTTTGTTAGGTCTTCTATTATTGTGTCTATTTTTGGTTCGTCAGCTGTACTTAAATCTGTGGTGCATATCAGTGTATTGGGTAGTTTTGCTTTTAGTTTTTCTTGTAGCGATTTCAGGTTTTCTTTGGTGGTATTGTATTTACGTGTGGAAATGGTCGGATTTTTATGTATCGTCCCTGCGAGTGCAATTTGGTATTGTATAGTGTTGTGGTCAGAAGTGGGGCATATTTCTTTATTGATTTTCCAGTTCTTTATGTCTATTGCTATGTGTTCGGTGAAGAGGGTGATGTCGACAATAGAGGAGCAGTGTTTA
>NW_013526627.1:0-2217 GCF_000836215.1 Papilio polytes | reverse complement strand
ATGAATTCATGCTGGGCGATGTAACTTCTCATAAGGTTGCCTTGTATTACGTTCATTGTTGTTGACCGAAGTCGGTGGATTCCTCTACTCTTTTGTTACTCTACTCTACTCTACGGTTTTGGCGGCCTTCAGTCGTGGGCACGCTGTTAGGTCGTTAGCAGCGTGATTTAGGTGGCTTGGGATGCCGTGAGTGCTCTTCAGCTGACCTTTACCCGCACAGTTGTAACAGCAAGCAAGTACCGGGGTGTTTTTTAAGGTGCAAGTATCAATTTGGTGTTCAGTAGATGCGCAGTGGGAGCAGGGCTTGACGGTAGCTGTGCACTTACTGCGGGTGTGTCCGAATTGAAGGCAGGTGTGGCACTGTACAAATCTGGTTTGCGGCGAGACGTGAACGCGTTGGAAGTCAACCGCTATTCTGCCTTGTTCTATAATGAGTGGATAGCTTTCTGGTTCTACTTCTAACACGGCGTTATAGAGAGTCTCTTTGCGGTTGCGGTTGCTTGTCACGTAGCACAGTCTGATGGCTGCTGCGCTGATAGAGTTTTGAGTTGTGATTGTCTCGACAAGATCTTCTCGAGGGAGTGAGTTGTGGATTCCTTTCAGTATTACTAGGGGTTTCCTTTTCTTGGCAATGGCCGCTGTCAGGGTTTTAGTTTTGTTGATCTTTTCTATGGTCTCTTGTTGTTGTTGTGCGTTTTCTACTTCTATTATTAGTTTGTCTTTGGCTATTTGCTTTACTTTTGTGGGTGCGAACTTGCTGTTTCGGAAGGTTACTTCTTTTTTGAGCGTTTCTATAGGAGATTGGGTAGTGTCTGTTTCTGTTGTCTTGACAACCACGGCGTGTTTATTGCTCGGTTTAGTGTTGCTGGCGGCGGCCGCTGCGTAGGTCACTTCCTTTTGACGAATGAGGCGCCTTTCAAGTCCTGCCAGTTCTTCTTTCAGGACGCGTCGGAAGCTTTCTTCCCCAAAGGTATGTAGGGGGGTGTTTGTGGTATCAGTTGTGGTTGTGGTTGGGGTGGTTGGGGTGGTTGGGGTGGTTGTGGTGGAGGTTTGGGTATTTGTCACGGAGGTTCCGGAGCTGGGCGTAGTTTCTTTCGCAGTTTTGCGGATTTGTTCTGCCGCTTTGATGATTAATTTTTTGTTTAACGCTGTGACGCTTTTGCTTTCGTTCACGGCTTCGATGATAATGTCGGCAAGCTGGTGCAACCTTTTCGCAGGGTCGTTGGAGAGGACGGGCAAGGTAGGCTGGGCTACCTTGGTAGCGGACATGTCGTAATTTAGGTAGAAATGGTTTGTAAGTCTGGGGTAAGTCACTAAACTTGATGAGGTGGTATCTCGAAAATTATGAGAGATAAAAGTAAAAGGGATGTTTGGCAGGTCGATTTTATGACCTCCTTCGTGAGGTGGGATAGTTATATTCCAGAGAAGTTGAAGATATAAAAAGTCGATTTTCAGCTTGAAATTACGATTATAGTATTATAGAAATTCCAGTGTTATCACAACAGTTCCGCGATTTCAATTTTTCATCACTAGAGGTCGTTTCCGTTCCTCCAATTGTTATAACTCCAACTTCCAATTGTTATGGTGAGGTGATGAGAAATGGTTTTTTTTTTTTTTTTTTTTATCCCTAGTTTAATATGGCAATTATACAAAAATTTATTCGACAAATCAGTTTCTAGATCTCCTCACGGAGGATCAGGTTAGTTATATTTCGAAAAAGTTGGGTGGTAGAAAATTTTTATTTTGGATTATAATTACGTATGTTACTTGATATAAATTGCAAACTATTTAATTAATTGATTGATTAATCATTACTACTAGGACTCACATGCGTATGTCACAGGGGGCGTTCTTGTCCTCATATAACAAGATGGCGTCTGTTTACAAAGTCACTATTTTGTTTATATAACTGTTTTAACACTTTACCTTAAGTTTAATATTTTCTTTTTATGCACATTCACTTGCGTTGTTATTTTACACTTTATTGGTCAATTTAAAATTTATTATCTATTTTTACATCAGCCGGTGACACTGTCGATTTGTCTTTCCGTCGCTGGGGTCGCCACTTTGTTGTAGTTTTGTTTTGACGTTTGACACTTGACGTTTGATAATCGATGTTGACACCTTACGTCTGACACGCAGTGTTTTGACACTTGTGTTGTCAAGCGTCTGCGGCAGAGGGCGCCCCTGCTCTCTATATAACAAGATGGCGTTTTG
>NW_013526626.1:0-864 GCF_000836215.1 Papilio polytes | reverse complement strand
TTTCTCTCGAATTTGCTTAAAGTATATTTCACTGTATAATTTTGCGATTCGTAAACGGATAGTCACATCTAAGTCCTATAGCATAAGATTGAAGATCGCTTAGCATGTGATGTATTGAAGTTGGTTGGGGCAGAATCAATCAATTTACAAGTCCTATTTACACTGGCGAGGGTGCCTTCGGTTTGGAAAACTAGTAAGCGAGAGGTATTTTGCATTCGAATAAATCGATAACTAACGATTTATATTTAAACTTTAAGGACAATTTATAAATATACTTATTTTTGCATTCTTGTATGTATTGATATAACTCAAAAACTATTGGACCGATTTCAAAAATTCTTTCACCATTAAAAAGCTACTTTATCACTAATACCGGCTACTTTTTTATTCTTTTTTAATTACGCGCAAATAAAGTCGCCAGCAATAGCTATTCGTATATAAACATATTATAGCGTAGTATAAAAGAAATCTAGTAATAAATATAGCTTATGTAACTCAGTCATAATATAGCTTTCTAATGATTAAAGAATTTTGGAAATTGGTTCATTAATTATTGAATTCATTCCTTACATACAAAAGTACAAATCGTTCCTCTTGTAATCTATACTATTATAATAAAGCGTAAACACACACTTCTTTGTTGCCTAAGATGTCAGCAATTACACCATATTCTTGAATAATTCACTTTTTAAATAAGAAGCCTTACACTTCTTACTCACGTCACGCTTTAGGCTATATATTTTCAGGCCATTAAACTTTTTTTTTTGGTAACGGGGGGGAAATCTTCGAAAGATACCCTGTCTTTTGTAAAAAACAGGGTTATGTGAGATTTCTACTCGCTAAAAACCCCCTCGATGGCCGCCC
>NW_013526625.1:0-798 GCF_000836215.1 Papilio polytes | reverse complement strand
TGGCTACGCACCGTCGACCGTTCGCTGCTGCTGCAGGGCTGGCAGGTCAATCATTATCTTTTTATATCTCTTAGCTTTAATTTACTGTAGGAAAGTCGTTTATTGTTAGAGGCATATTACGTGACACTAGTAATCTAATTACGTAGAATGTGTTGTAAAAAGTTAAGCTTGATTAGCCTTGCCTAGTTACCGTACTTACTGATACTATTTTTAATATCATTAAATAATTATTAATAGGTTTTCAAATACATAGATAATATTAAGATGGGTGTATAACATTTTTATTTATTTAAGGGCTTAGTTTGTCCATGTCTTTCCATTCATTACAATTATCACTTAAAACCCGAATTAGGTTAAGTATTTCCAATTCCATTTTACGCGTCTAGCTTCAATGCTGCCAAACATTCAAAACAAAAGACGCAGAACAATTTAAAATGTCGCCCGCAGTGAAAATTCATATTGCGGTGCGGAAAATATTAAGAAATAAATGTAGAATATTTCGCAAAACAATTTTTTTTTAATTTTGTTTTTTTATCATGCCTTTTCCATGAACATTGGATTTCCATTGTTGAAGCATCTAACATCTATTCTTAAAAATTATTTTATCTTTCTCTTATTTATGAAGTAAACTGAGATAGCAATCTAAGATATCAAAAGACATCGAGGCTGGGAGTCGTTGCGTTCCTTTATTCAGTCAGAAAATATTAAGAGCGTACGCACACCTTCGACTAAACAATCGCACAACTGTTGTGCGATTGTCGATTGTTTCGCAGCCAATGGGGATGTTTCCTAATGTTA
>NW_013526624.1:0-711 GCF_000836215.1 Papilio polytes | reverse complement strand
TGCCAAATATCATCGAGATCCGTTCAACAATTAAGCTACAAACTCTAACAAACATCCATCTAGACTTTCGCATTTATAAGTACGAGGAAATTTAACATTGGACTAGAACTCTTGTATAGATAAACATTGTTTTATAGTTAAAGTATGGCAGTTTTACAAGAAAGCACTACTAAAAAAATTAAATCTGACACTCTTAATTTTCTAAAATTACATTTCTCTTAGTCAACTTAAATGGTTATATTTGTAACGTTTGTGTAAAAAATAAACAATAAATTCATCAAGTATCAAAACGCATCAGTCAGTGTACGGTGAATGTACTCGAAGATCCGGTTGTTTATCCCACTACTGAATCAGTAGAAAGTCGACCTTACTTTAATCTGAATAAAGCAAGTGATTCTCGATCTTATCGTCTAAGAGATAAAGCTTAAATTGTAACTAACCGAACATTGTTATACTTATTAATTCGTGAATCATATTAAGTAACATTTTGTGTGTCATTCGGTCATTGTTTTGAGTCAATTAATGTCACGCAGGCCTCTTAATATGACAAATATTTAGTTATTTAAAAAGCTCTCCATACAAGTGAAAATATAAAAAAAAACATTTTCGTAACGTGCTTAAGAAAAGAAAAACGATGGTCGAAAAACATTTTTGTCGATGTAAGAATGTCGGTTAAATTATGTCTATAAGAAATTCGAAAATCGAAAAACT
>NW_013526623.1:0-769 GCF_000836215.1 Papilio polytes | reverse complement strand
TGCCGCGCCCGCCGCGCCCTCCGCGCCCTCCCATGACCGACGCCACCATATGCTATATCCTAACGAAAATAATTTATTCGTTTTTCTTCTACAAAGTACCCTACAAACTATGTTGCAGGGGGTCCCTGTTTGTCATTGTTTCGCCACACATATTCTTTCTGGGTGGAGACAACCTTCTCAATATCGCGTATTAATACAACACGGTCTCCCCACATCGACATCTGTTAGGGAACGGTAAAAACTACGTCAAAATTAATTTGAAGTTTTGCATTTTACAATTTCTACTATTAACTTGCACGTCGCTTGCACTATATTTAGGTTTAACTGTATTTCGGTATACTCGTATTTAAGTTAAGGTTAATTTACAGAAAAAACTGTCAGCTGTCGGACGTCATTTAGATATTCTGGAACAGCTACATATTGCAATATGAGTATCAAATTAACTTTACTACTACCCATTTTACCATTCATATAAAAATAAATATAATATGCAAACATTTCCAAAAAAAATTAGAAACCAGTAAAAAAAGTTCTCAGTTGATCACAGTAAAAATTAACTTTAGATTTTTTTTTATTATTGTACATACCGGTTTGATACTAGTTGACCTGTTGAACTTACCGTGACATACGCGAAGACAAGAAGTAAAAGACAAAGAGTAAAGATTGAATGAAGTAACGATTGAGCCGATACCGAGCACGGGGTCCCTGGTGCGCGGCGGCTCGTCCCAAGCTAGGTGCAGCGCGTGCGTGTCGGCGCGTAGGAGGCGCG
>NW_013526622.1:0-1127 GCF_000836215.1 Papilio polytes | reverse complement strand
AGACCCGCCAGCCGCTAATATACATTCGCATAACGTGAAGCATGAACTGTATGAAACGTGAGAGTATTTTACTTACGATCGTTGGCGTGGTATGTGGGGTCGGAGTGCAGTCGGCGGATGAGCTGCGAGTCGCCGCGCACCTCGTCTATCCACCGCGATATCGCTTCTACCTGCAATGTCATCACGCCGGTCAGCGTCGACCCGACTTACGCCTGCTTCAGATCACAGGTGCAAATCGCTGAATCGCTGGATTACTTGAGATAAGCAGTACAAGAATATAACTTGTCTCCAAACGAAGATAGCTAGAATCCAGGTGTTTATATCACCATGGGTCTTTGCCAGTTCATCGTCAGTCGGCGCTCGCCACTCGCCTAACTCATTCACTGAGCGCCTCTCCCAGCATTGTGCTTCTATATGTCTAAATTGACCGGTCTAGTAAATAATAACTAGCCTATATGACTTTTTTTAGCTCAAACACTTTCTGTACAAAATAAACGCTTATCAGACGAAGCGCTCTGCTGCGTCCATCAATCTCGCCTCAACGTCGACGCCGACGGCGACAGGTCACAAACCTCCATGACTGCCGCGAGATGCGTGTGCGAGACTGACCTCCTGCAGCAGGTCGGCGATGTCGCGCGGTAGCGGCGCCCCGGCTGCCGGCGCTCCGCCCTCCGCCGGACCGGCAACCTTAAAACACAATACTTTTTCAATACAAAATATACAAATACAACTCTTTCAACAGAGTTACTCTTTGTGTTTTGCGACTATCACGTTTTCACAAATTAGTTATATTATTTACATATTAAACACATTTGAATCTATTTGTATATATACATAGGTATAACCCGATTTAACATTTTCGCACTGCAGGGCCGGCTCGCCTCGCCAGGTGCAAAACTACGACCACACAGAAGACTGGCGTGAAGTGGAAGCAATTACGGGTTTTATATGATGAGTGTGCGTGCCGGAGGGCTAACTTTAGTCCTTTTGCCTTTTTTGCCCTTCGATGTTTGGCGAAAACATTGTTATAAACAAATTCGGACTTTTTCATAAGTTTGCAATATTTTTAAAAAATTGCCGATGCGCCCGAAGAATGCACTGTTGGTGGCGCGGGCGGCGGCGCGGGC
>NW_013526621.1:0-508 GCF_000836215.1 Papilio polytes | reverse complement strand
GCCGTCTACTTAATGGTAAAGCTAAATGTTGTTGCATTGGATCTATCGACTCGGGCGGTGGTGATGATAACCCAGGTATCATTGGTAAAGTTGGTGTGCTTGGTGTTGAGATGCTCGTTGGTGTTGCACCTCCAGAATTTATAGCCGGTGTTGAACTTCCATCACCCTCTTCAATGTTACAAACTATTTGACGCATCTCACCCTGCCCTAGTTGACTTTTCTCACTCAGATTACAGAAAGCACAAACTTTTCCAGGCCTACAACATTGAATTATCAAAAGTAAAAGAAAAACAACACTTTACTAACAAAAAATTAACTTTAAAGTACTGATTTTGGTCATTATAAGTAAAAAACCTAGGCATGTTGTGTAATGGTAAGAAAATATTATTTAAACACTATACCATTTTTCAGGCATATATGGTGGCTCTTCTGGAGCTGGCATAGTGAAGTCATCCTCATCCATTATCTCATCAAGAGCATCATCTCGGCTGGTGCGATGACGCTTTGC
>NW_013526620.1:0-509 GCF_000836215.1 Papilio polytes | reverse complement strand
GCAGCGCGCTCCACGACCCGCCGGATATCAGCCCGAATATCAATCCGAAAGAACCGATACATTGGATCTCAACACCTGATAACACATTCATTATTAGATCCGAGTAACGAGAAATGCAGGCATTTAAGAAATGTATAGACTAGGCGGTAAATAATTTTTTTTTAACCGGTAATATCTCTGACAGGTAATATATCAGTTGTAATGTTTAGTACGCCGCCTCGTGACCTTGTATTGACATTTTCAATATTATAAGAAGTACCATCTTTAGTTATAAAATAATATACTATAGAGACATTTAATGCCAATGTGGTTTAGTGGCTTTCAACAGATAATGTTAGTGATGATTAAATGAAAATATGTCTCAAATGGCATGTCAACTATTCTATACATTTTTCATCGATTTAGAGAAGACAAAAATTTTTAAAATTACATTATAATTAATAAATTCAAATATTTGTGTGTGTCCAACCAGTGGCCCAGCGTGGTTGACTAAGGCCTGGTCACTCTAA
>NW_013526619.1:0-527 GCF_000836215.1 Papilio polytes | reverse complement strand
TGAAAAGGAAGATGCCTGTACATTTAAAGCAGTAGCCATTTTTCATCATTGCACCAGAAAATATGATCTTCTTACTAATGTTATAAATGCAAAAGTATAGATGGATATTTGTTAGAATTTGTAGCCTAAACGGTTGAAATTTCGATGAAATTTGATATAGGTGCAAAGGATAATTTGGAAGAATACATAAGCTAGTCACTTTTTTTTTAAATTTTAATTTAATAGTACTTTCCCTTCAGATCTACATCTGGCAGCTGAAAGACAACGATCTAGTGGGCGTGGCGTTCATAGACACGCAGATCTACGTGCACCGGCTGCTCGCCGTCAAGAACCTCATCCTGGTGGCCGACGTGTACAAGTCGGTGTCGCTGCTGCGCTACCAGGACAAGCACCGCACGCTCTCCCTCGTCTCCAGGGACCTCAGGACTGCGCAGGTGAGCACCCCACACTGCAGTACACCCTGTGGTACACCCTGTAGTACATCCTGTAACACACCCTGTAGTACACCCTGTAGTACATCCTGTAAT
>NW_013526618.1:0-732 GCF_000836215.1 Papilio polytes | reverse complement strand
CTTTCGCCCGCCACTCCGTCCGCGTTCTTCTAGTGCTCTACATCTGTGCCAAATCTCAACCAGATCTGTTCAGCCGTGTGGGCTGCATACTCTAATATCCATCCATCCATCTAAACATTCATGTTTATAATATTAGATTTATTTATTTATTTAAGTAAGACAAAAGCTATTCTATGTTCTTTATTATGGCTTTCATGTCTATGCCTATGTTAATGCCTATCTTATATTATGTTCGAAATCAATGTAAATTATGTATTATTGTTATATAGGCCTGGCTCCGGGGGCGGCCAGCTCTGTGGTAGGGATGGTAACACTGCTTTTATCTGCGGTGACGTTGACTAAAATGATGCCCGTCTCTGATTCTAATTTGTATGGTAAGCCATAAACATTTACTAAAGACCACTTTACTCCAGGGATATTTATCATAAATATACTTGAACATTCTTCAATTCATGTGGTTTTTATTTTATTTTTGCTTCAAATTGTAATTTTTAAAACATTATTGAGGATCGGTGTACATAATTCTAGTCCAGCGATCTTTCTCAATTTAAACTTAAGTAATCTGTTGGCTATATTTTTGAAAGTTACATTTATCTGGTAATGTATATTATGATTTAATTAAATTAAAAAAGCGGGAAATGATTTTTTTTACAGACAGTAATGTAGTGTGGAATTTATTTAATGGCGAGGCGTTTGACTACATCGGGTCGCAGCGCGTCGCGTACGAAATGA
>NW_013526617.1:0-1228 GCF_000836215.1 Papilio polytes | reverse complement strand
TCGGCTTCATTTTTACGGCCGTCTGTCGCCATCCTACTTGGCAGTGAAATTACTACTAAAAACAATAACGATAAACATGAGTAGTTAAACATAACTAATGGAACACTCTAAGATCTTGTCGCTTAGTAATCACCATGTTTTCAGTATTAAGTAATACTTTATAACTTCATATTCTTGTTACATCAAATTGTAAGTACATTTCTTTTAAGAGCGTGCGCACCTTTGATTAAACGTCGCGCTTTGTTTCCTATGAGCTTATATGGAAGTGCAGATTACTCGATTTATAATTGTGTAACTAAACAGTTAAATTTGCTAAGAAACAATCGACAAACGCACAGCATTTGTGTTATAGTTTAGGCAAAGGTTTGCGCTCAGTCGTATTTTTAAAAGTATATGTCACTGAATTATTACATAGTAGCTGTTCCCGTGCGGCTTCAACCGCATGAATTTATGAAAATCTTATATTATTGCTTACATGTGTCAAATTATCAATTCTAAATGTAAAAACGACATGACTTGATGACAAACTATGGCAATCTTACTTCCTTGATGTTGGCAGCTTGTAGCTTATGGTCCCTTTCCTACATGACGTTTTTATCCAATTTATTGACCCTTTAAGTTTAATAGCGTGAAAATATATAGCCTAAAGCGTGACGTAAGTGTAGGGATTTTTATTAAAAAAAGAATTATTCAAAAATATGCAGTAATTGCTGACATCTTAGGCAACAAAGAAGTGTGTGTTTACGCTTTATTATAATAGTATAGATGCAAAATAATGTATTCTCTGATGTTATTAATTATAATTTTAATATATTTGCGTGGCTAAAAGTGGTTATAACACGGTTACGTTCGCTCCAAATGAGAGGCGACCTCTTGCGGAAACCGGCCGATTATCAATTAAGTAGCACTTAACTATCCAGTTAGGATTTGACGGTCTATTTAATTTGGTAGAGTATTACAGCTTTCTATTTACTGTATGGAAATGTAATTGATAAGCATTATTAAGAAGTCATCTCCATCAAGAAATTCGTAAACCCTATGTTAGGTGACAAAACCATAGTCAAAATTATGTTTTGTATATAATAAGGAGACAAACGAGCAAGCGGTTACCTGAATCCACCGAAATGGCAAAGCGACCGCTGCCCATAGACATTCGTAATAGCGGATGCGTTGTCTACCCTTAATCGGCGAAGAAGGAGACGCACATAAACAGCATATTTCCCCTTCA
>NW_013526616.1:0-1110 GCF_000836215.1 Papilio polytes | reverse complement strand
GCTCGTCGCGCGCCGAGCTCTGCGTCTCCCACGAGTCCTCCGAGCCGGACACCTCGGAGCCCCACAGCTCACCTTCCTCAGAATCGTATTCACCCACCTGCGAATAAAGGAGTCGATTCCAGAATAACCTTCAAATTATACTTTTTTTTTTATTATTGGCATTTAAATTTGTTACTAAGGAAATTTACCTTGTACAGATCTTGTGGCCAGCACATACTGGTGTGGCCGTCCACCCACCACACCTTCACGCGACCCGATGGGAAGTTATCGATAACCTAGACATTAAAATCGATTATTTAAAAACAAATTTAATAAACATATGAGTAAAATAAAATATTTGGTATACAAAATTACTCACCTGTCCAGCAGTACAGTTGGCGTCTTCTCCAGTAAAGTTGGCCACTCTGATGACGACAGTGCCGGGCCGGTATTGGAAGTCCGGGTGGTCTTTCAGGTCATATACGCTCATTTCGCTCTCATTCAGCATCTGAGGCCTATGGAATTCAAGAATGAGTTATTGAAAAAGGAACAACGATTGTGAACGAGTGAATGACAAATGAACGAGTGAATGAGTGAATGTATACTGACACAGGCTCGTCTGCGCTGGTGTATGTGCGGTACCAGTGCACGATGGCTGTGCGGCCGTGGTGGTCCACGCGCTGCACCACGCCGTACTCTCTGTGTTTTAGCTGAAATTTATATTATTACGTACAAAAAATGCATCTAAATGAAACACCGCGAAAAAAGCTGACTGTACTTTTACTATATCTTCGTATAATGCTTATTTTTTACACTATTCTAATATTATAATGTAAAGAAGAATTATCATTTTAATATCTAGTACTTTTTAATATAAACATGTGCTATATCGAGTACTCACTTGTTGGTTTTCTTCGACATTAGCCGCACCGCTGACAACAAAGTCTCCCGGGAAGCATTCCTGGCCGTCCAAATGGTGGATAGGGTACAGTTGGGTCGATGGTATGCCCATTTCTATTGTACCATCCTGTAAATTAGAGATTTGTGAGAGACTTCTCGCGAAAATAATGTCGTTTATGATAAAAATATACATTTTGAGTTAATTCGAGGTGTGATATTTAAGGCAACCTT
>NW_013526615.1:0-1440 GCF_000836215.1 Papilio polytes | reverse complement strand
TTCCTGGGTATGGACCCACCGCAGGCGCGGCTTTGACGAACCACCCTCGTGTTGACAAAATTGCCTTTACAGGGTCTACTGAGGTAACATTCACAGTAACAACACAAGATCGCTTTTATACGCTGTGTTCAACAGATTTCTCTACCGTCATCGATAGTTTGTAAATCGGTTTTCATTATCGAAAAAACCTCTGAAAATATATCGTCCCTCTTATCCTCTTCAAAAGAACGCAGGATAACAACATGTACGAACACGTATTTTGGCAGAGGAATGCCGCGGTAAAAGTCGTATCGTAATTTTAAATGTCTTTAAAATGATTCAATCATTTCTTCGCGTTATCGTATGAGTTTTTTTTAGGTGTGGTAATCGTATTTTACACTGTTTTATAATTAGAAAATTCGATAATACTATCATGTACGCGTAACCTGCCACTCAAAACAAGCAATAATTCAATGATATGCCAAAATATTGTTGATAACTTTAAAACTTTCGATAATTCTTGAATTTTTCGTCACAAATAGTTATCTTGTTATATAAAACAATGTAATATACAATTTAAGGAGCATATATGTATTACATGTTAATTATTTACGTTTTACAGGTCGGACGTATAATAATGAACAATGCTGCAGCAACGAATTTAAAGAGAATAACTCTTGAGCTCGGTGGAAAGAGCCCCTTAGTCGTTTTCAATGACGCTGACGGTTAGTATACTCAAGCTTATAAATCAAAAAGTAAATAAAACAAATAAAAACGCCTGTTAATTATCAAAACAGTGGACACTGCCGCTCAAATTGCCCATCGCGCTGCTTTCGCTAATGCCGGACAATGCTGTGTTGCGGGCACTAGGACTTATGTACAGTCTGGCATCTACGATAAGTTCATTGCAAAAGCAGCAGAAATAGCAAAGAACAGAACTGTCGGTAACCCTTACGAAGACGTACAACAAGGACCACAAGTAACTATACATATACCTCTTCTAATCCTACAGTATGCCCAAATTTGTATTCAGCATGCGTAATGATGACCAACCATATGTCTTCTTCTATCTTACTATTTATTTGTTACGTGATGTACTAAGCTTCGCTAGGATATAATATAATCTTTACGTGATACCATTTGCATGTATACGGCCGTTTCTTAATGTTAGCACTACAATATTTTAGTCTTAACTGACTGTCAATATTAATTCTGCAGAAAACTATCGTGCAGTGTATGAGCCCGTCTAAAAATGTAATTTAGGCGGGTTCTTCCATTCAGAACTGGGCCGTGTTTCTACCGAGATATAGTGATTTTAAAACATTCAATAATGTAATAAAATACTGCCTATTAAATTTATTTTTGTATTAGATCGACTTGGACATGTTTAACAAAGTGATGGGCTACATAGAAGTGGGCAAGGAGTCCGGTGCGCGCTGCATCGCGGGCGGCAAGCGGCAA
>NW_013526614.1:0-622 GCF_000836215.1 Papilio polytes | reverse complement strand
GTTTTGTTTTTCGTGTATTTTGTTTGGAAGTCGGTTTTGTTTTTTTCGGAAATAACTTTGTATATGATGATATAAAAAAAATAATTGTCTTGTACTAAGCCGACGATAAGCAGGAGATGGTGGATGACAGATGACGCTGGTGTTCTCTTGAATAAGCCAAGGCTCACTTTCGAACAGCGGAGTAAGCAAGTAATACATAACTGACCACTGCTTCTGTACAGACACATTTAAAAGCGTCTTTTGGTTGTTGCTTGTTACTTGTATTTTATGAAGCGAGTGTTTGAGATATTTTGAGTATTCGGCTGTCATTAATAAAAACATTTCACAGTTATTCCAAAAAATCCAGTATATCACGTGAAATTGCCTATAAATTTATTCCGAGTCATCGAGCACAACCCGACGCAAAAGTGATGGATGTTCAGTCGACTGAATTACAACTAAAGCCAAATAAATTGCATATGTTTTTGAATAAATAACACTTACATTATAAAAATATATTTTTATATGTGAATAAGAGCGTGCGCATCTGAAATCGCACAACTGTTCAGTCGCGCTTTGATTCCTATGAGCTTTTATGGAAGTGCACTACTCGATATTTAGTTGTGCAACTAAACAGTTGAAT
>NW_013526613.1:0-891 GCF_000836215.1 Papilio polytes | reverse complement strand
CATCACGGCGCTGCTGAACCGGCAGCTGCAGGGTGAGTAGGCCCGGGCCGTGGCCGTGCTCGGTGGTCAAACGTCCTCCGTTCATCGCATACATTATTTAGAATTTCTTTCAAGTCGTAGGATTCATTTTGCGGGCTTTTATAGTTTTGTGTATTTCTGTAGATCGTTGCATGTAAATGCTTAGATGTACTGAGGGCCGGAGGAAAACCACATCTATGATTCGACGGCTGATGTAAATTAACTTAAGTGGGCTTGCATGGATTTAAATTCCTTTGAGACGGCCTACAGCCTAATGTTTTGTACCGATTTTGGTGAGTGAACTGCCATTCGAATTGCCGGAGACAAAACACATGTTATAGTATGTTATAGCACAACGGTAATAAAATTCGAAATTTGTAAAATAAAAATATAATTCATCGTTTTTTAAAACATCCAATAAATAGCGCTAACAACAACATTGTATGTATGTTAATGTACGCTAAATAAAGCATCATACAGACAGACGAGACGTTGTTTTATAATTCGTAGAGTACTTTTGATGTGGAGAAAACGCCGCTGCCTCGTGCATGTCGGCGGCAGGCGGCCAATCGACACCTTAGTAGTCTGAACACTCCCCACGTCCCGCGTTTTGATGTACTATTTATGAGTGTCAACAACAAGGCAAATTTAATAGGTCGATCTCGGTGCAAAAGTCGACATGATATTTAGATACCTGTGAAATTGAGTAAACGGCGAACAACATTGTGGCTTCATAAGCTTAACGGCTGTAAGTCTCTTCTCCTAAAAGCCCAAAAGTTTGTCTCGGTAGAGTAGAGTAAAAGCATAGAGTCAATAAAGCTGTGAGGAGGCCTTGTTTCCAACATTAATTGTGGTGTGGTTGCGGTGTGTCGC
>NW_013526612.1:0-551 GCF_000836215.1 Papilio polytes | reverse complement strand
AAATTTTTGAAATGCGATTTTATCACCAACGCAAATACATTATCTTCCCGAAATCTGGATTTTTATTTTAATATTATAAACACAGTTTTATTACATATATTGAAGACTAGCTTTCGACCGCGACTCCGACCGCGTGGTATAAAAAAAACAGAAGTAAGTAGCCTATGTGTTCTTCGAGTCTATTCTCTACGTCTATACGAAATTTCATCGAAATCCGTTCAGCCGTTTTGGCTAGAAACTAACATCCATCCGTCCATCTAAACTTTCCCATTTATAATATTAATATGATAGACTTTATTTCCACTGTCGCATGCTAGTTACAGTCTCCAGTACATCTCGATCGATTTAGTGGAAATAATCAACTGTGCTTACACTCGCGTTATTTATGACTTTTAACGTCTATTTCCACTATCGACGCCACATACGTTGAATGTCGCTTGTCGAAGATTCTATAATGAAACATTATTAATAAAACCTAAGTATTACATCTGTTATTAAGTATTGCGTCGGTGGCTCAGTGGTTTAAGCACTTGACTTGTAATCTACAGGTC
>NW_013526611.1:0-502 GCF_000836215.1 Papilio polytes | reverse complement strand
TAAAAGATAACTCTACAAAATAACTATTGCAATTAAAACAAATATTAAGTACATAAACAGACAATAATTACGTAAAACTTACAACTTATGCAGTTAAGTTTCTTCTTAACGAACTACGGAGGTTAACTAAGCTTAAGTCTAAGGTAATGCGAAGTTATGTGATAACGGGTAGTTAACTTTAACTGTCATGTTCTTCTAAACTTGTTGAATATTAGCTTTTGTGGTACATTTTACCTAGAAAATGCAATATATTTTAGAAAAAAAACAATACAAATAACTATGTATGTACAGTAGTGGATATCCGCTGTGTTTCTATTTAGTAAAGATGCCTTGTTCATTGCAACGAGATATACTACCTCTTTTCGGCACATTTGTCGGGCCAGCGACACCAGGTGGGGGAGGAAAGACTTCAAATGGAGGCCGCAAAAAAACCAGGAGTGTAGGGCGTCCTCCACCCAGGTGGACCGACGACTTAGTGCGCACGAAAGTCGTTGGATGCGGA
>NW_013526610.1:0-2781 GCF_000836215.1 Papilio polytes | reverse complement strand
CCACGTTGCGGCGGGTCCGGGACTTTTAAAATAGGTCATTACAAACTGACAGGTTACAAATAAATATATACACGGGTCATTTAGCGACGCCATCGAAAAATGGAATATTTTTTCTTATTACATGTCTGGGTGTATGTGATTGATTGTTATGTTTTACTAGCTGTTGCCCGCGACTTCGTCCACGCAATAAAAAATAACCGAAAATAAAAATAACAATTCGGTCGAAATCGGCCCAGCCGTTTCGAAGGTGAGGAACAAACACGGCTTGTGGACAGACAGACAGACAAAAATTTTCTAAACGCGATTTTCGTTATCAGCAACGCAAATCTGAAATTCTTTTGATATTACAAACAGACACTATAATTTAATTACATGTATAGAAAAATTGAATATGACCTTGTAGATTTAACCCGACTAACCAACGGGATTACGGTAATAATAGTATTTTTTTTTTATTTTATTTTTTTATATTTCTGTTGAATTAAGCTGTCTAATTACCCCAATTACAATCAAAAAGTCTACTTGTTCCTTAATTAAAAATGAGAATAAAAATTATAATGATAATAGTGGTTAGAATTGATACAAAAATTTAGCTGAACAAATTGTGATGGGCCATAATACCTCTTTGAAAAAGCTCGCTTTTAGTTTAAGGACATGTCGACTCCTTAGACTGGATAAGGGCAATGATACGTTTAAAAGGAAACTAATTTATTTCCGTGCAAGCCTTCATTTCTCCGTTTGGTGTACTCGTAAAGATTTTCTTAAGATCAGGTTTGGGTTATGTTACCGCATTAGGGACGGACGTTTTTCCAGACCTTCGTTTTAGTCGGGAATTGATGCGACCTTTTTAACAAGTGCAATTTGTGCTCAGAATTGCGCCAAAACTAACTTAAATGATATTCTAAAATCAACTTTAATGATGGGACATTCAACTCAATTTTGTTTTGAGATAATTCACAATTCCTTGATGGCATTTGACATACAATAATTGGAAAGTGCATTAAATCTATACTAATATAATAAAGCGTAAACACACACTACTTTGTGGCATAAGATGTCAGCAATTACAGCATATTTTTAAATAATCCTTACACTTACGTCACGCTTTAGGCTATATATTTTCATGTATTACACTTAGGGGGTAAATAATTTGGATAAAAACCCTAATGTGGGAAAGGGACCATAAGTGACAAGCTGCCAACATCAAGGAAGTAAAGTTCTCATATATGCATTTGAACTTTGATAGTTCACAGAAGTAAACAATAAAATTAAGGTATTTATAATTTCTTGTGGATGAAGCCGCACGGGAACAACTTGTTTCAGAATAAATTCAAACATCATGAAGGACATGTATTACGTAGTTCATGAAAGTATTGAAATTTCACGATTAACATTTTAAAAACATTTATAAGGGCATGAACACATTGGTTACAGTAGTTACATATCTAATCAGATGAACACCTATCTGTTGATCTAACCAGGCGTGTCACGGAGCGCACGCGCAGTCCTTGCGCTGCGAACTTTGTCCATCACAATATCTAAGTAATGACTAATGCAATATCGCTGCTGACACCTTTCTACTATTTCGGTAATTAGATGTCACGAAATGTTGCAAAAGTGTTTATGATTTTAAAACACTGTACAACCTTAAGATGTAATTTAAAGTTTGTAAGCTCGCTTGTAACATAAAAGGAACTTTTCGCGTAGGAACTTTTAAACATAAACAAAGTGGAGGATTTCATATGCGAAAAACTTTTATTTAGTACGTAAATACAAAAGTTTGGATAGATAGATGCTTGACATAGGACTGGAAGAACGAAGTCGCGGACGAAAGCTTGTCTACAAATAAAGGAGAAAAGAAAGAAGACATTTCAACTAATACACATTCATTAATTAATTATCAAATATCTATTATACGTCGTTTCAAACGACATCAGAATGGCCAGAGCGCCTGCGGACAGAAAAACCCCGCGCCGTTGTGTCTCGGCAGGAAAAAGATAAAAAAAACTCATCTAACAACCTTAAAGACATGGGAACAGTAATGTATATGAGAAACCGCAGGCTCCGGGAGTTTTTTTCTTTGCACCCTCTGTTCCTGCGGCGAGCAATGTTGCGTTTAATTTAACTAAGCTGTTTTATTGAACGCAATTTATTAATCTGAATTCAACATGGCGTATTTAATTCCTGCGTTATGTTAAGATTTTTTTTAATTCTTGATTTTAATGATTAAAAAGAATAAAATACATAAAGCCGATTAGGAAAATATCACGAAACACTTTTGAATTTAACTCAATTATGAGAAAACGTTGTGATTCAATCCCAAAGATTGGTCTGAAACAGAAGCAAAATAAACTAAAACGCACATCACCTAATACTACGATAGAAAGTATACGAAACTTCCTGCACGTAACCGCAAGGGATGATTAAAAAGGCAAAACAAAGCTCGGACAAGGAACCCGATCCGACAGAACACGTCACCGCATCGTACGTGATGAGGGGAACTATACGCTGCTGAGAGAATGGAAACAGAGTAGTTATTACATTATAATAACTGCTTGAAAGGCGGAGAAAGACCGAAGAAAGTAAGGATGGATTCTATAGAAGGAGAAATAGCTTAGAGTAAATTGAATGAATGAGGAATTTGATGGTTGGTAGAAGTTGGTAGAACCTTCCGTAGGGCAAAAAAACAAGATGTTGGTGAACTCATCACTCGTGAAAACTCATAAAAGATGACAATAACCGTAGTTATAGATGTTAATAAACTTTTTAATACACCAGATA
>NW_013526609.1:0-761 GCF_000836215.1 Papilio polytes | reverse complement strand
ACACATAGGCTACTTTTTATCCCGGGATTAGTTACGGTTCCCGTGGGATTCATTGATTTAGTTTTTTAATGTTTACTCGATCATTCTGCAAAGGTTCAACATATCTTATTGAAATTTGGCACAGATATAAAGCAAAGTCTGGAGTAAACATGGGATAAGGTTCATCCCCGAGAAATGTCCAATTCCCGAGGGATACGTTGCTTTTTGTTATTTATATAGTTCGTATGTTTTCTAATACCACGCGGACGAAGTCGCGCGCAACATCTAGTAATATATAAATATAATAAAATAATAATCAACGTAATTTTACAACAGCATTGTTTTTTTACTAACTTTTAAAATACCATTTCTCTTTATCACAGTTTTTTTTTTCTAGGTAGTTAATGTTATCAAATCAGTAGATAAATCAGAACAAGAAGGTGCAATACTAGTTTTCCTCCCGGGTTGGGCTGAGATCAAACAAGTAAAGAAGTTGCTGGACCAAATATATGCGAACTCCACACATATGGTATTACCAGTACATTCTAGGTAATATAAATAATGTTTTTATTAATTACTAGCTTTTCCCGCGACTCCTTTCGCGCGGAATTAAGAAAAAATATGCCAATTCGTCGAGGTCCATTAAAACATTTTTTTTTAAATTCACATCTGATTTCGAATTTTCGAATTAACTATAATATTATTTTATTAGAAAAAAAAAAAATGTTTTATGCAAAAAAAAATACAAGATATCTTAATAACCTAATCTTAACCGAATGACG
>NW_013526608.1:0-1827 GCF_000836215.1 Papilio polytes | reverse complement strand
TTCCATCCTGGCCATTACGTGGGCCGTTACGGGATCGCTTTCGTTTAGAATAAATGGCCCTAGACCAAGCACAAGAATCTAACTTAGAGCTAGCAGGCCTCGTACTGTGATTAAACACACGGTTAATGCGTGGAGAGAATCTTTCTTCTATAACGCACACAATGAAATCTTCATCTATCTTACGTAATTAATGTTACCTCATTGCTATCCTCAATAAATTGTCCAGTCCACTTGATACGAAATCCTAATTAATTACCTCATCAATAACTATGTAACATCAGAATCTGAGAGTGTTCGTATTCAATTTTTTTATATTAATTCCTGTACAATATAATATTTTACAACCATAACAACGGAATGTTACGGCTCATTAAATTGGTTAGTAAATATTTATAACATGTAATGATGGACACAGGGGCATACCTGGATGTAACATGTAATGACTTCGAATCTTATTTGCGAATCATGAACCTGCAGAATTGAATTCACAAAAAATAAATAGCAGCGTATGTGTTCTTCCAGACTATACTTTACATATATGGCAAATTTCATCGAAATATGTTCATCTTAACTTTTTTTTTTTATAATTTAGGGGGGCAAACGAGCGGCGTGAACACCAAGGTGGTCAACGACGCCCATGGACATCCGCAACACCAGAGGAACTATAGATGCGTTGCCGGCCTTTGAGGAAATGATAGGCTCGCTTCTTGAAGGACCCTAAGTCGTATTGGTTTTGAAATACCGCCGAGGACAGACCGTTCCACAACGCGGCATTTATAATATTACACTTTCGCATTTATAATATTAGTAAGATAATCAATAATTGAAAAGCAAAAAGATAGTTAAAAAAAGTGTTAAAATCGTGGATGACTTCAAAGGTAGAGGAAGACCTAAGAAAGTATGGATTGTATATATATCTTAATGAGTGGATTCAGATGTGATGGCTGATAAAATTTTTGGAACTGTGTCAACCCTCAATAGGGATAAGAGCATGATATTGAGTAAGACAATCATTTAATTCTATTAGTTATCAGAAGTATCGATGTTAGAATTAAAATTCAGCAGACCCTTGTAAATGAGTCGAATATTTGTTCTAAATTCTTCAAAGTAAAAATATATTAGGGTGAAACAAAAGGGTTCTGTGAGTATTAAAAGCTTTGACCTGCCAGAAAGTTGTACTTGTTACGAAGATTTAAGTATAATAATAATATACTTGAAAAGTTCAATGATCAATTTTATTTTAACTCAATTTCTCTTTTATATGAGTTTGAATACAATAAATCTATTATATAGTCATCATCACCAACTCACTATACGTCCCCACCGAGGGGCTCGGAGCCTACCCTAATGTTAGGGTGACTAGGCCATAGTCAACCATGCTGGCCCACTGCGGGTTGGTTGACTTCACATATATCTTTGAATTTCTTCGCCGATATGTGCAGGCATCACGATGTTTTCCTTCACCGTAAGAATTATATAGTCATACTACAATGAAACAATCTTATCTTAGTAATATTAGTAATGTGAATGTTTAGATATCTGTTAGAGTGTGTAGCCTAAACTGTTGAAAGTCTGGAAGAACGGAGACTCGTGTGAGATCTAGTAACGGATCGCTTGATTGATTACACCGGTTGTTTATAAATCTATTTGTGTTTAATAATAATAATAATAAATCTTTATTTCAAGAAGATCTCATATTTTGTTAGTAAAAAAAAGCTTATTGCCTAGTGTTAGTAAACCTTATAATAAAGAGAAGAAAACAATTTTATTTAAATCACGTTTTAACTACATTTCTTGCAGTGCAAGAAATTAAATCGTCGCACTATT
>NW_013526607.1:0-775 GCF_000836215.1 Papilio polytes | reverse complement strand
TTATATTTTGATGTCCTAATGGCTTTTGATGCCGCTCTCGGAGATGTTAACTGTCCACTAAGTTCCCTTAGTGTAGATTTCACAAATCAATTTGTTGGATTAACCTAAAATTAGGCGACACGGTACTCATTGGCCCCTTCTATACCTTACTAAATATTATTTTATAATTTTAGATGGATGTTTGTTAGAGTTTGTAGCCTAAATGACTGAACGATCTCAATGAAATTTGGCATAGATGTAGAATATAGTCTGGAACACAGGCTACTCGATTTTTATTCCACGCGAACGGAGTCGTGGGCAAAAGGTATAAACTAAATCAACACTAAAATACCAGTTAGTGTTTGTGAATGTGGTAATTAGTGCGTCATTTGTTAAACATAAGTATGTATGTATGTGTGATGTGTTGTGTGTGTGACCTTGCAGGGCGGCTGCATCCACGGCTCCCCGTCTATTTGCATCGGGAACGTTCTTTTGGTGGTTATTGTAATGGAGCTGCACTGCGCCAGGCGGCGGCCTGACGCCCTCAGACCTGGAACATCGAATTTACTGTTAAAACATCTGTAAAAGAATACTGTCATCATTCATTCTTCTCCTCTTATTGTCTTTGAATAGAACAGAGATAACAATGTTCTTCTGCAGTTTATACTTTGTCATAAGAATTTTAAATAACATGTCTTGTAGAATATATCTGTACCGTTATCTAAGATTCTATTCTATCTATGTTAATATTACCAATTTGTATTAAATAAAGTCTCACCTGTCCGTACTTGTCCCA
>NW_013526606.1:0-612 GCF_000836215.1 Papilio polytes | reverse complement strand
TGTTTCGTCATACAAAATTTATTTTTAATGTTGAAATTGGCCTTTGGATTCTTAAAACCGTATTAAGTACTAGTTGTTCCCATGCGGCTTCGTCCGCATGAAATTATAAAAACTTTATTATATTCTTTACATTTGTAAAATTCTTAATTGCAAGTGTCTAAATGACATGACATGATGACCAAGCATAGCAGGCTTGCTTCCTTGATGTTGGCAGCAACTTATGGTCTCTTTCCCATATTAGGGTTTGTATTCAAAATCTTGTCCTCCTTAGTTTAATGGCGTGAAAATATCTAACCTAAAGCGTGACGTAAGTGTAGGGCTTTTTATCAAAAAAAGAATTATTTAAAAATATGTTGTAATTCCTGACATCTTAGGCAACAAAGAAGTGTGTGTTTACGCTTTATTATAATAGTATAGATTCTTAGCACTAGTAGTTGCTGTGCAGTGTTGCTTATTGAAGATACGATAAGGTATAACAATAAATTGTTGTTTTTATAGTTACTACGCGAGACAAAGACGTATTAGAACGATTATAACCTATAACTCTAAGCTCTAGCTTAGATTCTTTATTTTCTGCAATATAAAACAGCAACTAAAACATTTCCAGCTTTA
>NW_013526605.1:0-690 GCF_000836215.1 Papilio polytes | reverse complement strand
ACGCCTGTTTTCTGTATGGTCGTGGTATTACACCAGGCAAGCCCTACAGTCCGATGTTAAAGCGGGCACTACTACTAATAATACATTTTTTTGATTATAGAAAGAAAGGGAATCTGTGAAAGTTACTTCTATTACTTAGATATCAGGATAATTTGTCTTTTTTAGAATGATTTAAGGTACAGAATTATTGATACAAAAAAACAGGAATTAAATCTTTGGAATGTAGAAAGAGTTGGGGGCATTTGAGACCTAAAGTGGAATTAGAAAATTAAGATTTTTTAGCCTACTTTTTATCGCTTGACTATTTCATATTCTGTTCTTTTTTTTAATTTTTGTAGTGTTTTGCTTTAGACAATTTAGACAGTTTTATACTTTTGTAAATATTAGTTATTGAAAGCTTTCTTGTGTTTTGTGTCTTAAAATAAAGAAAGTAAGTAATTATTATTTAAAATAATTTTATTAGCAACAAAACTTATAGATAACTAGCTGTTCTCGTGCGGCTTCATCCGCATGGAGTTATAAAAACTTTATTTTATTATTTACATTTGTCAAATTCTCAATTGCAAATGTCAAAATACCAATTACCTTACTATGGCAATCTTGCTTCCTTGATGTTGGCAGCAGCTTATGGTCTCTTTCCAACATTAGGGTTTTTACCTAAAATATTTACCCCCTAAGATTAATGGCATG
>NW_013526604.1:0-556 GCF_000836215.1 Papilio polytes | reverse complement strand
AACTTATTTCTATGAAGCATTTATTATTGCAGTTTTTCATTACTAAGTACAAAAATCAAAGTACTTTTTCGAAGATTGCTAAGTCGGTAGACCCACGTCAGGGGAAGGAAAGTTTTAGAATAAGGCCACAGACGGGGACCAAGACCGTGGGGCGTAAAATAGTTAATAATACCTACGTAAAAGGAAATAAGAGGAAAATTGTAATCTACAGGTCTTGGGTTCGAATCCCGCCATGTACCAATGTGATTTTTGATTTTCGAATTTCATATGTTCATAATTTACCTGACGTTGTTACTAAAGGAAAATATTGTGATACAACCTGCAAATATCGGCGAAGAAATGCCTAGTCACCCTAACATAGGGTAGACGCCTTCGGTGGGGTCGTACATTGAGCTAGTGAGCACATTTTTTATTGCTTTACCATAATACTACGGAAATTAAAATATAGCGCTTGGATAGCAATGTTAGCGTGATCAAAAAACGAAAATAAGAAGTGCCCAATAAGCAACGTATACCTACATATATGGCTAGCGTAATGAACGTACGGCTACCGTTT
>NW_013526603.1:0-505 GCF_000836215.1 Papilio polytes | reverse complement strand
CTTTGTTGCTTAAGATGTCAGCAATTACAACATGTTTTTGAATAATCATATTTTAACAAAACACCCTACAGTTACGTCACGCTTTAGGTTATATATTTTCACGCCATTAAACTTAGGGGGCAAATATTTTGGATAAAACCCTAATGTGGGAAAGAGACCATAAGTTGCTGCCAAGATCAAGGAACATCAAAGTTGCCATGGTTTGTCATTATTTGATAATTTGACACATGAAAACGATAAAATAAAAATTTCATAATTTTATGCGGATGAAGTCGCACGGGAACAGCTAGTCACAAATATATTTAAAAACAGACATGTCTTAAATAAATTCTTTCTGCTATCTATAGGCAACAAATAAACAATCATAAGAATAGTAGCCGTATTTTCGGAACGTGTTTAGAATGTAACATTCAAGTTTTTTAAATAAAACAAAAGCAATTATGTTTACTGTCTTTGAGCGCATCTGATTACAGCGACTGTTACTGGCTTTGCGGTAATTCGATGA
>NW_013526602.1:0-614 GCF_000836215.1 Papilio polytes | reverse complement strand
CGTGGGCGCTCACAGCGGCTCACTGCATAACAGAATTAGACATTCAGCCTACAGGTCTCGAACCTGTTAGACTATTGATAAGATATGGTTCTGTTCATAGCTCACCAAACGATAAGAATACATTCAGTGATGTTGTTTTAGTGATTCCGCACCCTATGTATGGGTACCGATTATCCAAGTACTATTCATTTGTTAAAAATGACATTGGCCTCATAAAGACAAATCCTATGCCATTAAAGAGATATATTAAGCTAAGTCCTGTAGATTTCAATACTATGTATGGCCATGAAGCTGTATTCGGCGGTTTTGGAATAACTACGAAAAAACTCCCTGATAACAGAACCGAAATTAGCAGTACACTAGAATTAAAAATGCCGTTACAGATATTTAAGGTGTCAATAAATAAATGCGTGAAGGAACCGAGATCAGGGCCACAGTTATGTTTGGGTCATCGATGTGGGAGTAACGCTACTGTATGTGGTGGGGACTCTGGGGGGCCTGTAATACACTCGACAGGAATAGTTGCAGTATTATCATCAGGATATGGTCATAAGTATTGTGGAGAAGAAACTCAAGATACTGATAATGATAACTCTGGATTCACTTGCCCAGTA
>NW_013526601.1:0-807 GCF_000836215.1 Papilio polytes | reverse complement strand
AGGTTTTTTTTTAATAACAAAAAAAGTGTTTAACTTATGTTTAATCGTTACGGAATTTAAATGACAAATTAAATTTTGTTTATTGAATATTAAAAAAACAAAAATGTATTTGTCGACCGTGACAGGACTCGAACCTGCAATCTTCGGATCCGAAGTCCGACGCCTTATCCATTAGGCCACACGGTCTTGTCATATTTCATACAAATTACGCAACTATAGGCGAAATCTGTCTAAGTTATTGATTTTACTTGAAAATGGGTCAAGTCGTGCTATTGCAAACACAAATAGAGAAACAACACAAGGCGACACATTAACAAGTGTAGGCTTCCGCTACAACTGTATAGCTTATTTAAGTGTTTATAAAAAGGAATTGTTTTGAAAAACCCACGTTAACTTTAAAGTAACTGATTATTGTAAATCTTATTATAATTATAAAAGTGTAGTTAGATGAATGATGGTTTGTTAAAGAATATCTCCAGAACGGCGACACTTTTCGCTGAAATTAGATTAAGTTTTTTTATTCCGCGTAAACGAAATCGCATGCTAAAATATGTATTTATTATTATTATTATTATTATTTAACAACGCTGATTTGCAATATTCCTTTATGTAAAAAATAAGGTTTAACTATGATAAATGTTACCTAAGATTAAAATCGTATAATAATAATTATATTTTGATATCTTTTTCACATCTATATGTAAATCGTAAATATATCAAAATACTGCTGCCATCTTTGTCGTTCACCGAGATCTGTTGAGACGTTTTGGAGTTCTAACAAACATCGATCCTTCCATCTAACCATCC
>NW_013526600.1:0-2004 GCF_000836215.1 Papilio polytes | reverse complement strand
CTCGCAACCTCGCTTTGGAAGCCACATTCATTAACCACAACTTCAGCCAACAGGTATGTTTCATTGCTCTTTATTCAGAAAACCCAAGAGAAAAGAAATAGGAGGAGAAATTATTACTCCATAATTAAGCAGCGAACTAGCAGTGAAAATGTATCTTTTATTCAGTTTTATTTATATTTTAACCAAAATTAATCTAATGCCAATGGTGTTGTTTACTGTCTCACTTTTAAAAGTTTAAAAACCTCAAAATTATTTTTTGATGACGTAACAACCCTTTTACTAAATTATAGAAATCAATTCATTGTATATCTGTAAAAAAAACTTTTATATGTCAAATGTGTAACATTCTATTAGAGGAGCTTATCGTTTATATTATGTATGCAAGTAATTATATTATCTTAATATCGAAAAAATATGCAGGTGTTGAAATCTGGAGCTACCGAGGCAAAGTACAAGTTCCCGGAGGCCAATCCGTTTGTATCAGAGGAGGAGGAGGGCGAAGTCGCCTCCGTCGGCTACCGCTACCGCAAGTGGAACTTGAATAATGGTGTTGTAAGTAAACACCATAAATAATGAAACTGTTGATGAAAAACAAAGACATTCAAAATATATAGAGTAGGCATAATTGTCACTTTTTTGACACATTGAGACATTTTTCACATGATCATCACTTAAATTTTGTAAATAATATTTATATATTTAGATTTTATTTTGTGATACTGTTTAGTTTATTTTATAATAAATTATGGTGCTTATTATACTTTTGTAAAATGATTTTATTACATGAACCAGTGAAAAATTTTTGTTCATTATGCCTCGTCTATATATTTTTATGTCTTCGATACACAGTAATGTCAACTTTATTAGATTTTCCGTATATTTTACATTAAGAGACGATTTTTTAATAATAATATTTTTATATGTAGTTATAATTGGTGTGGTAGGTGCTGATAGCGCGGTGCGAGCACGACGCGGTGCTGCAGGGCCCGCAGAACGAGACGCAGTTCCTGTCCATCAAGGCGCTGAACGAGTGGGACTCGAAGCTGGCCAACGGCGTGGAGTGGCGCCAGAAGCTGGACACGCAGCGCGGCGCCGTGCTCGCCAACGAGCTCCGGAACAACTCCTGCAAGCTCGCCAAGTGGACCGTGCAGGTAAATACGCAACAAATATATATATATTCATTACTAGCTGTTCCCGTGCGCCTTCAACCGCATTAAATTATAAAAACTTTATTTCATTGTTTACATTTATCAAATTCTCAATTGCAAATGTCAAAATACCAATAGGCAATATGCATATGACGCCAAATTGGACCAAACTTATATGACGAACTGAGAACTTATAAACATAATATGACGATTGACGTCACGTGTCTCATGCCAACTCCGGTTGCATTTTAGTCGCACGGAAATGGTCATAATTTTATTTTATTGTTTCTAGCTCAATGGTTGAATATTTTCGAGTCAATTTTTTTCTGGTTATTTTATAACAAGTAGAATCGTTAAAAAAAAAGAAAAAATAACGTACATATTGCCTCTTACCTTTCTATGGCAATTTTGCTTCCTGGATGCTGGCAGCAGCATATGGTCTCTTTCCCACATTTGGGTATTTACCGTATTTACGTACCCACTAAGTTTAATAGCGTGTCGTAAGTGTAGGGCTTTTTATTTAAGAAAGGATTATTCAAAAATATGCTATGATTGCGGACATCCTACGCCACGAAGTAGTGTGTGTTTACGCTTTATTATAGTACTATAGATTATAGATTGTAAATAGAAATATGAAATCGTGTGTGTTTGTGTGTGTCAGGCGCTGCTGGCGGGCTCGGACCAGATAAAGTTCGGGTACGTGTCGCGGGCGCAGGTGCGCGACAACTCGCGGCACGTCATCCTCGGCACGCAGCAGTTCAAGCCGCACGAGTTCGCGGCCCAGATCAACCTCTCCATGGACAACGCCTGGGGCATACTGCGCTGCATCATCGACATCTGTATGAAGCAGAAGGAC
>NW_013526599.1:0-540 GCF_000836215.1 Papilio polytes | reverse complement strand
AAATACGAATATTACCACAAATGACTTCCTTTAAAATATAGACGGACGGCCATATTAACAATACTTGTCAATTACTTTATAACTCACAAACTGAACTCCAATGCGACAACGCAAATATATCGAACGTTCTGTTGTGACGACTAGTAAAACACTGAGCTTGTTGGCGACTGAGCTCCGAGACTACAATGGAGCCCGAGCAACTCCTTGCCATATATTTTATAAAACTACTTTCTATTATATATACTATTCCTGCCGTTTTCTAATATTTTCCTAACAATGTTGTTGTTTTCAATAAAGATAAATGTATTGATAAATAGCACAGATTAACAAATTACTTTTAAGAATACAGAATACATCAAGAATAGTTAAAAACCTAGCAGAATAGACTAAAATACTTTTATTTCAATTTCTCAGGAATTGGAAAAATTAGCATCACGTAAACTTAAAATAAATGCTAAAGAAACAATGCGTTTAGCTGAAAAATTGTACACTCAAGGTTTCATCAGCTACCCGCGTACGGAAACTAATGAGTTTCCAAAG
>NW_013526598.1:0-996 GCF_000836215.1 Papilio polytes | reverse complement strand
CCGAAGTATTCGCAAGCTCGACAGTAACACCTCGGCGGTGGCTGAGCACGCCCTTGTCTCCGACATGAAACATTATATTAGGTTCGACAAAGTTAAAGTGCTAGCCCGTGAGAAAAATTTTGTATCCCGCAAGCTCCGCGAAGCAATCGAGATCAGTCGTCGGCCTAATTATAATAGGGATAAGGGTTGGGTTTTGCCACCCGCTTGGGACCCAGTGTTGCTAACTGCGAAACGGAATAACATCGACAGTGTAGAGGACAACCTGGTGGACATTGTCAGCGTATTTTGTGCCCCCGTGAACAATAACACCATCAACTCTTCAGTTTCGAGTTCGTCTCCGCCGACACACAGCGTCCCCCCCGCACCCCCCGCGCCCCCCGTCCTGACGAATCGCGCGTTGCGGGCTAGGGCACGCAGTGACCGTCGCGACGCGATAGCGAATAAAGCCGGCATCCACTCACCCTGAAGAAGGACCCCCTACGGGTTCGAAACTGGTCGGTGCCTACACCGAAAGTTCCCACGTGAGTTTTAGCCGTGTTATAAATAATATAGTATAATGTCTCACGAAAGTTTTAATAAGTTAAAAGGTTACAGAAGTTAAAAACAGGAATACGTAATCAAGATTTCTGTAATGGCAAAAGACAGTCGCTAGCAATCTGACGCAACCGTCCTAAGAAGTCTCGATTTTCAAAATGGCGGAGGAAACTATAGATATTTGTCGTAATGCCTGTAAACTATAGACGGCTCGTGTCGACGATTTATGATGTGTACGGAGTGTGCGCTATAATATTATTTCCAAAGATTTGCGATTGTGTACAACAGGGTTAACACACCACATGTTAGTTAATTACAATTCTTCCACATCTGGAGATCACAATTATGTGCATTTTAATAGGCAAATATAAAAATAGTACAGAATTACATCAGCGTGACTTAATTTAGTTGGTTTGAATATTATTGTAAATGCAACAATTTTGTATTGGAAACATTTAGAGA
>NW_013526597.1:0-2150 GCF_000836215.1 Papilio polytes | reverse complement strand
CACGGAAGAGCGGGACTTCCTAACACAAGTGCCTATTGGCTACTTAAAAGGAAGTCCCTACAACTGATTGATTTGTAATTTACTTGATTTAATAATAAAAATTATTATATTATCTTGACGTCATTTTAAGCTAGCGTCTTTCAGCTAGTGGTGGGACAGGCCCTTAACCTTGAACTCTCCAATTTTTATGGTTACATATGTATCTAAGTTATAAATGTGGTACAAGCTATTATATAAAGACGTTTCGTCGTTTTTATTACTATTTTATTATCTAATAATATTAACTCAACTTATTACACTAACTCTATTTATGATTATTTAGTTATTAACGTCAATAACATTATCAACTGCATTATTTAGTTAGTATGGGAACTCTATGTAAACAGTAGCTTTCGCCCGCGATTCCGTCGCGTACATTAAAAAAAAACAATAGTAAGTAGCCTATATGTTCTTCCAGACTATGCTTAAGATCTATGCCAAATTTCATCCAGATCAGTTATGCCGTTTAGGCTATAAAGTGTAACAAACATCCATCCATCCATCTATACATTCACATTTATAATATTAGTAAGATTTATACAGTTAGCTTTATTATTTAAGATTAGATAAAAAAAAATACAGTTAAAATAAAATTAACGAATTCGACCAATAAAATGATTTCCCTAATATTAACTGCAAAATTTTTATAGGTCGTATCTAAAATACTTTATGTAAATACGTTATGTAAATATCACTAAGCGATACGAACAATATAAAAGATGTTTTTAGTATTAATTATCGATCTAATTGGATGAAATAACATATGTCGCTATTTGTAGAACAATTACATATTTGCAGCATAAAATGTCGATCCAAATTTTGTCCATAAATCCATACATTTACTTTGTTTCAACATAAATATAGTAAACAACACGATATTAAGGCACTCAAGTCCTTAGTATATTTATTTTCCATTCCATTTGCTTTTAAATAAAGTAGTCACAGATCCCAAAGTAAAAGTTATTTACTTTTCTCTCTTTTGATCCCTTCTTTTTATTTCAACAGAGAAAAATGTCCTTTCCGCTCATTTCACGGTACGAAAAATTCTCAATTTACTTCTGTCTGATTTAATCCGGCTTGTGTACCGTTTACAAAACAAGAGAGATTTCACTGCGTAGATACACTGAACATCCAAAGAAAGTACTTTCATACTAAAATTAATCGTAATCAAAATTATTCGTTTTAAAAATTGGGTATACTTTTTTTCAGCCAGTGCTGAATTAGATTAGCTATTTTACTTATAATATTTTCTAGGTTATAATTTATTTAAATAGTATTTGAGTTCCTGTAATTGCATAATTAATTATATCTTTAAATTATTTTTAATAAGTAATTTGGAAAGTAGTAATACAATGTTTTCATATATAATTTTACACATCCATTTACTTAATTTAGTAATGTTATGGAATGGGGAAGTTTAAAACATTATTCCCATCTGGCTCCCGCACTGAGTGGCCGCCATGTTACATTAAGTTCTATATTAGAACATTAATATGCGCGTACGTATTATATTTAGATTTCTTGAGCTACATACATGTAATATTACTTCTTACTAATATTATAAATGCGAAAGTTAAGATGGATGGATGTTTGTTAGAGTTTGTAGCCTAAACTACTGAATTCTCGATATAATTTAGTATTTAACTTATAAAAGCCGAAATTATTTTCTATAACCTCACTTGTACAGTAGCTGTCGTCTAAAGATATCATATTTTTCTTTTAATACGTGCTTCAAATAAAGTTTTACCAAATAAAACAAGCGGTCGACAGCCCTGGCAACGACACGGCCAGCTCGCCCGGTCAGAATTTCAATTCAGGATGTTTCGCCTTCGCCCCGGCTTTAGCCACGTACTACCACGAGTTACGAATGAATTTTAAATTAGAATTCCTCTTTCGAAATTTAGAAACGAACGCTTAGTAACGTAACTGAAACGGGATTAAGTTTTTTCTTTCTTTCTACTGCCAACTTTGTGAAGCGAAATTCGTAGCGTCAGTTCTTTTGATTTTTTTTTAAACTTCTCTAGGGGAAGTTTTAAGGTTAGGATAAGATGCGGAAAATTATTTTTGTTTCACTTGTTAAGCTTAAAAAGTATTTAAAGTTATTTTGCGAA
>NW_013526596.1:0-974 GCF_000836215.1 Papilio polytes | reverse complement strand
CTAATTGATATTATGTTAGACCCGATGTTTAGATATGACTGTGGTTTCAACAAAATACCGGTTTGATAAAATGTACATATTTGTTGTCGATTTTACTTTCTACACTGCATCTATGTCGACGATACTGATAAAACGGCCTCTAGAAATGTTATACAAATAGAAATGTTTTTAAAATTAACAGCAGTTGTTGAAGCATCCTTTTAAGTACGTGGTAGTATCTACATATCCGCCGTTAAGGTGTTCATTTTTCCATAACTTACATTTTTAACAGCATATTTCTTACAAATGAAAAATGTACAATAAAATAAAATAATCCGTCAGAGTGTGCACTCGCACGGCGAGTCATTACGGATATTTACTGTAAATGTACAAATATCTGTCCCCATTCACATATTTCATAAGTCTATATGTGGAGCGGCGCATACAGCAAGGGCACGTCCGCGAACGTATAGTTTTTTATCAAAGATGTTTTGCCCTGAGAGTGAAAGCCTCAGTTTTGCTGTCGCTAAACGTGTCTGCGGCCACGTACGAGGAGTGACACGTGCGTGCGCTACCGCGCCTCGTCACTGCCACTGACCGCTAGCAGCTGACCGCTGGACGCTGGCCGCTGGCCTGCCATGTCAGTGACGTAGCATACGATACGCTCGCATCGATACAGCAGCGATGTGCGCAACTTCACGCAACGCAAGTCAACATGCTGGCAATGACGTTTGCCACTCTCGACTTTCGATACTATTATGGGACACATGTAATTGAAGCCTTTTGCGCTTATTTAGTATACTGTATTTATATTTCAATATAGTATACTGATTTTATAAGAAACTCGCATGTGCAACACTTTTAGTGTGAAACCCCGAATCGGTGATTATTCAGCTAAAGCATGCAGACAGGACTCGTTCCGACAAAACAGAAAGGAAGTATGCAATGTGTCAATGTACTGTATACGTAGGTGATGGGATGGCACGGAAGAGGCA
>NW_013526595.1:0-513 GCF_000836215.1 Papilio polytes | reverse complement strand
TTATTGTATTTAAGATTATGGTTTAAGATATTGTTTTTACAGTGACTATCAATAGTCATATAAACTGCGAAAATGTTTTTAAATGTATATTAAATGAGAATTATTTACTCTGTTATTTTGTTAACGGATTGCAATACGGTTGCAGCTACTTCCGGTGTCGACCGGATGTGAGAATGTTATACGTGAGTTTATTCAAAATTATCCAAACTAAATATACACTTATTTGTTAAATGGGGAAAAATTAATAATGAAAACGGACGATTTTGTGCAATTTCCTTTGGCATTTCCCGTCTTAGCGAACAGGATATGAGAGAAGCTGTTTAAGTTCCCTTGACACATATTTAGTTATAGAACAAAGGAATAAGTGAAATATTCATAGATATCGGGTGTTACATAAAACAATACACTTTATACTGTGTCTTTATAACCTGAAAATTATGAGACATTGTTAAACACCCGTTTAACTCTGTTTTTTTTTTTTTTAAACCATAAGGTGGCAAACGAGCAAGCGGC
>NW_013526594.1:0-1166 GCF_000836215.1 Papilio polytes | reverse complement strand
GTCGCATTTACTATCACAATGGAACCATCCTCTCTGCCGACCACTAAACGGTTAGCAGCCAATAGATAGATGGATGCTGTTAACTTTATTTCTGAAAACAAAATTACGAGTACATGTTAAAAAAGTAAGGTTTAAACAAAAGTATATAGTTTTCATAATTCAAAATGGTTTAAAAGCCATAGTTTATAGTTAGAGATACAAAAATATAGAGGAGGCATGGTTGCAACTTCACTTGATACTTTTTCACATAATTTCAGTAACGCTATATAAAAATTATATTTAAATTAATTACCTATAGGTGTCATTAAATAACGTTTAAATGTTTAAATTTTGTAACAGTAATTAGTTTATTTTATAACTAGCTATTCCCGTGCGACTTCATCCGCATGTAATTATGAAAATTTTATTTTATTGTTTACATTTGTCAAATTAACATGACAAAATGTCAAAATGACATGACATTACAAACCTTAGCATTTTTTTTTCTTGATGTTGGCAGCAACTTATGGTCTCTTTCCCACATTAAAGTTTTTATCTAAAATATTTACCCCCTAAGTTTAACGGCGTGAAAATATATAGCCTAAGCCGTGACGTCAGTGTAGGGCTTTTTATTAAAAAAAGAATTATTCAAAAATATGCTGTAAATGCTGACATCTTAGGCAACAAAGAAGTGTGAAAGGTGGAGCTTATTATAATTTTGTAAAATGTTTCATTACAAGGAAATGAGGTGAAACTAAACTTGACAACCGATATAGTAGCTTTCAGAGAAAGTACCGATGAAAAAATATGTCTCGTCCATATATGTTTTCAATATCTATGTTCATAGTATATCATACCTTGTTCATCTGGATGACTCAATTGGTCCAATATACCGACAGGGCTTGGGTTCATCTCCTCCCAGGCCATATCTAAACTTGTCATTACAATTGGGGCATGCGCTGAAATTCAAACAGATAATATAAACAACAATATTTTAAGGTACTATGAATGGAAACGATTTCACGCATAATTCAAACGAGTTCTCTCTTTACCCACTCATCAAGAACACTCACAAGGTAACTGGTTGAGGACTGGCGTGACAGCCTGGTCTACATTCCATAGTGATACAACTCCAGCGGAGTCACCACGGAGCAGCAGCCTTCGTTGTTTTCCACCCACTGATGTCG
>NW_013526593.1:0-1151 GCF_000836215.1 Papilio polytes | reverse complement strand
CCCTCCTGTTTGCAGACAACTCTGCCGCACTGCAGACAGTTGTTGATCAACTCATGTTTAGACGCTTGACAATCACAATGGTGCCTACCTGAACATAATAGTGAGTTGTTAAAAGAACATGTTGTTAAAAATTGCAGATTTATTGTGAATGTTTACATATTAATGTTACAAATAGAGCAATATTGGTGTGTATTGTGCTATTGAAAGGCAGTTGGCCACTTAGAAGTGTTCTCTTATGCTTTTGTTTAAAATTAAAATAATGGCATGTTTTCTTGTTTTCACATTCATGAAATTAAATCAGTAATAAATAATTTGTTTTGATTATTCACTGTTTGGATGAATATTTAAAAATTATTTACCTTTAAGCAAAACAACTTGTGCATTTTTTCCCTCTTGGGAATACAAATTGACATACTTAGTCTTCTTTTTAGTCTTTGAATCTGCTTCTGGGAGCTGTGCGACTTGTGGTACTGGCACTTCTACATTTATGTCTTGTTGCTGTTTATTTTTTGAAATCTTTTTCTTTTGCGGCCTTGTTATTGTATTACCTGATATAATAACGAAACATTTTATTATTACAAGCTGTATTTTATTGTGAATCCTAGTATTTAACTTGAATAGGAATTTTAAATAACATACCCTTATTGGGGAACTTCTTTTTACAAAGTTCCAGGAAAAATGACTTATGTTGAGAATTATCGAAATCCAATAGAGTTTTCATGTATTCATTTAAGTCATTTTCGTTTTCAATAGAATTAATGTAGCTGAAAATTAATAAATATGGTGTAATTAAGGAAAAACTTTTTTACTTCAAACAATTTTAAAAGTTAGTCACTTGATGAGATCTTCAGGAATTTGAAAATCCAAGATTCTTGATAAACCTTCTTTAATCCATTGATCCATTTCAAGATGATTTATATAAAGTGTGCAAAATACAATTAAGAAAAGTAAAAAAGACAGTGTTTTGAAAGAAATACTGACATTGACTTTGACAGCCAAGAGACAACTCTCATCCAAATGTCAATGAACATTTATACCATTTCTCATTGAACTGGCTGAACGGTCCTTGCACATTCTATCATAATCTGTATGCCATCAGTTAGCAAGGGTCCCTATAATGTACGACCCGATAATGCACGGCCCAATAATCC
>NW_013526592.1:0-903 GCF_000836215.1 Papilio polytes | reverse complement strand
ACTATAGATAGTAATTGAGAGATACAGAGCGTGACTAGAAAATAAGAATGGTGCGTATAGTTTTACGCTGAGTGTTATGTTACAATTTTATGAAATACTAGCTGTTGCCCGTGACTATGTATGAAATTAAAATAAAACTTTTATCTCATGCGCTATACAAGAAAGCAGTGTAATCCACATCAATTTAGCTTTTAAGTTACCTGAAATACCATGAATATATTTTTCACAGGAAACAGCATGATACAAACGAAATATCATTGATTTGTTTATAAAACAATAAATTCACTTCACATGTTAATGAATTTTTTTTTCATAAATACCAATCAACTAGCTTTCGCCCGCGACTCCGTCCGCGTCGAATTAAAAAAAAAACAAAAGTAAGTAGCCTATGTGTTCTTCCAGACTATCCTCTACATCCATACCAAATTTCATCGAAATTCGTTCAGACGTTTAGGCTACAAACTCTAACAAATAAACATCCATCCATCCATCTAAACTTTCGCATTTATAGTATTAGTATGATTACTAACGTTTGTTCAAAAGGTAAAGGAACTTTAGTCGTCCCTAAGTACTAGTAAAATTACAAAAACCTTTGTTTGATGCATCACCAATACTGTTTTGATAATTTTGTTATCTCTTATCTGTTTACAAATGTCCCTTAAATTACTTCGAATTAATTAGCAAATAATGATTCTTTGTAACACGACTTATCCATTTAAAAAATTACTTAAATCTATCATATCGGAATAATTTAACAACGTACAATCATATTGTCTGAGAAAAAAAAGCATCGCCAAGTTAACATTCCCTTGTCTTCTAATCGACAACACACTAGCTCGTTATAATTATGAAATTATCGAGGTAACGGGTTTTAGGCGGATACCGGTTGGCGGCGCAGTCAAA
>NW_013526591.1:0-1253 GCF_000836215.1 Papilio polytes | reverse complement strand
CCTCCACACCTTCCTCAACAACCACTACCACGTTGGACCTGACAGTACAACACTATAAGAGCATGGGCACATCCGAAACTAAACTATCGCACAACTGTTTAGTCGTGCTTTGATTCCTATCAGCCTATGTGGAGCACACTACTCAATTTTTAGTTGTGCAACTAAACTGTTGAATTGGCTGCGAAACAATCGACAATCGCACAACTATTGAGCGATAATTTAGTTAAAAACGATAACGTAGCTAGGTTGGTTAGAGTTTTTGAAATCGGCCCAGTAGTTATTGAGTTATTTCAATAACAAAATACAAATCATTTGTCTATATAACATTACTAGTTACTACTAGTTATTACCTAGTACTAGACTACATTACTAGTTAGTCCGTGTGGAATTAAAAGAAAGTAGTAGCGCATATGTCCTTCTAGATTATCCTCTACATCTATGCCAAATTACATCGAGATCCGTTCAGCAGATTAGACAAACTCTAACAACCATCCATCTAAACTTTCGTATTTATAACATTAGGGCTATAGTTACAAAAAAATAAACATAGAAATTTGTAATCTTACGCAGGAATGAGTGTAGCCACTGATATTGGTTCTCCTATTATTGTTACTGGTAATGTATTCCATGTTTGACCATCATTAGCCGTTGTTACCATGGTTACTTGATTTTCTATCTCTTTCTTGCTCTCTTCCTCTCCTTTTTTATCTGCATTGGTTTCTCTTTCTATATCTTGTGGTTCACTTTTACCAATAGAGAAACGCGTACCGCTGTTTATTGTATTGATTGGTACATTTTCTTCATCGGATTTCGGTTCTTGCTTACCCTCCCAAACACTAGTCTGTACAAAAGATGTTAACAACTAAATTAATTTTAAATACATAAATATTACCAACAATAAAAATGTTTTTTAATACCAGCTTTCAACCGTGGCTCTGTCCGCGTGGAATAAAATAGCAAAGTAAGTAGCCTGTGTGTTCTTCCAAACTTTATGTCTATGGCAAATTTCACCGATATAGTAAGACTAGCTGTTGGCCGTGACTTCGTCCGCGTGGTATTAGAAAACATACGAACTATAAAAATAACAAAAAGCTACGTATCCCTCGGGGACCGGACATTTCTCGAGGATCAACCTTATCCCATGTGTACTCCAGACTTTGTTTCATATCTGTGCCAAATTTCAATAACATATGTTGAAGCGTTAGAGAATAATCGAGTAAACATTAAAAAACTAAATTAATGAATCCCACGGG
>NW_013526590.1:456-846 GCF_000836215.1 Papilio polytes | reverse complement strand
GGTATGCAACCCCGCCGTCACTGCATCCCAGCCAGTAGGAGCAAGCACATCAGGTTTCAACCCCGGGTGTGGCTTCACTTGAGCCGGAACACACGGAATGGGGGTGCACCTATAATAGTCAACGGTTCACTGCAAATGCGGGATGCAGGCATATAAAACCACCCAAAACTTGTAAATAACGAATGCTTTGTTGGTAGAGATGTCTCGTCTGATACAATGTTTAAACGCTGACTAAGCATATTCCCGTAGGAAGTCATTTTATATGTATTATAATAATATGTGTATGTGCTCTGGTGAGCAATTTTAATACTCATTACGTGCGCGGTGACTAGTCTTATGGTCATGCCAACAGATATGATATATTAGGCTGACACCAACAACAAAGTAATA
>NW_013526590.1:0-438 GCF_000836215.1 Papilio polytes | reverse complement strand
GACATAACGTAATATATTTTTTAACGCCGGCGCCCAGAAACACGCTGCTTATTAATAGTTCGTAAACATTAGTAATAATAGAATATAGCCTATGTTACTACAGATAAATTACCTTTCTGATGGTAAAGGAATTTTTAAAATCAGCCCAGTAGTTTTTGAGTTCAATACATACAAAAATACAAATCTTTCCTCTTTATAATATTTGTATAGAGTAAATATATAAATTTGTAAAAAGAAGCGGAGTTTGTCTCATTGCAAGACCGAGACAATTTTTCTGTAGGTGGTCCACTTGACTCATGTGGCTAATCATGTCCGGCTTCGTTATGTCTGTATCATGTGGGTTGGCACATGGTAAGTGCTCTCTTTACAAAATAATGTAGAAATAATCGTCGAGCAGGTGATGCCGGCGGCTGTGGATAAACTGGGGGGTGCGTCAGG
>NW_013526589.1:0-4026 GCF_000836215.1 Papilio polytes | reverse complement strand
CGTACGGCTATGAGTAACTGAGTGTTTCTATGTTTTATCTTAACGGGGGTGTGATGTCTACTTGTTCGCCGAAGGCGAGACCGGTCTCGTCCTCCGACGATTTTAACTTAGTTATCGGTTTGCTGGGGGCGGTGAGAACCGCCCTAGAACGCGGGTGAGTCGAGTGTGCGCGGTGCGGGGTTGACGTCGTACTCGGAGACGAGGCCGGTTTGATTTTATGCCTTGTGTAGGTGGTGTGGTGTGGGTTTAGTGTCCAAAATGACGTGTTTGGGTCTGTGGTATCTGACGGGACTGTCTGGATTAGGAACGTAGTTGGCTGCTTCAACTATAAGAGGATTTGAGTGGGTCTGTGCTAGTTCGAAATAGCGTTTAGAAATATCAGTAAAGTAATCTTTTATGTTTTCAATCTCGAGGTCATTATGGATATCTTCATTACGCTGGAACCATCGGGCGCCAGTGGCTTTGCGAAGAAAACGATTTTGGAGGATTTGAAGTTTATTTATCTTTGTTGGGCATGAATGGGCAAATACTACACTTGCGTACGATATTATTGGGCGGATACACGCTTTGTAAAGGTGGAGTTTTTGTCTTAGGGACAATTTGCTTGAGGAGCAGGTTAAAGGGTGAAGTTTTGCGTTGACGAAGTTTGCTTTACGAGTGACTTCGTTGATGTGGGCGTTAAAATTGAGTTTTGAGTCTAGAGTGACTCCTAGGTATTTTACCGATTTTTTCCATGGGACCGCTTGTCCGAATATACATATTTGGCCTAAGGATCGTTTGCGCGTAGGTTTTGCGCGCCGTTTTGGTGATCCCTTTGCAAAGTGTATTGCTACACTTTTTTCGGGATTAAGTTCAATTCTCCATCTCGCAAACCATTCCGCTAGGCGGGTGGCTGCAGTTTGGAGACGTATGACGATCCTGCCTAGGTGGGTGTTTGAATAGTAAAGGGCGGTATCGTCAGCAAAAAGAGCTAAATTGACCTGAGGGTCTTTAGGTATATCACTTGTGAAAAGGGAAAAGAGTAATGGGGAGAGGACTGAGCCTTGCGGTACGCCAGCCTTTATGGGATGGGGAGATGATAGTGTGCCTTCCACCCGATATCGGAAGGAGCGATTTGACAAGAAGGCTTGTATGATGCGAACAAGCCTGTCTGGCACCTTGAGTTCGTACAGCTTGTAAATAAGGCCGTTGTGGCAGACTTTGTCAAAAGCCTTTGCGACATCGAAGAAGAGGGCACAAGAGTTTACGGACTTTTTTGCCGTGAGTCCTGTAAGGATAGACTCGGTTAATCTGTGGACTTGTTGTACGCATGAGTGATGGGGACGAAAACCGAATTGTTCGTCGGGTATTAGTTTGTTCGCGAATGCATAGGTTTTGAGCCGTTTTAAGATAACATGTTCGTAGAGTTTGCCTATTGTGTTTAGTAGGCTAATGGGACGGTAGCTGGTGGGGTTATCAGGCGGTTTGCCGGGTTTTGGTATACCTATGACAATCGCTTCCTTCCACGCGTCTGGAAAGGAGCTGTTCGTAAGTAGGGTGTTAAATACGCCAACTAGGAGCATGATAAAATGGGCGGGGAGTAGTTTAAGTAGGCGGTTACTGATACCGTCAGGGCCCGGTGAGGATTTAGGTTTAGTATTCCTAATAATAGTAGTCAGTTCCGCGGGAGTGACGAGATCTATGGGGTCGTCTTCTGATGGGAGGGCCGTCCTACGTTCCACTTCCATGTCGATTGTGGTGATATGTGCTGCGTTAAAGAGAGCTGTCGACGGAGTACATTGCGTTTCAAGACAGTTGGCCAGACATTCGGCTTTTTCTAGGTCATCAAAGGCTACTGAGTTGTCATGTGGGTCGATAAGAGGGGGCATTGTTGTATTTGGGACTGTTTTCAGAGATCGAGCCAGCCTCCAGAAGGCGGTGCTGGAAGGTTCAAGGTCTGAGAGCAGGGTATCCCAACTGTCTGTCTTATATTGTGCTATTTGCATTTTGACCTCTCTTTGAAGTTTGCGTAAGGTGGTTCTGTTATGTTCAGTTCTACATCTGCTATATTGTCTTAAAGCGGAGTTTTTGGTCCTGATCAAGCGTCGAATGCTCGCTGGAAGTTCGCCGATATGGTTTCCCGTGTCGGCGACCATCCTTGTGGATTCTTCGATGACAGTTTGTAGATGTGAAGTGAGTGATTTAATTGCCCCGACGGCGGCGTCGTGGGTCTCAATTTGATCAGGGATGTCTTTAAGTTGGTCCGAGTCTATGGATTGGAGTTTGGCTTCGATTGAGCGCCAGTCTACAACGGTTTTTTTGTTGAGTATTCTATGCAAGGGGTTACCTAACTTTAGAATTACTGGACGGTGGTCTGAGTTTAGTTCGTTGTGGGATTCAATGGAAACTATATCTAGCGTTATGTTTTTTAATATGGCTACATCTAGAATGTCTGGCCTACATCTTGTGTTCTTATGGTAGTGTGTGGGGGTGATTGGTGCTATGACGTCCGCGTTTAGGTGACCTAAGAGGTTGTGTAGGATTTTTCCATTTGAGTTTGTTACTCGTGAGTTCCAAGTATCGTGCTTGCTGTTAAGGTCGCCTGCGAGTATTACTGAGGTATCTAGTTCGAGTAGAGACTTTAGGTCAGAGTGTAAGATCTGTTTGTTTGGTGGCAGGTACACCGAGGCTATTGTAATGGGTGTGTGACCTGTAAGAGCGATTTTGCACGTGGTCGCTTCAATATTCGTGAGTGGTGGGTTTACAAGTGGAATGCAGTGCAAGTTCCTTTTGTAGTAGATAAGCGTACCTCCCAAACGGGATGTAAGCCTATCGTTTCTAATGATGTTGTAATTGGCAATTTTGGGATTGCTGTGTCCGGGTTTTAGAAAAGTTTCTTGCACTAGCATTATGTCTATATTGTGAGTTTTAAGGTGTAGAGCTATCTCCTCCTTTTGTTGCCTAATTCCATCCGCGTTGAAGAAGGAGACTGTGAGCGAGCGTGGTTTGATTCTTTCTTTAGATGTGCTACCCATGGTGTTCGTTAGGTTTAGTTGACCAGGTTATTAGTCCATAGGGCATTTATGGTGTCCATGTGCTGTAGAATAACGTTTAGACGCTCTTCTCCAGACCTAGAGGCACGGAGTTCACGAGAAAGGACAAGAATGTCGGGAATGGTAATATTTTTGAGATAGCTGAGGAGCTGTGAAATTTCGGCGGCTACTGATAACTGAGGTAGATCATTGCCCTTAGGGGGCGTAGGAGGTACAGGTTTGATCACGACCTGGGGTACCGAGGAGGCCTGGTCTATAGTAGATGCTGGGGCGTTGTTCCACACTGGGGCGTTGTTCCACGCCGGTTTTGTCGGTAGTGGAGCGGGGACATAAGTTTCACGCGGGTTAGCCTGCGACCTCGGGGTCGGTAGACGGGGTTGCGTATAATTAGGTCTAGATACATACATCCTGCGCGGCGCCTTTGAGCATCCGCGATAGTTCGCGGGATGTCCATTGTTGTCGCAGAGGACGCATTGGGGAGGTTCTTTAGTGCCCTTTTCTCGGGGGCAGTCTGCTGTTGCATGATCTCCGACGCATTTGACACATCTGGGATGTGCAAAACAGTTGCGGGCTGAGTGTCCATAGTACTGACACCGGTAACATTGGCCTATGATGCCTGTTTTTCTCGGAGCCTCCACGGAGATGCCGGAGAGGCCGCATAGGGTTTTAAAATTATAGATGGCCTTGCCCTCTGGGGTAAGATCTAGAGTAGCCATGATGAGGGACATTTTGTTTTTATGTTTGGGGTGAACCATTCTGGCGAGGGATAGGATTGGGAGGCCCTGCTTCCTGAGTTCCTCGTCTACCAGATCGAGGTCCTCTTCGAGCGGGTAGCCACGGATAACTACTCTCAGTCGTTTTTCCTCAGGGAGGGAGAAGGTATGGAAACCTATATTTTGAGTTTTTAGGTGTTTTGTGACAGTACGAAACTCGTCGATTTTTGCCAGGTTTTCGATAAGCGATATGCGCTATGCGTTATGCGCTATGCGCTATG
>NW_013526588.1:0-903 GCF_000836215.1 Papilio polytes | reverse complement strand
CGCCGCCACACGCCACCACCCGCACCCGACACCCCCCACGCGACCCACCCTATCATAGTTATGCTCACGTCATACACATTTTCTACAAACGCTGAAAGTAATGTACTACGAAAATAACTCAACAAACTTTACTGTCCATTTTGAAAGCGTTTCTACTATCAGGCTAAATTAGGGGAGGAAACATTATTTAGGGAAATGATCGGAAAATCTTAAAATAGTTTTAAAATAACATCCTTTTGATAACAATGTTATTTTATGTATTTATGATCATTGGATTATATATTATTTTTTATAATAAAGGATTAAGTAAAATATAAACAGATAGTTAGTATCAGTGGTATAAAATGCTCATCAATTCAGGACGAGTCGGCGATCCTATCGGTAAGGCCGCACAGGATTGTTCTAGACTAGACCTGTACAGTTATCTAACGGCACGCAACCATTTCCTCGTTCACACATTCGCTCCGCATTGTTATTACTTATTAATTTTTGATGACTTCGTAATAACCGAGTTTGACTCCGACGCCCCTAATGTGCTTCGCACAACGGTCTGGAGAAAGTACGGGCACTTTACTTTAAATTTTTCTAGTATCTAGAAGAAACTATCAACACATTTTTTTTTTTATCAAAAATTATGACTTAATGTGCAAATATGAATCTTAATTCTAAGGCATTTTATTATTTTCTGAATGTGTTAATGGTTTGTAAATTTCAGTTGATGTATTTTCCGTAAGTTGTCGCACCATTGATCAAAGTTTACCGATTTACATTTTATATTTTTCTTACAAAGTTGGATAGTTTTTTAAGTGTGCACCGTTTCGCAGAGGTTAATGGTTAAGGGGCGCGCGGGCGGGTCGGCCACGGCTCAAGTGAGAATTAGTTTCCGCGCCACAGTTAGCCAGC
>NW_013526587.1:0-1270 GCF_000836215.1 Papilio polytes | reverse complement strand
AATTGTTCTATAACTTATCTGTTGGTGTACTTTATAAATAAATAAAGAAATAAGTAAATATATATATATAGATCGAAATAGTGAAGACAGCGCCAGAGCTATTTATATACAAAATAAAAAATACATTACATATGTTGTTATATATACGTATGTAGGGAATTATAGGAAACACCTATATTCTCCAATCGACATACTGATTTCGATTTAAATTCGGAGCTTTCCATGTCATTTGATCTGTGGTTCTGACTAATATGAACTAAATTCCCATAGTTTTTATCTCGTCTAGCAACACAAGGCATTATCCAAATTTATCTGATGTTTTTAATAATCAATATCCAAAATCAGCCTGCACAGCAACCTTAGACCCAAGCTATCATGATCAAGAGAAAAATAAATAAATGAATCTGTACATTAGGTATTGTCGCCTCTTCGGCCATTAATAAACACCAATGATAAAATCCAGTAGAGCTTTGTATTGCGACGTTTATATGCCTATGTCCAGCAGTGGGCAGGCAAAAGCCAAATATGGTGACAATGGTTATTTCTATAAATTAATGAACTTTCCAAGATCCGTTCGGCCAATCCGGCAATTCAATGCACATAGTACATACTGTACCCATTACAATAGCCACATTCGACCTGTTTATTACTTCCAGGGATGTCAGTAGTTATCATGAGGTGTTCGATATATAATTCTCTAAAAATTGTTTGGATTTGAGCAGAGCTAAAATTCGCTATGTTCTGAAATAATAATTAAGATGTAGTATTGAATGATACAATAGTTACTCGTACGATAGGTATCAACGCTTCAGTATAATATTTTTTAAATGATTTCAATGACAGTTTAAATCCAACAACTACTAATAGTACATTCCTGTGGCTTTTACTGGTTGCCACCGACAACTCGGTACGATTCAAGTATATGGTATGAAATAGTCTTGGGTAGTACACAAACAATGTACTAAAAAGTAATTTTACTCCGCACTGTACTAAAAGTAACGTTACTGAACGGCTTCTATTAATTGAACATTTGGCCCTTTTAGTACACTACTAGATATCGGTGTTCGCCTATCCGTTGTTTGATTTGGTTGTATATTTGCCAGATCCTTCGGTAATCAGAATAAAAAATGAATAAAATCATTTATAACTTAAATTTATTTTCCCTAATAAAATATGTTTGACACTTTAAAATTGATGCGAAGTAATCTATAACACTCGTTATGTTCTATTAATTTCATTGTGTTATTACAAATCTGAAGTACTAAAGGTA
>NW_013526586.1:0-768 GCF_000836215.1 Papilio polytes | reverse complement strand
TTATAGTCAATTTGTGCTACTTACTTCTTGAGACGCCGTTCGTCTTTAAACGATTCACTGCCAATGTCTTTTGTTGAGATTTTATTGTTTATTTTTCTTTTTGTACTCTGGAATAAATTTTATATGTAAATAGAGAACTATATTGTCATAATATTTATATTTATACAATAAATGTTATACATACAAACCCGTTTTATTCATTTTAACTCCAACACAGTTTTAGAGCTGGTTTAAACGTGATGTTTTAATGTATTAGTTACCTGAGATTATTTGAGTCTGAGTATTATTTACCAAGACTTCGTAACAGACACTCACTAAAATAACTAGGTTTTACATGACATCTAAACTAGTTTTGTAAGCGAGACTCAGAGGTTTTGTATATTTTTCATTGGATCTCACGAATTTTTATAGGTTATCTTACAATTTTTGGCCGGATCGCAAAGAATCACAGAGATTCACCAATTGACTGTACTAGTGCGCAAAACCGAAGCGCATCGCCTGTCTAATTGCAGCAGCTACTGTTCTGTCTTTGGTCGCCGCCATGACATTTACTCGGGGTTTCTCGCTCAAGAACTGCAATACCAATTCGAAACTATCTGAAATGTTGCCAGCACTCAAATTATTTTTTGTTTGTAACTTTAATTGTTCTAAAATTAATAATTTCGATGTATCTTTATCCACAAGCTAGGAGGGTGTCAAAAGTGCTATGAACCTTATCTAGAAGAGTGTCGGTGGTGGCAGAGGGCAGAGGCGGGTGCTGTGCGCACT
>NW_013526585.1:0-677 GCF_000836215.1 Papilio polytes | reverse complement strand
GCCCGCCGCGCCTCCGCCTCGCTCACGCCCTGTATACACAATTTGTTTTGCCATTTTACGTGTTATATCGTCTAAGGATGGACCGTTTGGATTTACCTTGTTTTCTATACGAAACCACTATTAAAAATAAAAAATATCGGCATTATAAATCACTATCAAAGTGCGCTAAAATTACGATGAATGGATTGCGTAAAAGATGACATCATCTAGAACTAGGAGGGAGTGACGACGGACATGGCGGAAGTTAGGGCAACCTGCAGGACCAAAAGCAGGCAGTTTTGGCGGCCAGTCACAGTCCTATATCAGTAGGTAGTATGATATAGGATTGAGACTGGGAGATATTATATTTTAATTTATAAGAAACAAATTTTTTAAAACCAATGCACCTAATCTTACTAACATTATAAAGTTTATATCGATGGATGGATGTTTGTTAGAGTTTGAGGTCTAAACAGCTAAACAGATCTCGATGAAATTTGGCATAGACATAGAGGATAGTTTGGTAGAACACATAGGCTACCTCCATTTGTTTTTTTTAATATTACCTTTGTAAATATGTACTATAATAGTATAGGGAAATAATCTCTCAAAATATAAATATCTCTATAAAGTTGCAAAGTACACCTTAAGAGATGTTATATAATATATATATTAAAGAGTTCCTGTGTATAAAGTAC
>NW_013526584.1:791-2679 GCF_000836215.1 Papilio polytes | reverse complement strand
ATTACCTGCGGGCGAAGCTGCATGGGAACAGCTAGTAGTTAATAATAACCGATGTTCTTGTTAAGTACATATAAATTGATTGGGATTTCCTTAATTGGAGGATTTTGAAAAAAAAAAATTAATGACATACATAAATATTGTTTCAACAATTATTCAATTGTTAAATTATATTTCCTTCTATTCAATAAGTTTGATTTATTTTATGTATACTTAGTAGTTTTTGTCATAAGACTTGTAATCATTTTTTAATTTATTTCTTTCGCTAAGTTCATCCTATTTCACCATATGCATTATTAACTATGTATTTTTATTTATTTCGTCACAGAATAGATATGAACTTAGAAACATAGTTAACAATGGTATGAATTATGTAACACTAGCTGTTGCTTGCGACTCTACTCAGCGATAACGTAGCATTCTAATGATGAAAGAGTTTTTTAAAGAAGTCCAGTAGTTTTTGAGCTATTTTAACACATTTAAAAATACAAATATTTCATTTATTATAGACAAATAACATAAAAAGTTGGCAAAACGGGTAAATTAATCGACGGTCCGCGCGTCCGCTCTTTAGATCAAAAGAGTTCAACACAAGCAGCTCACCATTCAACGCAAGGTATGAAATGATCCATGAACTGCCGGTTTATCCCGGTGACTACCAACTCACTAAAATCATACCACTAAGCAGGTACAAATTGAGTGAATGCCAGCCGGTTTACTGATCTGCATCACCCATGCGAACTGTAATATGCAGTCATCTGAAATAGAAGAAACAAAAAAACCAAACCGCCGTGTATAGTGGTGATATTTATTGAAATGAAATGACTGCATGTTTATTAGAATGTACAGTTGTAGTAGATTAGAACAAGTTGTTATTGTTACAGTTTGTTACAATGTCGTTATTCACAAAACAATAACAAAGATCACAAACGTGGCCTCTAGTACTATCTCTGGGAGTCTTCCTAAGTTCTCTCAAAGGTTGAAAATGTTGAGACTTGCTTAGTTCAGTATTGCTTTCATAGATGTCGCTTTAATCAAAAACGAGAAATAAAATCTTAAAATTGATAATTAGTTTATTAGTGATCTACGAATTATTATGATTTCAAATTCTACAAAAAATAACAGATGAAACTATAATTTAACGATTTATGATATTTTGAGAAATTATAAATGTTTCATGAAATTCTAAATATGTTGTTTTATAATATGCTTAGTGTTGTCGACTGATTAATTTTGACGAACATTATATGAACATTATAGTACATTTCCACGTTACGTACGGACCGCCTATAGATAAAATAGAACTATATTGATTTGGACGTATCCCGGGCAAAAGAAAATCTTTTCAGAAAAGTTTTGAAAAGATAAATGTAGAAGCTTTTGGCATCACTTGACATCGGTTGAAATAGGTAATCGTGTTTCAGTTCTGTTCACTATAGGTTTCCATTTACGTATACGGTTTATTTCCGAAAATACCTATTTCCCGCGACTCCGTCCGTGTGGAATTAAAAAATATAAAATACCAAATTTTATCCAGATCCGTTACTTAGTTTAGTCTACAAGCTCTTACAAACATCCATCGAAACCTTTGGTTTTATGATATAAACATCATTGACTTTAAATATAATAACCTTTAAAATTGAGGGGTAATCTAACGCCATATAAATGTGTGTTTAATTGAATAATCCTATTTCTAAAGTATATAAAAAAAAACATTTTGTATCTTGAATCCTGGACCAAGGTTTCCAAAGTCCGGTTCCAAAACATTTTTTAACCTCATTAACTCTGTTATGTGGCTTCATGTTAAATATTTTATTTAGACCACCATGATCCAAAAGTAAGCTATAAATTTGAAGGTTTCCGGATACCGAATAATAAATGGGTGTAATAA
>NW_013526584.1:0-610 GCF_000836215.1 Papilio polytes | reverse complement strand
CTAGTGCTTTCGCCCACTTAATTACTAAATTAATAAAAATTATAATGGCTAACCTATTCGAATAAATAAGTTTTTAAATTGTGTTTCTTCTAAAATCACAACGAAAACGTTATAATGCCACTTATTATTATTATTAACTAATGTGTAGCTAAATAATTTTAAATGCGTATTTAATATATTTTTATTGCGAAAAAACTACATTTGACTTTAAAAAAATATGCTAAATATGTCTTTTATAAAGTAATATGAAGTCTTATAAAATGATAAGCCAACATCCACGCAACAGGAAATTAATAACAATGGATTAAATTATTTACAATTAAATACGAGTAAGTTATGTAGACAATGGTCAATAACATTAATATACATTAGTAATATTAAAGTTTTTTTATCTGTTTTTGGTATTTCAGTTAACATTTTGAATCAATTTCTTATAAAGAGTGCAATAGCATCTAAAAAACGTGATATTCTAGGGACCTATCAGGAAAAATTTGCAAGTATTCGAAATGTTCGATTAGACAAAATTTGTACAATGACATTGCACATTACTGATACAAATTCTTTATTACAGAAGCTTTGCCTTAAAATTTCGAACTAGGCCACTATTTGC
>NW_013526583.1:0-513 GCF_000836215.1 Papilio polytes | reverse complement strand
TTATATCAGCTACCCTTCAGTGAAATCGTACCAGCCGTTTCGGAGATTATCTGGAACAAACGCGGCAAGGACAGACAGACAGAAAAAAAAAATTAAATGCGATTTTCGTTATCAGCAACGCAAATATTTCCGAAATCTGGAAATTTTCTTTTAATACTAAACAGACGCTACAATTTTATTGTATTTAAAAATTAACGGATAATGTGAATGGTACTTGACCACAATAACAACACATTGATGACGTCACAGCGGCAAGATTATATAATTTAAAAAAACGAAAATATAAACAGAAATTAAAGTCCTGTCTATAGCTTTAATCTCATTGTTAGAACAATACTTTTGACATGGGAATTCTATTCTACGGGTAATCTCGGGCGCTATTTAAATCAAAGCTTATTTAATCACTGAGTCGAGTTTTCTAAAGGCTGACAGACTGTTTAATGCAATGATGAGGAAGCCACTACTTTAAACTACAATAATAGCCGTGACGTCACTTCAATTACGGATATCGCA
>NW_013526582.1:2555205-2557183 GCF_000836215.1 Papilio polytes | reverse complement strand
CTGCGACACGCCGCGGCTAGTACTGCTGCGCCCCCGCCACTTGCACGTCTCACACAACATGTCACATGTACTGGCCCGTTTGTGAAATCATTTAAAAAAGTTTATGGTCCATTGCAGACATATGTATGATAAATAGAAAATATGACACAAGCTTATTTTGATTGTAATTACATCAATGCCAATAGATTAATAAATCCAGAAAAGTGACACTGACTTGCCATGCTCATCGGGTATTATGAAGCCCTGTGGTCCGGGCCGGCCCGAGTCCCCGGCCCAGAAGAAGGTGTCCTCCCCGGTGCCATCATAGTTGAAGTTCACCAGCAGCACTGTCAGGTCATCCACTGCATACACATCACCTGATACCTACAATTATTTATAAACATGTTTTGTTTGCACTCAAACACTATCAAACAACATCAAAGTTTTGATATATTTGTATTCTGTAAGGAAAATGTGAACACAAGGAATAATCTTCATTGAGCATTATAAATGTAATTAACCACTAAGGAATTTGAAGAAACATGCTGTCAATCAGGAATTTTAAGCTCCTACAAATACCTTGTTATTTAAAGAATTGCTCAATTCTATCAGTCTTAACTTTTGAACATAAATAAAATATTTGAATGGTTTGAAAACTTAAGAGATGATTTCACTTGCTAGTTTGTGTTAGAGTTTGCTACAGTTAAAAAAGTTTATAACACAAATAATTCATTAAGTACAAAGCATGTAATAAGCTACATGGTGTGCAAGCCTTGATAAAAGCCTTAAAGCATATATTTAAATTACAATTAAGATGAGAATTACCAGATTATCCAATTTCCTGAGTGTGACGCATAAAAACAGAAATTGTTTGTTACATCTATGATTCATGTTTTTTTTTATTGTGTAAAATTGAAGTGAAAACAAGATAAATTAATTGTTTACCTGATGGTGGTAGGAATTCAACTTTCCTATGAACTTTCCTCGATAGGGACCTTCATCATCTTGCGAGGCGCAGTCTAGAACAATGCATTTTAAAATATTGTTTATGAAACACTAACATAAATGTAGAGAAAGTTGTACTAACTATTTTTTAAATGTAATAAAAAAAATACCTTTGGCTATGAATACGAGTAACGTGAACCATATTACAAACATTTTACAATGATCACTTTTTATTTTCACCTTCACATAATAACTTTCAATTCAAAAATTAAATCTACATGTTACTTTAAGTTGATAGTCGAGTGGCGCACAGCAGTTAACTTCCTGTCTAAACCAAATTTGCACAACTTGACCTGTCACTACGTTCTTACCGTTCTCATACGTCTTAACTTGGCCAAGGCCGGTCTTGTCATTGGTCGGATGAAATAGTAACGTTCACTTGGCCAATCACATGGAAGAAACTTTCACTTTCAAGTTTTTAATTTTTTATGTGTAATGGAGAACAAACGTAAAACTTTCAATTCAATGTGTTCTCAGTAAAAAAAATATTTTTGTATTTTTAGGGCCATCATTTATTTATTGTGGTGGTGATATAAGAGGAGAATCAAAACTTGAACGTGACATTTATTAAGTACGATAAAAAAAGTTTCTTCCAGTTGGTTGAAATAAAAGAAAACAGTTTAAAATTGTTAAAAGCGCCATCTACCTTAAAACTTAGAATCACAGTTATCAATTTGTGGCCAAAAAATCTATTTCTCCTTCTTCTTACTCGTTGCCACTGCTACCAGTAAGCAATATGTTGTGGTCGAGTCCTAAAATAGTTACTTTATGTTGTGACCAGTTATTTCGTCAAATTGTAATGATAATCCATTACTTTATTTTTTTGTTTTTACTACTTAGCATTTAATTTATATAATTTCAGTTCTTAAGTTATTACGAATATTAATAAAATTGAAAGCGAACCCTTGTGCTGAGCATGGTGCTTGCGGGATGCGCGCGCGCAGCAAAACCGCGAGATGCGCGCGCGCCGCCCCAGTCTCGCGCCGACTGTCGG
>NW_013526582.1:2542532-2555195 GCF_000836215.1 Papilio polytes | reverse complement strand
CTCGGATACATTCAGTGAGTTACAATCGACGTAATGCATTTCGAGGTGGCGTTGACGCTGCTGTTAATGCTCGGTAAGTTCGATTACGGATTGATATCCAACATAATTATATATAAGACATTTAGGTATTAATAATACACTCCATTTTATTTTCACTGATTGCTTAAATACAGGATAAATAGACGTTAACGAAGTGTACCTTAGTACTAATCTTATGGCTAGGAAAAAAATGTTATTAAAACTCGGCTAACTAGAGAACTTTAAAGTTTTCTGACATTATAGGTAACATAACTTTTTATAATTTTACTTGTACATTTCGTATTCATCGTAAACTAAAAGAGAATTAGTTTTTGCAAACTTCTAATTTTTGTATTTTTATATGTATTGAAATAACTCAAAAACTACTGGGCCGATTTTAAAAATTCTTTCACCGTCAGAAAGGTTATTTATATGTGTAATGTTTAGGAACCATTACTAAACAGCGTGTTTCTGGACGCCGGCGTTAAAAAATCACTAAACTTTAACTTTTCCCGGCTTACGGTGCCTAAACCGTTAGAGGTATATAAAAAACTGCAATAACTATCATGTCTATGTTGCTGTGGGCACATGTAGTATAGTAAACCTTTTGGATTTAAACGTGTTTGAGAGGACCCTAAGATCTTATTTGATATCTGCGCAGTAAACGTTTTGTATGGCAAACATTTATTATGAAGTTATTACGAATTACGAAACGTTTTAGAACGAATACAGATAATTGTCTCGGTGACCTTCTCTGTAGGCATCTAGATATTTAGTTCGTAAATACAAATAGAAAAAGATTATTAGTTTTGTTCAGTTCAGCTTTCCCTTTGGTCGATTCTTATAAGAAACATTTCCTAAGCAGTTTTAAAGTGGTTGCTTCATATTCCAACAGTTATTCATAACGGAACTCGTCTGTCAGTCGGTAACGCCTGCAATCTAAGAACGAAGCCTTCTTGGCTACGAAGGTGTACTGGTCTTAGGGTCAGGCGAGGTTGGAAGACTGCGGCGCTGGATAGAAGGGGGCGCCACAGGTCTGTGGATTACATACCCTCATATAATCATGTTAATGTGCCCTCCAAAGAAACATAAAAAAGGGAGCGCCTTGGGGAGGATGGAGGGACTCGGAACATGAACACATATCGGTTAGGAGGGTTATACGTCTACAAATTTTGGCCTTCTTACAAGGTGATTTATAATTGTTCTATTACATTTTTTTGTATAAACCATAAAATTTTAAGACTTCTGTCTCAAGACTACTAAAGATATCATATAATATATCATGTAAAGAGAAATATTAGGCACAAAACATTAAATATCACGACTGTCGCGGTTTCCTCTTATAAATAAAAATGTAAGCTCTGATACTAAGTATCATGTTTTCGTTTGATAAATATAATGATAGCTGTGAGGCTGAGACGAGAGAGACAGTGGCGGAATGTTGGCGCCGGCGCCGCGGCGACGCCGCAAGCCACCGGCGGTGGCGGTAACGGAAGCGGGCGATAACAACGTACGTTTATACGCATACAAGGCCTTACTAAATGTCCACAGCATCACAGTAAATTCAAAGTTAAAAAATGATTAAATAGTTAAAACTTCACGCTTATTTATGATAGTAATACTTTTTTTTACATATTTTTAACTTTCAGTGGAGGTTGATTGTCACAAATAGATCTTTGAATACTAATATTTAACATCGATGTGGAGGTTTGATTCAAATACTTGCATTTTATGTGTCACGGTGATGTTGCTTTACTTACTGTATCTGTATTCAAACATACGAGTAAAGTCAAAGTGATGATCTAGTTTTCCCGTTTGCCGCTTGCCGCTAGCCGCTTGTCCCGCGCACCACCGTACAGCGCCGCAGATATTACCATACCGTGACATTTCCCTCGCTCTCGTTAGACATAAAATATGCGGCGCTCCATACATACATACAATAAACACATCTAGCGCCGAACACTATTATTGTTTTTATTGCAATGTGCCGGCGCGGCGCGGCGTGCTCGACCGGTCCCCGCGGAGGTCGACTGCGGACGTGGATGAACAAATTTGATTTTTTTTTCGACACTTCATAAACAAATCTTGAACTTTTTGCATTCTTAGAAGACTTTACATAGGGTACGGGGTATTAAGTTAGGAATTTGCTCGAAAATGATCTAGATTCCCCCAACTTGTTGTAATTACAAGAGTATTGTTAGATGAACTGATGTACACATTAATGAGATGGAAATTTATCAGTAGGTAACTTTTGTTGAATGCATGTTATTAACGCCGCGTGCAATATACATGGCGAAGCATACATGAAGAAGTCTTGATAAGCATTCAGTGCAACAAAAAACCCATAGAAAAAAATGTAAATAGTGTCCCAATACACAGGCGGCGCGAACGCATTCCTCCGCCGACAGCCGACAGTAGGTCAGCTGGCAACGGTACCCCGCGGCATAGCGGTGTGGCCCCCGCCCCCGCCCCGGCCTCCTTGCGCCCCGCAAAGTCCTCTCAAATCCTCGTACATCGCTGTTTACCGTAACACCACTCTATTATCGACGCATTCGCACGTCTTTGTCCGTTATTATTGGTATCTAGAATCAAAATTTAGTAGCATATCTTTCGATAGTTCATTACAGTTTTCTGAACTATTGCGGCATTTTGATGTTGTTGTAAGGCCGACTGCAAGTTGCGGTTCGTGTATGGCGAGCGCAGTTGCTCAATCGTCATAATATGAAGATGCATGCGACGTTCCTCTCCGCATCGCCTGAGAACACTATCACAATGGGGAAGCGAATCCATTCATTTGTTGATTACTTCATAATTTGTCGCCATTTGTACTGCCGTGAAGATTTATGTCGTAACTCAATTTGATAGCAGATGTTGCGTTATATATCGTGGAGGTATGATGGTAAGTAACCGATTACAGTCACGGTTTGCGACATAAATGGTCTTTATTTTCCTTGTCCGGGGCCGAGTGCAGGAGAAGCACGTAACAGAGGAAGTCACGTCGCGGCGGCCGCAGACGGCAGATGTGAAAGTGAAAGTCACGGGAATTGCATGACGCTTGTTGATATTTTTGCAAATTTTTATCAGGTTTGTCGACAACAAATGGTTTAAGCAAGATATATAGTTGAAAGTCAAAGATAGTCTTAACATGTACAAGATGCGTTTTACAAATCGTAATACAAGTATTGAACCCTTCGTTTGCGTGTGTTTTTCGTTTATTTAATGTCAGAAGTAGTATAACCACGATGTTGGCGAAATCGGCGATATCAAACTGAATGAAAGCTGTGACCTCTATATCGTAGAATTTACAATCAAACGATCTCAGCGGCTGTAGTTGTTGACACAAATGTTGCAGCCATCAATAAACACGACGATGTTACTTAAGAGCTAGTCGGTGGGGGGATGGAGGGGAGAGAGGATCCCCGCCCTGCCCCCGCAGTCTTAACGTGGGAACTTATTACAGCACCGGAAACTAATTGCGAGGTTTAACAGGAAATGGTGTAACAGTTTTTACTAATCTATTAATGAAGCAGCTTCTGGCTTTAGTGAATTAGATTAGATAGTACTTGAGATTGTTCTATTCTAAAGTTAACATTGACATTTTTAACAGGACACTATTTTTGTGTTATTTGTTAATAGCGGTAGTGGAAATCCTTCGTAATTATTCCATTAATGTAACTTCTATTTTTAGAGATTGCTCATTTTTAGGACATGTATCATTTCTATATTAATTATCATGTAGCGTTATATATGTAGTATGTACTAATATCGAATAGAACGTATTTTCTGATGAGAATCAGAACTTGACCCGCCTGATGTCACAGCCTCAGGCACGAGGTCAAATAAATAGAGCGAGCCCCCTCTCCCTGCCCACCCCGCAACGCACCGCGCTCGCAATACATTAATGACTAAAGACCGCGATAAATAAAATTAGAAATATTATAAAGCAAGCGTATGTAGGAATATTTGTTATCTTGTTATTCCAAAACAATTGAACGATTTGTTTACATCAATACCTTAGGTTATTTAATAATTTTCTTTAAAATCTTTGGATGAATTCGCGGGTGACAACTAGTGTTGGTATTTCTTTATAAGTTTTGTATCATTAGTTTATTGCCTGAGGTGTTTGATTGTTCAATGAACAGGTTGACTTTCTGACTCTTAATATAAGGACACGGACTTTAGAAGTGCGATATCGTTCAGTAGAGAGGTATGCCGTACTTGTCCGGCTTCCATAAAGGGAACAAGGCATTTTGATGTATGCTTACTTGTAAAATGTCAAGAAATCTCCTGTGTTAGATTATTTATGTATATTTCAAAGCAAGATCTTTCTATCGCCAAAGTTACAATATTATGCTCAATTAAATAAAGCTGTTATATGATATATATTTTATTTAAATAACTAAATAACATGTGTGTGTGGTCGCAACACCTGCACGATGACCCTGACCTCAACCGCGCCGACCCTTATGTTTACGAGCGCCGTAGCTAAATTTAAATCCATTTTTCACTAGCCCGACAAGTCACTCTTGTCGTGGGCGACTTCTTTCTAGCAATGTACACCTGCACTGGCACGGCGACTCTCTTCAGAATAGTAGAGCGCGCCTCGCCAGTGGAAATGTGGTCTATATTATAGCCATGCTGATGATATCATCTCTTACAATAATAATTAGTTTCGTGAAATAATTCATAACGGATTAAGATTTTGTTTTAATTTAAAAGGATTTTACAAAATGCTTTGTAGAAAAAATTAATGTGCTTTCAAACTGAGTCTGTAAAAAACGACTGGTTTTATTTATTTTTATTTTGGATTAATATTGTATGTAACTATATTATGTATAATAATAAATGTATACTAGTGTAATTTGATATATATGCAGGGTAGAATAGATTATAACTTCTCTACGATGCTTTGAACGCGTTGATGTCTTTTGTACGAACTCTTTGTTTTTTTTCCTAAGTTACGCGACGAGCACAACGAGATAGTAGGAATGCACATTTATTATGTTATGTTTTTGTTATACAAACAAATACAAATAAATGACACATGCTAGCCGAATACTTAACTGCTATAAAACGATCACTGTGCACGCGAACTGAAAATGTAAATAATCTGCACTTGTATTTTATATACAGTCAGCAACATAATGTATTCGTTTACAAAACTATAGAACTGAATTTCAGTTTAAAAAATATGCAAGTACAAGCTATTCCCGTGCGGCTTCATTCACGTGAAATTATAAAAACTTCATTTTGTTGTTTACATTTATCAAATTCTCAATTGCAAATGTAAAAATTCAAATGCACAAATGGCAACAAAAGCCTTTGACATCTGATTGCCATTACCATAATATTCTTGTTTCATTAATGTTGGCAGCTTGTAGTTTATGGTCCTTTTCTCACATGAAGGATTTTTTAATTTATTTACCCCCTAAATTTAATAGCGTGGAAATGTATATCGTAAAGAGTGTCGTAAGCGTAGGGCTTTTTATGAAAGAAAGAATTATTCAAAAAAATGCTGTGATTGTTGACATCTTTCGCCACAAAGTAGTGTGTGTTTACGCTTTATTATAGTAGTAAGTATAGACTGTAGATTATTCAGAAATCTGAATTTATCAAGGCAACCAAAAGCGGATACATTAGAAATATATCCAAAAATGCAGTTGGCTGCAGTTGTGTTGTACTGGAATGATGTGAGTGTCGTAAGTGCATCTCGCGACAATTCTGTTCACGAGGCGTTTGTGCAAAAATGCGTAGAAAGCGAGAGTCAGAGTTGCTAAGCGCAGCGCGGGGTGGTGCGCGGAGGTGCGGGGGACGGGGAGGTATGTCAAGATGCTGTGACAATCGATGCGCTCGTTCGCTTTCTGTTCGTGCACTCAATCACAATAACAAATAAATTAGGTACGATTATAGGCGTAACTATTTCATGCTCTGAGATTAATAGTTTACCATCGCATTCAATCAGTTCAGTCGCTAAGGCTCTTAGTGCAGGTTCCTCATGATAAATCCATACTAATGGGTAAGGTAGTAAATGTACGAAACAAGGAAAGTACGTCCTTTTGTACTTGTATGTATTTTGTCGCATTATAATATTTAAAGAGAATTAATTTGACGATCACAAATCTTCAGTCAATTGATGTAGGGGGTTGGACTATTGCTCCGCTGAGCGAGGGCGAAAGTAAAAGAATAAATTGGTTTTTATATCGATACATTCTTGACTTTAGAAACATTACACTTGATGCTTAAACTACGTGATTGTCGTTTGTTTTGCTACTTATTGCTGAAATGTCTTTAATTAATCTGCTGAAAGTGTTTCAAGCGACACGCAAATGTGTGAATACATTTGTACATTTTAACAACCAACCTTGTTTGGATTATGATTATGTATGATTGCATAACACTTTAAATATTATTAACTTTATTATCTCTTTTAATAACCTACCCTCTGTAGAGATAGGGGCTAGTTGATGTATATAAATAAAAACAATTGCATTAAACGCTGTCAAGAGGTAAAACAGCCAGCGGTCCAGGATGACATTCTCCAGATTTACGTTTTTAGCCATTCCCTTCTTAATGTTACCGTTTTCGCAATAGATACCAAAGCATAACGATACGTGGCAGAATCATAAGCCTAAACAAATGCGACACTGCGCACATTGTGTATAACGTGTGCGGATTAGTTCAGGGACATTATGCGTTAACAATGCATTACATTGTGACAAAAGAATTTGTTAATTTACCTTTTAGAAAGTGTCCCGTGATACAAAGATAACTGTATTGTACACAGTAACGCTGTCGTCATATTTGTTACGCTGTGAACAGTATAATTTTGATGAAAAACTGATTAGTCTTAGTTACTTTTTGACCGACTTCTCAAAAGAAGGAGGTACTCAATTCGTCTGTATCTTTTTTTTGTATATCTGGTAGTTAAAGCATGTTACATATTGATAAAAGAGTTTAATGTCGATTAGTCCATTAATGTCTTGTTTGATTCAGCACTGTTTTTACATTACAGTGTTTTATTATTGTTCCTATGACATTATAGTTTGCATATTATAAGTTTAAATGAACAAGTCTTTTTTGTGTGTGTACAACTTATACTCAAAACCACACACACATTAGGACAATATGTTAGCAAATGTGTGCGCCTACATTCTGCTTCAATGTGGCTTAATTTGATTCAATGTCAATGATGCGAAAGTAAACTTTCAAATTAAACTTTCGAGATGTAACAATGAGGAGAGCACGAGGTCAAATATACATTCCCAGGAGTCGTGTCGATGCGCTAATATTCAGTTTATTAAATTGGTGGATAACATTTCGATGACTTTGATAACATAAATGGCGCGTACATCTTTGACTAAACTATCGAACAAAGGTTTAGTCTCGCTTTGATTCTTATGAGGTTATATGAAGTTGCCCACACTACTCGATTTTTAGTGGTCTAACTAAACAGTTGAATTAGCTGCGAAACAATCGACAATCGCACAACAAATGTGCGATAGTTTAGTCAAAGTTGTGCGCCTGCTCTTAATTAGCACAGGTGATCGTCTTCAGCAGTTAGCAGCTGCTGTGAATAATAACAGCGTTGGAAATAATTGCACAGATTAACGACCACTGGAGCGCGTTTAGAAATTCATAAAAAGTGTGTCAGTGTGCTGAACCGAGATATAAACTTAACGCCACATAACTTCCGTCGTGTGCCGTTACACCGGCCGGCTCACCATCACTCTTGTTCTTTGCAAATGTAACGTTATAACAAGTTTTTAACTAAACTAGTGGTCGCCCATCGGTTGAAATTCAAACACTAAAAACTTATTTTCTTTTTAAAACCTTATATCTTTTTGAAATACATCGCTTCGCGCAATTTCCGTAAAAATAGGCACACAGTTATTGCTTCTCGAATCTATTCATAAGTAACCTAAATGTTGTTTGTGTAGCTTTTATGTTGATGAACTCATTATATGTTTCTAACTATATATTGAAACAGATTTGTCGATAATAATTTTCATAAGCAACTTATTGTGAAATCTGTGTGTGATATTTCATACTAATTGCATCTCACTTGATGTTTGATGCTATGTTCGTTTAAAATACCACGCGGAGTGACATAACTTAAAATACTAAACTACATTCACACATTTTAAAAATGTTCTGAATGACTTAAGCCTGAAAATATTCTTTCTTGCATATTCAATTGTCTACAAGGAAATTTTTAATCGATTAACAAAATAGATTCTTGAATTATTCCAGACTAATTTCATTGTGTCATTTAAGTATTTTTTGAAAGAGCTGCAGTAACGTGGTGAATAAAATATTATAGTGTTTGTGTGGACAATTACAATGTAGGTGTTACATTTCCATACAATGTGGATAATGCGATGTGCGGATGTTGGACACCAACTTTCGTGTACGAAGAAAAGTGTGCCGGATTGTGCGTGGCTAGCGATAGTGTTAGGATACCCACATATTACACTCCTTGTTTAATATTAAACTGTACAGTACGAGCGGCCGCACACAATTGATTAAACTATCGCACAACTGTTGTAGGATTGACGATTGTTTCTTAACCCAATCAACTTTAGTTGAACAACTAAAAATCGAGTAGTGTGCACACCTCTATATAAGCTCATAGTAACCAAAGCGAGATATAACACTTGTGTGACAGTTTAGTCAAAAGTGTGCGCGCGCTTTTAGTAAGATGTATTTTTCGATTGCAGTCAGAAACGATTGTACTGTTTTGTTAATTCATACTTCAAATTACGAAAGTTACCTTTGATTTTTTTGTAATAACACATATGAAATACTAATGTAATGTAGAGAGCTTTTATTTCGTAATATTCAATTAACATTTAATGCGGGAGAGTATGATCAAGAAACATTAAACGTTTATTAATTTCCCAGCTTAGCCGACACCGAGCTATAGAACATTAACCTTCATACAGGGAACGTATGCCGGGCATCTAAGTAGCCTCTAACCAAATCATTACTGTTGCCTTGACAAGCTAAAATCAATCTTATTGCCTTCGTATTACAGAATAAAGTGGTGGCAGTAGTATATTTGTGTTGAGTGCTCTCGGTCCGGCTATTTAAGGCCAGTAACTTTCCTGAGAGCACTTTCTCGCGACGTTACGTGAACCATCTCGCCTCTCGAGTCTCCGGCCGACGCAGTACTTATACATCGCTTACGTAATGATCGTAAATTGTAAGCCTAAGTGTCTACACTCGGCATCATATCTGCACTGATGGCTGGATTTGTTATACAACCGAATAATACGAAAATACTGAGGAAAATATACAGTCTAGGAATTATATCCTGTCCATTTAGATGAAATGTTATGAGATGTTAAGTGCACACCTTTGACAAACTCTCTCACAACTGTTTAGCCGCGCTTTGATTATGTGAGCTTATATGGGGCACACTACTCGACGTAGTTGTGCAACTAAACAGTTGAATTGGCGGCGAAACAATCGACAATCGCACATCATCGTACGATAATCGTCAAAGGTATGCGCCCATTCCAAGTCGACAGTTTTTTGTACGGTATTCAATTTTGAGTGGTAAGCGAAATTAATTCTTTGACTGTACATACGTAAATTTACATAAGAAATATTGACGCATCAATAGTTTAATATCGTTGTAATAAAAAAAATAATTTAAAATTAATTTCTCAAGATGTATCTATCTTTATTTAAAGAAACTTCTATATCGCAGGTCGCAGGTCCGGATATGATTAATTCGTCAAGTTATTTATATTTATATGTGTACATTAAGTATGTATGTATAATAACCGGTGTTTAGATGTTGCCGGTGTCCATTCGCTGTGGAGGGCCGCAAATGTCCGGCGCTCGCCTTGCCCTACATAGCGCCCGCGCAGCGCCGCCGGCAAACGTTATACTGCCTAATGCATCAATTAGCAATCCAAACAATGTTACGGTTATAAATGCAAAAAATCGATTATCATTAAATAATTTAAACTTTTAAGAAACACAATGAACTAATTATAAAATACTCACGTCTTCTTTGGTATAAATATAAATTTTGATACGAAAAAACTTATTTAAAACCAGCGGATGGTTTTAAATTGTTTGTTTTTATATTAAAATAAGCCTAAACTTTTCAACCGACTCTAATCGGTTACTCAGGTTACGTGCGGTAACGTTTTTAACCGATTAGCTCGGCTCATCGTTTATTTGTGACGGCGCGCTCTCCAAGTTTTTGTGACGGCTCCGAGCATCATTATTCAATATATTTTATTTACTTAGATACGAAAGATACAAAGATACTGTGTAGGAAAGTTGTATCTATTTATGTATTTGAAGAGGACTACTAGAATATTTAGCTTCTTTTGAAATTATTGATTTTTCTACTAGAGTATTATTTGGGTGTTTGGCAGTTGACGGCCGAACATTCATTTCTAGAAGCGTTTTGTGACACTTTTTTGAATATTTCACATTAAGTCATCGCTTAGTACCAGGTTCATGTTAAGTCAATAGGTCATTCTTCACAGTGTACTCTGTTTATACTTGTTTATTTTTATGTAGGGTGTGCGCATGGTCGCTACCTGGGCAAGGAGATAGGCGCTCTGTCCCGGCTGCAACACGGCGTGCGCGGCGCGCTGTTTGCTGTCGACTCGCGGACCCTCTATCTCCACGATTTCCACTATGATGGCGCCGGACCAGGTAACACCAGTTTTATTACTCATGAATATTTACATATAAGATTAATTTTAAGCTCAGATACCCAAGTCCTAAGTACGTAACATAAAGTAGATAAATTAGAGTCCAATATTTTTGGTTTTAACGTTTTTTTTATGTTGTTTTTATTCATCTAAATATTCGCGGTGCGTGACGAATGAGTCAGTGACCGCGTTGATAAATGTTACGCATCTCTGACTCTGACGCAGCCATCGATGTAGGAAATCAATTGGTTTTTGAAATTATAGAAGCATCCTTTTTAATTATTTTTGTAACACAACCATTGGTCTTTGATCTAAACATTGTACAAACTTTACTGTGACGTGTAGTTGTAACTACACTTATAAAATGATTTTTTTAATAAGTGTGAATTAAATTATTATAAATAAATTCATGAGATCAGTAAAGATTTTGTTTTTATACTATTTGTATGTTTAAATTTTTTACCAAAACGTTTTTAATAGGGCAAATCCCGCGCTAAATCTTAAAACGTAACAAATTACTAGCGCTAGGAGTTGGAGCATTTAATTCTCTTAATCTGTACAAAGCACGCGTGATCACGAAAGTGCTGTAAATGCAGTACAAAATACGGCCCGGTTTTTAAAGAAAATGGTATAACCTTTAACCATTATCATTCATATGCCATGCCAGCTAAGGTTTGTTCTAATTCTCGTGCCTCAATATGCTGCATAGCGGTAGAGTTTGAAGGTCTACATTTTTTTGATGTGGCAATAATTTTTTTACAATTAAAATCCGCAGTAAGTTACAATGCCATGAATTACAGCGAGTTGTGTGTTGTAGCGGCGTATTTCTTCGTGGGTACATCGAAGGGGCCGTCATCGTCTGGCGTGCGGCTACGCGATGAGCGCGGCGGTGCGAGCCCACTGAGGGCCTACCGCGGGGAGGGGCTTACACTGTCGCTGCCTGAAGGACACACGCTACGCGATCTGCGCTGGTTCTCCGTCTGGTGCGACGAGTACGCGGTCAGTACACACATGTACAACCTAACCCTGATGTCCACACGGTTACTTTGTGTTTAACATTGAGTACAGCTCAACTGTACAGGATAACGATGTAGTTATTGCCCTGGTCGGTAGTTTTCAGAGATTATCGTACAGAAGTTGAACAGTAAAGTTTAATTTCACCCTGATTAAGATGAAGGGAACATTGGTATGTTTATGTAAGTGGTTGCACAGGCATCAATATTCATAAGATTGCGCGTGCAGCCGAGTGCAGCGCGGATTGCGTTCTTAGTTACAGTACGTACTGCAAGCGTTTCATAAGATATAAGCCATCGCCAGTACTGTAGCGACATCACTTCCTCAACTGTCTCAGATGGAATGTTTTACAAAAGCATAAGAGCATGCGCATACCTTTGACTTAACTATCGCACAATTGTTATGCGATTATCGATTGTTTCGCAGCCAATTCAACTGTTTAATAGCACGACTAAAAGTCGAGTAGTGAGCGCACCTCCATATAAGATCATAGGAGTCAAAGACTAAACAGTTGTGTGATAGTTTAGTCAAATGCGCGTGCGCGTCAAAAGTGTGCGCTCTACTTCGTTGAATTGAAAAGAAATGGTCAATGTTAAAAATTAGGATAAGGAAATTGGCTTACTTTTGGATTACAATTATTTTTTTTTTATTAAAAATAACTAAAGGCAATTCTCAGGCAATAATCTTTTAACCGGTTTTATGATACTTTTATTTGTTTACGGCTGTATGTGTGTGTCAACTGCACATCTCAGCGAAGAAATTAAAAAAAAAAGGAAATCGTGTTGTGGGCTAGCGTGGTCGACTAAAGTCTAGTCTACCCTAATAGGCTCCGAGCCCTTCAGTAGGGAGGAGTAGTGAGCTGGAGATGTATGTGGCTAGATGGTATGTCAATGTGGTGTGTACGCAGGTAAACTTCGGCAGCGTGAGTATCCCGAGCGGGCTGGAGTACCCG
>NW_013526582.1:2537511-2540722 GCF_000836215.1 Papilio polytes | reverse complement strand
AACATATACAAGTTTCACTCGAAAACTCCGCGGTTTTGCTTAAAGTGTGTGTGATAACGCGTTGTATAATGAGTGAAAATATCATTCTTTTCAACGAAAAAATACGGTAGCATTTTTCAGGTATCAAAGTCTTCATAAATATAAGATATACTTGTAGTATGGCTATGGCAGGTGCGTCAGTATGGTTTGTGTTTCAGACGCCAAGTTCTGGGTGGGAAGGGGAGAGACACCCTCGCCGCAGGGCATCCGCATACCCGATGAGAACGGCAAGGAGGAGCCGCTGCGAAAGTACGACAACAAGACCATTGTCCTCACTCTGCCCGGGGTCAGTACAGTGACATTTAAACTCGTCCTAAACGAGTACAGTTGTTATGAAATAATTAAAAAAAATTTTGCGCCAGGAGCTGACGGTATTCGACATCGGGCACTTTGCTGTGTGGTGCGAGGCTTTCACTGTGGACTTTGGGCACATCGTGCTGCCGCGCGCCGCGCTCGCCAACGTCCCTCCCAGCCTTAAGATGCTGGGCGTCTCTCCGCAGGTAGGTGCCACCGATATTCTAATATTCATTCAGCATGCGGCCAACATGCTTCCAACATTCATCTAAGATGGCCAATTTATGTTTGTCCAGCTTTAGAGAAAAGCTTTGAAAGCTTTATGAAATACTCCACCGAATTTAGAAAAGCTTTCGTGACTTGTCATTGATTAACGCTTTCATTTTTAACTTTTCAAGTTTTCAGTTGTCTTTCTCCTTTTATACTTTCATATAGAACACAGATAAAATGCAGAAATAAGTCTAAAGTTATATAAAATTACCTTAAAGCCTGTTTCGTTACTAAACTGTAAAGTTGGCTGGTGCAATCTCGTTTAATTACGTTTTCATTGCGTAAGCTTTTTTGTTTACATTTTAAAAAAACAAAACGATGATTTCATTGGCGCGGTGGCAAAAAGTAATGAAACAGTTAAATCACTTTGTGTTTATTCGCGACTAACTCGAAAATAATAATATTACTTTACTTTGATGTATTTATCAGGAACACGAAATATTCAGGAAAACTACTTTGTGCTGTATACAATGTGTGTAACTATACCTTTATGTATTACTGTATATTAACAATTAGCGAAGTTCAGAAAACACTATGATAATTTCAAATAGTATCAATAAATATAAACAATTTTTTTGTTGCGAGAAGTGTAAGTTATGTAACCCGAAGCCTTTCTACTTAATCGACGATTGACTCTAAGTTTTATATCTAAGTTAACTTATTCCATTATTTAAACGCTTCGAAACCGTTACTTACAAAACTAAGAAATCTAAGATAAAAAACAACTTAAAGCATAACACGTAATAGTTAACTGAGTGGAAATTACGTCAAAGTATTAATTTAGTTTCTAGTTGTTGCATAAAAATCCACAAGCTAATTCTGGTTTATTGCAGAGCTTTCGTATCACACATTCTCTCTCTAGAGAGTTAGCCTTGCTTCTCTTCTTTCTCTATATTCTTTTTGTAGCTCTCTTTTTGTGAAATTAGCCATCAGTTTGGCGAACTTTTGCCGTCCTTGGAAGCAATATTACCAAATAGTGTGGCATATTTTAACAGAGTTACAAATGTGTTTATGTAATGTGCGATCGACGCTCGTTTGCTTTCTACAATAAAATAAGTAAAACTATTTTCGTGTCGTCATAAAACAATGGACGCAACAAACATCTTTGTTAGTGTTATTACGTGCAATTAAAAACAATTTGTATTGAATTAGAAACAATAGACGGCGTTGTTACGCAACATGTCTCACTTGTCAGCCGGTGAGAGGCAACTAATAAATGTTCAGAGACGAGTTATACATTGAAACTTTATTGATAAACTAGCATATAGCCTATGTAAATATAGCCAAAGTAACTCATAGTTAAATTACCTTTCTAATGGTGAAAGAATTTTTAAAATCGACCCAGTAGTTTTTACATCTATCAAATACATACAAAAATACAAATCTTTCTTCTTATGCATAACGTACTTTGAACTGCGTTACCGTTACCGAACTCATATTGAACGGTTCCTAAGATGATAAATTTTCATATAACAAAGCAACGCTTTCATTTACCTCGCAGCAATTAGTTAGTGGCCAGAGCTCGTCCACACGCTTTGTTCCACCGAGGACTATTGTATAATGCTACACAAAATTGTCACATCAAAAACAAAACCTCTCACTTTCGTTAAATCTGGGTGACAATTGAGTATTGTTAAATTCACGGTAACATCAATACAAGCTGTTCTAAAGCTGCATTTAGTATATATTCTGCGAACATAAATAGTAAACTATAAATTTAATATGTTGAAATAATAATTATAGCTCAAGCGTCTTCGAATCAGTGAATTAACATGTCCTTATGAAGATTGCAGTGTTGTTGAGCGTGTTCGTTTTTTAAATTTTAATTTATTATTAATTTAAATTTAGTTTTTTTTTAATATTTATCATTGTCGGTGCCTTTTTGCCTAACTCAATGTCGGGTCCATTTATTCATAAAACGTGACAGATAGAAATATATGCGAAATATCCTTAATTTGGAAACAATTAATTAAAATGTATTTTGTTAACTATTATCTGTTATTTTATTATCTGCATTCAGCTTCTTTTATTCGTCCTTCGTCGTCGAGATGTAAAAAAATGGTCTTAATTAAAAAATAAAAGAATAATTATGGGCAATTCAGTTATTTCCCATTTTGATTTGTTATATTAGTTACATTTTTCATTGTTGTCTTCACCGTTGAAGGAAGCGTTTCAGCTGAATTTATTCTACATTTATAATTTTCGAATACTATTGCAGTTAAATGTTTTCGTTTAACCTTAAAACGCTATTCTACAATAATGATACAACGTTTGCGCACACATTCCGCATCATGGCGAGCGGCGACGGCAGCGCCCTGACCCCACCAGCGGCCGCTATTTGTCAACGTTATCTATGTTATATGTTAATCATGCTGATTATAATTCTTCATTTAGTTAATCTTCGTTTTGTTTACGTCTCACTTAGAAACATCTCGTATTTTCATTTTCAACATCTCGTTATTCGAATCATAATAACAACGTTGGTATTAAATAAATTATCGTATCAATATGTAATTGTGAAATGAGTACATAAAAACATTGTGGCGGATTTCATTTTAAAAGAAGACAAACGTTTACGAGGGTCACATCACAAGAAAGCAGCAGATGT
>NW_013526582.1:2534537-2536520 GCF_000836215.1 Papilio polytes | reverse complement strand
GCGCAGCCTCGACCTTGACCCGGCGGCGGCGAGCCCGCGCCCGCTGTGAGCCCCAGCGCCCGCCTCGCAGCTTCGCAACACTTTCGCAATCTTCCCGTTTTAGGCTTTCCATATAACGTTCGTAACGACAGAGCATCTCGCGATCCATCAATTATACATTTCGTCACAGCGGCCGCGGCGTCTGCGCCGTCTGTTGGCTAACTCCATACATTCATACACGTGTGTATGTTATGAGGCGTGGCCGCCCTTCTAATCGTCCTCTCACCGGCAAAGCGACCTCCGTTCCACAACTGTTGTTTGTGCGACTAATTTGCAGAAACATTTTATAACGTTTTTTTTTGTTTTGATATTTCAAAACGGCCAGTATCTATATTAAAACTAATGTATTTGTTTACAAATGAAGATTTACAAATATGTATCGAAAATTGCCATTTGTTTAACTATTTTAAGTAGTTAGGTTTAAGAATATTATGTACTTATGTACAAGTGAAATGTCGGGATATATTCCACTAGCGGTCGTTACTCGCGTCTTGTCTTGTGATGTAATACTCAGTACAAAGTCTCCAGCTGTGATAAAAGTCTACTTTATTTTGGAAAATCCACATTTCATTGCCTATGTAATCGATGTCCACTTGTCTACCAGTACTTAGGTACTTATTTTAAGTTTTTTTCTTATATTTTTTATATGTTACAAATAATAATCATCATCAAATGGGTAACAATAAAGCTTGCCAAGTTGAAGTTAGTTTTTTTCCCCGTTAATCTGACGTCATCAAATTTTAATGGAAATTTCTACGTTTTTTCTAGTTTATATAAACCTAAAAATGAGGTCAGAGTCATAAATATTTGTACTGTAATAAGACAGTGAGGCTCTCGCGTGTGACAATTAGAGTCTATTTGTTACAGAGCGTAACGTAACAGAGCTTTCCGCAGGCGGATATTGCATTGTAGTGCAAAGGAAATTAAAACGACCAGAATGCGTGCAGTTTGGAGCTGCTTGTCGTAAAATGTAACTGCTTTGTTAAATGTACTAATGAAAGGCTATAGTCTAAAAATAATACGAACAACTTCATTATATTTTACTTATTTATTGAGATAAACAAACAGAACAAAATTATGACATACACACGTAACATGCAAATAATTTGTCCTAATTACAGGTTTGCACGACTAACTTTAATATAACCACTCCAAGTTTATTCAAATGAATAACATAACGAAGTTCTTGTAAGTTAGAATAATGCGCGTTGCATAATTCCCACGACATTTGGAATCAACTATTCTGAGTGAACCTTGAAAGCAATTTAAAACTTGTAACTTGATGTTTCTGCTTATATTATGTTATTGTATCCACTCAGTGCATAGCGAACTAATAGGCGGTTTCCGACCTTCTTTAACCATTCGACAGTGCTTATCGATATATCGATAAATTCTTCAAATCAGGTTCCGAACTACATAACTTTACTCTTTTGAAATATAGGTTAACCTAACACTGAATAATTAGGTAATGATAAAATAAATGGAACTTTAGAAACTCAGCATCAGAGAGCGTTGGAGACATGAGTGGTTTATAATTCCGTTGTTTTAAGGAGATGTGAGAGGTTACTAATACAATATATCTTGTGAGTTTAAAGATAATTGTTATACCGTTATAATTACACGAGAGCATATTACAAGATCTTTTACTGGTTAGTCAATGTTTTAGAATAGCTATAGAATATTTAAAGTGATTTTTTATCTTAGCAACAAAATGAAATTAGACAGCGCAGGTTCGGTAAGTGGAGGTTACTTAAGTGTACTGCCAGTTGGGGAGACAGTGGTAGCGACATGCAGCCTGAGGACTGAGCGTGTACTCGTGTTGCAGTCGAAGCTGAACTGCGAGGTGCTGCTGGACGAGCTGGCGTTCGAGGTGCGCTGGGCGATCGCCGGCGACAGCATCGTGGTGCAGCTCGTCGCCAAGATAGGTAACTACCACATACTATC
>NW_013526582.1:2525152-2525480 GCF_000836215.1 Papilio polytes | reverse complement strand
GCACCAGCCTGCAGTAGGAACCGCACTGTGTTCACGTCACCTAACAAATTAATAAAAAAAGAGAATTTTTATTTGACACGCTATTTAATGCCATTAATTCTGTTTTTACGAATAAATCGTACTATACTCTGTTTTAGTTAAGCATTTAATTGTAATATTATTGTGGAAGAGCAACCTTTTCTGATGGCGGTGGCGAGGGGGGTGAGCCCGTTAGTGGAGGGGATGTCAATGAGCTCCGGACGCTCCTCTAACATTGTCTGCAGCTGCGGTATATTAAGCTTATCAGATATCAAGTGTGCATAAATCATCAGAGAATTGAAACGGTAGC
>NW_013526582.1:2515768-2525058 GCF_000836215.1 Papilio polytes | reverse complement strand
ACTTTAAATACATGAGACTTTATCTATACTTATATTACAAAGACGAAAGATTTGTATTTTTGTATGTATTAAAATATCTCAAAAATTCTATCATTGTTAAAAAGCTACGTTATCAGTGAGTAACATAGGCTATACTGTTTTTATTATTTTTTAATTTCATGAGGTTGAAATCGACAGCAACAGATAGTTTAGCATAGTTTTAGTTTTACTTATCATTGTGATTTAGTTCACCATCTTCATTGGCACATTGTACACCTTCTTGTAGTAGTGTTATATTAGCAACAGCACTGTCTTCGTCCCCATAGTGTTCGAGTGTGACTGAGGACAGAGAAGCTACGTCAGAGGCGCGCAGCACAGCTCGCAGACGGAACTTATGCGGTTGTCGTGGTGGTAGATTCTCTATTGTTTTTGATGTTTTACACCCGCTGTTTACACACGTAAAGTTAGTTACAACAGTGTTAAAACCACGAACCTTTATATGTACATGAAAGGCTGTAAGATGAGATATTTTGTGCCTAATTGAATTTGCCATCTCGGCACTGAGTACCGGCGGCGAGTATTGAAACTAATAATAGACACGTTTAACTTGGAAAACTGAAACGTGATATCAAATTATGTGCTCTTTTATTTTCGTTCTTACTTTTTTGAAACAAGTGAAAAGCGAAACAATTCATTTTTTAATACATTTAGTTATTTCAACAAACCTGTAGACGAGTACCCATGGCGGTATCTTCTCCCTTCTTTCCAACTGGTAGAGGAGCTGATGCTGCAGGAAGGCGAAGGCAGCTGGTGCTCTCCACATCAGAGATACACTGCTCTTGTTTCTATCCACCACCTCAGCCGCTACAGGTCTACTACTTCTAAAGTTACTCCGCAAAAATTCATCGAAATCCATTTAAGAAGGATGTGTAGAAGTTCTCCAAAAGTCTTAATAACCTTAGTTACAAGAAGTATGAAACAGTGAGATTTTGCTATGTTTACGGTAACCACTGACTACGTTGTTAGATCGATTCACCTTCAGGTCGGCTGCTTAACATGCTTGATGAAGATTATATATATTTAGATGAAATCTTTGGCTAAATAATTGTAGGACGAGTATTTCCATCCAAGTATTTGATTGCATTTAGGAGAAGACCGAGACAGAGGAGGGATGGGATCAAACCACGGGTTTTATCAACAGTTTAACGATTATAAAATACATAACTATGTCTTCAGCTAGATAAAGACTAGGTCTACTATGTCTAGATAAAATAAAGCAATTTATTTGATAGTTTAAATATCAGCAAATGAGATCGATTTTCGCATGTTTATCGAAGCGTGTCGAATGTAGGTTGAATGTGATGATATACGCGGCGGCAGCACAAAGCGCTGCGAGTTCCGTTCCCACTGAAATATAAACGACATCGATTTAGTTCCCTCAGCTCGTTAATAATTCGCGACCTCGATCCGCGATCAGTTGGCGCCGAGCCAAAGTGCGCGGTGCGGCGCGGCGTGCCCCCGCCCCAGCCGCCCCAGCCGCCGCCGCCGCCGCGGACAGCCTCCGAAACCTGACTTGTAATTACATTACGACTTTATCTAATTGTACTCAATAATTATTAATGTTATCTATTTAATGCATTAAGACACACAGAAAATTTACTAAAGTTATTAATCTATACTTATACGAGTATGTTAATAAAGAGGAAAGATTTGTATTTTTGTATGTATCGAAATAACTCAAAATCTACTAGACCCATTTTAAAGATTCTTTCACCGTTATAAAGGTTATTTATCTGTCAATAAGATAGGCTTTATTTACATGTTATTTTAAAAATTTCAAGTCGATGTCGCGAGGTAGAGCTAGTTTTTGAAAGTGTTTGCAAAACATAACCGATAACTTTCTTCGCTTGAAAAAGTGTAAAAAATGGTTTATAAAAACGGTATAAACCATTATTCAAAGTTATCAATAACTGTAAAATGATGATGTATGAGGAATTCAAATTATACGTGATAGCGTTCAGTAAAAATATTTTCATAACAAGTTCAATATAAAATGTTCGATGTGTGTACAGTTATGGAATTTAGTTTGTCAAGAATTTGATATCAGCTCGAGTCGCGACTCCGGCCGCTCCGCGCCGCGTGCTCGCGTTCACAATGAACCTACAGTGTACAAGCACTCCATATAACTTAATCCCGAGCTGTACCAGCAGACAGAGCTCTTCTTGTTCTTGATTCAATAAAAACATGCTTACAGATTTGAATCATAAATGTTTTGTTTTAATTCTTATTGTTATTTGCTTTTATAATTTTACTAAGTTTAAGAATTGTTAGTTAGTGGAAGGGTCACTTAATTCATAACATATAACATGGTTTTTGAAAACTGGTTGACCATTCAATCATAATTATACACTAGCTTTCGCCCGCGATTCCGTCCGCGTAGTATTAAAAAAACAAAAGCATGTAGCCTGTGTGTTCTTACAGCTTTTCCTCTACATAGTGCTATAGAGATCCGTTCAGTTTAGGCTACAAACTCTAACAAACATCCATCCATCTAAACTTTAGCATTTATAAGTGCATAGTTAATGGAAATAGTTACCACAGCTTTAGTAAATCTTCTATAAAAAAATAACATTTTTAACAACGGCGATAAAATACCTTGCAGTTTGAAATTGTGTAAAAGAATTGATAATCAGCGATGTTATAAGTTATGTAGGCGATGAATTCTGTCGTTTGGAGAGTGGCGATATTAGCTCTACCGGTTTAATATTGCAGGAGGAAGTCGGTGTGATCCCCGAGGAGCGGAGAGGTGGAGGCGCGGAGGGGAGCAGAGAGGAAGGAATTTATTCCCGTGAACTGCACTTCATAGAATTCATTGATAAACTGCAATTTAAGGAAGAATTTTTAAAATAATGCTTTTTAATAAACCTTAGAATATTTTAACACTAGTATTTGCTGTTAAGTCAAGATATCATGGAGATAATCACGAATGCTTAACAATAATATTTTTAAATTTGTTATTTAATTAGGTACAATCGACTTTCTCTTTGGATTTTCTTAAAGTTATACAGCTTATTTATAATAACTAACATTATAAAGAGGAAAGGTTTGTAATTTTCTATGTATTAAAATAACTCAAAAACTACTGGGCTAATTTTAAAAATTCTTACACATTTAGAAAGGTGAATTACCTAATTTCACTGGAAGTTGCGAGCGACAGCTATGTAAGATGAACACCTAATAAGTGTCAAAATGTTCGCATTAACACAGTACATGAGTTTGGTGAAATATGTAAATGATGTAAAGAAAAAATAACAATATTAATAAGCGAGGCAGCAGTGAGACACACCTGATCACGGCTCCTTCACTGAACGCTTTGAGAAAATTACACAAGTTAAATATTCATTTCAAAATTGTTATTACAAATATGTCGCTAACATCGCTTATAATAAAGTGCTACGAAGATTTTTGGTTTGTAGAATGTTGTTTAGGATTTGAAGCAAATTTATTGAGCATAACTATAAAAAAATATTTTGTGATCTTTAAGACCTTTTTTTATTAGCAAATTCAGTTATAATCGAAAATCACTTAGTGGAAAAAAGTTTTCGTCCAAATGTCTAGTCATGGACAATTAATATTAAATCAATTTTGCACTATGCGTAAGTAAAATAAGTATTTACTTAGAGCGGGCGCACCTTTGACTAAAATATGGCACATCTGTTGTGCGATTGTCGATTGTTTCGCAGCCAATTCAACTGTTTAGTTGCACAACTAAAAATCGTATAGTGTAAAAACTCATAGGAATCAAAGCGAGACTAAACAGTTGTGCGATAATTTAGTTTCAGGTGTGCACGCTCCTAAAATAAGTCTACATTAACGTATTTTCTAGAACTGCAAACATTTGAAATAAAAAATACGCGACAAGCAAAGAGCGTTCAGGCGGAAAAAATGTTTTGTAAATCGGAATAGTTTCGTGTGAATGTTCAAGTATTTGTTGAGTTGCAGGTATGTATGGAGCAGATGCACGGCGCGGCAACGTCGCGAACTATTTTGTCAATGCAATGTCGTGTCGCAACAAACGGTGTTGACTGGCTGGGTTTTAATACTTTTGCTTGTTAGAAGTTATAAGTAACAATATTTATTTTAAAAACTAGCTGTTGCCCGCGACTTCGTCCACGCAATATTAAAAAAGTAGCATATATTATGTCCGTCTTTGTCATATGCCCTCCAGTGAATGTCAAAATCTGTCCAACCTTTTTGGAGATTACTACGAACAAACGCGCCTTATGGGACAGACAGACAGACAAAAATTTTTAAATGCGATTTTCGTTATTAGCAAGGCAAATACATCTTCCCGAAATCTGCAATTTTTCTTTTGATATTACAAACAGACACTTCAATTTTATTACATGTGCAGATGATATATTATTAATTAATAATGAACAGTCGTCAATTAGCAGTATGTGACGTCACGGCCGGTGGCGCACTTCGCGCCCTGTCAATTATGCAGCCGTGTGTAGTCGGCGCGATATTTATAGCCCTGATGTCTTTATGCCCTCCCAAAATGATACATTGCATGTTTTTATTAAATACAACAAGATTAATGAATGCAGTTATTAAATATTTAATTGTTGTTCTGTATTTGTTTAATTTTAAATGAAATATTACCACGCTAGCATGTTAACTAGTATCTAATACATTTTTCCACTTCAATAAACATTTTGTTCAACGTCTTGCTAATCCGAGCGTGTTTCAAAGTTTAAGAACGATTTATTATTGAAAGTTAATTGCCCTTGAATAATATGCTAAATCATTCAAGCGTGGTACATTACGCATTCAACCTTTAAAATAATATCAACTATTTTTTTGATAGTTTAGTAGATATTTATTTTCAAAGTTTTGTTGCAAACTAAAAGAAAATTCCAATGATCAACAATATAGAAAACATGTTTAACAACAAATTCAAGATCATCATCGTCACCAGCTACATGTCCCCCCTGAGAGGCTCGGAGCCTACCCTAAGTTAGGATGACTAGGCTGAGGGTAGCCTTCATACATATCTTTGAATTTACATTTAAATTATGTACATATGAAAAATCGAAAATCACAATGGTACAACGGGATTCGAACCCAAGACTTCTAGATTACAAGTCAAGTGCTCAAACAACGGAGGCACCGACTTCATCCAATTTCAAGATACAAGCGTGTAATTAGTGTCGTTGTAATAAATCACATCAGTTCACAAACACATTGTACAATCAATACATTATCAATCTGATATATCGCTCGTTTTGTGTAGGTAGCGGCTAGTGAAAGCCCCAACAACGTATTATGTAGATGAGTCAATTAATTCAGCAATTAGTCCCGCCTTAGCGTTATTTATGGACGTGTTATTGAAAATCAATAGAACACAAGCGAACGATCTTACGCGTAATTAATGTGTTGTTAACATTACTCTGACACAGAAAACATGATACATTTGAAAGCTACCAAATTGTTACGGGAAGTATAAAAATATGTCTTGTCTGGTTGCTTCAAACATAAAGTGAAAGAAGAGAAGTTTAAGTTAAGTAAAAAACAATATAAACAAAATATATCTTCGTTTGTTTCTGGCATTCGTAGCTCCCAACACCCTCATTGTGACCCGGCGGCAGGGGGCGCCGGCGCGCTGTTTGCATGAAATATTATTTTAAACTGTTTTCTACTCTCATTTGTAACTCTACGTCGTACACAAGATGCGCTTTCTTGGCGTTTTTATCACTTAATAACTTGCAAGTACAATATAGAGCTTCATGCAATTGCTAATATTAGGAACATAATGCCATTTAAATAATATACATTAATTCATAACAAAATACGAAGAAATGTTAGTAACTTCAAACGATTAGTAAATCATTATCTTCGACATACGTGCCTATGATGCGTAGATTGAGTATACTATTGCGCATACACCTTTGACTAAACTATCGCATAACTGTTTAGTCTCGCATTGATTCCTATGAGCTTATATGGAGGTGCGAACACTACTCGATTTTTAGTTGTGCAACTAAACAGTTGAATATGCTGCGAAACAATCGACAATCGCACAATTTTTGTGCGATTGTTTAGTCAAAGTGCGCCAGCTCTAAATATTACCGTGCTGTGATCTACATTCGGGAATAAATTCTGCACGTCGTTTGTTACTCCATGTTTGAGTAAAATAATGCTAAACTGTCAATGCAGCAATATTTAAAATAAAGATGTACAAACAAATTTGCATTTAAGTATAGTTTATATAACTTAAAACAATCTTATGTTGTACTTGTATATGGAACGCTTCGCCAATCCATAACTCAACTATCGACACAAGTCTACGTAACTTCTATTTTTAGAATGCCAGTGCTACGATCATAGCATCGTAGCTGTTGCTACGCGGCACATTCTTTGTAGTGAAAATAAAATATCTCTTATTAAGAATTGGACTAGGAAAGAAGAGACAATAAATTGCTCTAGTGCGATAATTAAATATTATATTTGAAGGAAATACACATTAGGTAATTAAACATTTACAATTTATTTGCTATCTTACTTTCAATTAATTAAGCTGAAGTGATTTTTGACACATTATATGACAAATGACGTTTAACGTAGCATAAGAAGAGTGGAATAGATTATATAAAACTCTACAACGAGCACAGATTATGCCAAACCTTAATCAAAATGAAAATGATTCAACTAATTAATAAATTAAAAATAAATCATTCATCTTAAGCCACTGTCTAACTTTTAAATACTAAAATGTGGTAAAAACTGTGGAAAAAACGAGGGGGAATAAGAGTCAGGTCGGGTTTGTAGCGCGGGGACGCGGCAATGGCGGCTCGCGGGCATATCGATCCGCGCGGACAGTCGGCGCCGCGCCTCTCAGCGAGACGGACGTGTGTACCGCGTTCTTGCTCCGCGACTCACGAACTCGTACTTTGTTGACCTGCCAACTCTACAACGGTAAGTTGTAGCGATGGCCAAAGCTAGTAGATGTAAAGAAATTAGATACAATATCATGATAAAGAACTTACAAATATTACCTTATCAATGTACTAAATGATAACATCAATTGCCTTTTTCACGTCTTTTGACATTACGGAAACGGCAATCAAAAAGCTGCTTCAATAAATACTGTACGTTTTAAATTATTTTCTCTGTCCGCAAACAGTTTGTTATGGCTTTTGCTTTGCATTTATTTTTAATCACTTTCTTGTCGTATATTATGACATTTTCAACATTCAGATATCAGAAGGAACATGATTTTTTTTACATTTGTAATTCCATGTGTATGATGACATAACAGATCAACTTATGTGATCTCATATTTCATAAATGAAACCCTAAGAGTAACATGTATTAAAGTGAAAACTTAACTCTAACTTAAGAACTTATAACATAACTAATTGATTTCTATTTCTGCTGTATCCAGCTGTCAAATAGTAAACCAAGTTATTAAAAAATACACTTTTTCTTGCATAATATAACATGTTACGTAACAAAGAAATATAAAAATATTTTGTCTATTAATTGTTTCAGTTTATTAAGTAAAAACGTATATAGCTTAAGATATAATAAGCTAAGATTCAGCTTATTCTGTCTATAGCTTTTAAGTATGTACAACATACGGTTACCTTAGACAAATGCGAAAAGAAGCTTTTGCTCGTTACATTGCAAGTAACTCCTCATGTACTACAACCTCGTATTCTTAACCGTGCTGTTAAGTCTTCCTTTTTATTCATCCTTTCTTTATCCTATTCGTTCATTCATAAGTATGTATAATCTTCATAGAATTAAAAATAAATAAAATTTAATGACACTAACCTATCATGTACCTTACCTTACATCTAAAATACCCATACTAGTAGTAATCTGTTCATCGTATGTCGAAATGAGTTCCTAAAGCTAGGTGTAGCTCAGCACTGGATCACGTTAAAGCGTCACGTAGCACCTAAATTAACATTGACTACGACAGCGTCGCCCGCCACGTGTCCGTGTCCGTGTCTGTGTGTGTGAAGCCTAACAGCATACGCGTTGAGTACATTCATCGGTGTAAACCCAAATAGGTTTATAGTATTTCACTTATTTCTTTCCATCTTCCAAATTACGCTAAATACAACCTTTTCAGTTTATTAAAGTACGGAATTATAAAAGTATTTATAGATTCAAAATGTTAATTAGTCTAAAGGACATTTACACTATTCCTTATTCAGGAGTTCCATGAAGAAAGCTCCCAGTTAGATGTCGTTTTCACCAAAATTTAGGCGTCATCTAAGTTAGTAATATAGAATGTTATGTTAGCAATTCTATTAGAAAAGAAAAATGCTAGGAAAGAATGCAATAAAACTGCCATTGTTGATCCACCCCAACCCTTACACCACCCTTCTAATTTATCATTGAGCTAATCGCGAGTCCTTAGTTTCATCCTCATAAAAACAAAACAGCCAAGTTTTGCGCAACCCCTTGCTGTGTTCGTCTTTTTATCCCGAAATCCCCAGATACGCTCGTCATCCTAACATTTATAAAAACTTTTTCCCATTCATTCGCGTCGCAAACCTCGGCTGGGAAACTCCGCGCATTAAATGGGATACGTTGCGCTAATAACGAAAACTTGTCGTGGATTTATAATTATCGCGCTCCGCTATTGCAAAATCAACTCTACTGCGTATACTTTAAAGCACATTTTATCTTGCATTTGATTAATTAAGCTACCAGTTATTGCACAGCCACTTTTATATTGGAAGTTGAAAAATATAAAAATAGATACGTTGTTAAAGTATAGCTGGTATTGCGGTTGTTATTTTAAACTCGCGCACAAAATACGTGTGAGAAAATGAAATGAGTTATCTATTTAATAGTAGCTATCGCCCATGACTTCGTTCGCGCGGAATTAATAAATAAAACTTAAGCAGTATTCGTACCTCATGTGTTCTTCCAGACTTTGAATTTTCGCTTTACAGCTATACCAAATTTCATCGCATTCCGTCAAACTGTTCTGTATATACCTTCAAACAAATGTCCATCAATCCATCCACCTAAACATTTGCAATTTTATTAGTAAGAATTAGAGCGGGCGCACAACTTTCACTAAAATATCGTACAACTGTCTTCAACTGTTAAATTCGTAAGTAAAAAATCGAGTATTGTGCGAACCTTCATATAAGCTCATAGGAATCAAAGCGCGATCGAACAGTTATGCAATATTTTATTCAAAGGTGTGCGTGCGCTATTATTAAGATTTCGTTTTCATATTTATTTTAAAAAAGTTGTAGTGGCCGCTTTAACATCTTAGCACT
>NW_013526582.1:2472648-2515582 GCF_000836215.1 Papilio polytes | reverse complement strand
CGGAAAAGGGTAGGCAACGCATCTGCAATTGCGGATGTCTATGGGCAGCGGTCGCTTCTCCATTTTGGCGGATTTAGTTGGCCGCTTGCTCGTATGCCACCTTTTGTTATAAAAAAAAAATAAATAAAATGATTATTCCTAAGTTACATAAGTATTAGTTAACGAATTTGTTTGATAGTGAATAACGAAAACTTGTTAATACAATCAGGAATTTATAAGAGTTCATAAACCTCGTTAAATCCAGTGTAATCTGCTCTATATTACACAGACTACCTGTCCATATTAATTTGATGAGGCAATAAGCGATGTAATGACGTCTATAAATTGAGGTCATCCAGCGAATGTGGCGCGACCTCAATGTCTTGATCCTCGCAGACGGCACGCGGCGGATTGATAATAAATTATCGTCATTACGCATTACACGTAACATAGTTAAATATTGTGTTATGTTTAGTAAAATATTGTGTAATTATTGTTTTAACTTGAGGTGGAGCCTGCTTTAATATCTTCGTACTGTAGAGCTCGCTCGGTGGAATACCACGACCACACAGAAGACAGGCGTCAAGTGGAAGGAATCCGCGTTTCGTCTGATGAGTGTCCCAAAGGCCTAATTTTAGTCTCTTTCCTTTCCTACCATTTTCCTATATGGAAATGTAAGAGAGGGAAAAGTGGATCTCAAGGTGGAGGAGATGCATAGGAAGGCGAAATATCCTCTTTATGTGCGTCTCCTTCTCCTATGAGTAAGAGTAAGGCAATATCTGCAATTACGGATGTCTATGGACAGCAGTCACTTCGCTTTCTTCGAAATTAGGTGACCGCTCGATCATTTTTCAACATATAATATAAAAAAATGATAATGATAACATAATTGTTTATTTTCCAGGTCTCCAGCGGTCCATTGACGACGTCGGATATCAATAAGGTAAGCTAATATAGAAAAAAATGTCTTTCGGAAAATAGACGAAAATACTTCCACAGAGTATAATAGAAATATTACGAGTTTTATCAAAGAACTATGTTAGACATTTAATAGAGAATTCCGGAGCTTTGTGAGTGCGGTAACGAATGCAGAAAATTCCCATCGGACGTAACTCGTTAAGAATTTAAGCTATTTGAATATGAAGCATCGATTGACTTTGTCGGGAGTTTGCCGCTGTTCTGCAGACAATCGGAACTTTATGTTCATGTATGCTACATGCCTTTCCATTTGTTGAACAATGGCGATTCTTATCTGAATTATTTACTTAATTATCACTTAAAACATCGATACTGGGAGCTAGAAATTTTAATTATAATAAAATTACTGAAGTTATTTAAAGGCAATTATAAATAATGTATTTGTTAACTGCGTGTTGATCACATAATGCCGTGTTAAAGGTAACTTTTATAACAGCATTCAAATTAAACTAAAACGCGTACTTAATATAAAAAAATCAATTTTATTTTTCAGATAGAAAACGATCTTTAAGAATTAAGTTTAATCAACTATAAAAATATAGTTTTCCTAACTTCAGTTGTGGGCGGGCGGTGTTCGTTATGACTTGCCGAGTCAAAGTGGCGCGTTCTCCGGCTCATTGCCCTAATATCGGAGCACGCAGTTAAACGACTCGAGTGCTTCCGAACAATTACTTCTTCACAAATTTTAATTTATAAAAGGAGCTATTCACATTAAAAAATATATTAAATCCAACTTCCACATAGTAAAAAGGCTTTAATTTAATTTCAGATGTAAACTAAAATTAGATAGTTCACGTGCTATGGAAGAAGAGTATTCTGTGAGACCGCGGTGTCCATATCGAGCGATAACCGATAAAACATCTCGGATAACAATGACATATCTGACAGTTAGGCGCGATCCCAGCGCCATCGCAACTCACAATGGCGGGCTCAGTGTAACAACTGACAGCTCATTGCAGACAACTGACAGTTTCTATTCTAAAATAATTTTTCAACGTCAATTCATCACGTGGTATATAGCTCACTTTAGCTTGGAGATTAAGTATTCAAGACTCATAATGGAAGCGTAGCATAAAAGTTTGCCATCGTTTTATTCACATTGTGAATTAACAAATTGAAAATGTACAAAACAATAGAATAAGGAATAATTAAAGTGACATAATGCTATGTTTTTGCCAAAGTGAGATAGTTAGTGTTAGGTTAGTGTGAGATAAGGTGAGAGCGGTGAGATTTACGAGGGTCGTTAATCACAGCCAGCGGCCGATATCTCCCGCGTTGCGCCAGCAGACACCATCGCTCCTAGTGGACGGTGGAGCTTAGCATTTATATGTTTGAATAAGGATCTGAGATCTAGCATTACCTATTAACCTCTTATTTGAAGAAGATTAATGATTGTATTTAATAACAAATGTAATTAAAGTGCGCCTTGTTTCGATCGATTCTAAATATGTTTATGATGATGATATTCTCCGTGACCTAATCCGTCAATGACAAGCCTTGTTATTCCCGAGAGTGGGTTCAGAGGTGATTGGAATATCCCAAATATAATAAGTCCTAATTGCTTTTATTTTTCATGCACGTTACTTTTGTCCCACATTTATATAATTACAGCAAAGCAACTAAACTGCTTCGCACCGCAGTAGAGATGTTAACATTCTCGCAAATGAAATATTTGTGCACGTATGCGTTAAACGTTCAGTTACAAATTAAATTCCTGTAACATACGTGTTTGTGAAACGTTTTCAGTGAGATTTCAATAGCTGTTATTTGTACGATGTTATTCAAATAACAATACACGTCAGAACTCGCTTTTGCACTTCATGTATTGATAGCTTTGTGCACGCGATATTTGAAAATTTACTTTTATAAAACTTTAGTAACTATAAAATAAAAAAAAAATATTTTATTGTCACTCTCTTTGATTAAGTTATTCATCCTTCAAATGGATACGATTCACAAATAACATATCTATGGTAAGCCTAACAATTGTATTCAAAAATTTTAAATAATGACTGTCAATGAAAGTATAGTATTTTCAAGATATTGTTAAAAATGACGACGATCAAATTACAATTTAGATAGCTGATGTACCAGGCGGTCAGATCTGGTGTAGAGGTAACGCGCTACAAGACTTCAGTGAGGTGCGCGGCCGCGGCAGCTTGGCAGCGCGCCAGCTATCGATCTTTGTAGTACTACGGAACTATTGTATGTTAAACATTTTGATGTTTTTCTACATTTTTGACCAAAAATACTATCATACTGTATACCATATGCTCAGTAATGCGAGAATCTACATTACTTTTTTAATAAAAACTAAAAACACGACGTCTGTTGTGTGAACTCCGTCGTCAATGTTTGTGTTTGTTCGTGTGACTGGCGCTCACTTCCCCGACACGGCTCAGTTGCGCTGATGTATCGCCGCGGCGTAACTTTAAATTGCACTTTAGACAAATCGCTTTTGTTAACAACTAACAAAGGATTTGGTTTCTTTATGTGTACACAGTTACTAAAACATTATGGGTGTAGTTTTAAGCTTTCTCTTGCTACACAAGTAGCAAGAGAAAGCATAAAACAGTTAAAATTACTTACTTTACATTAAAAATAGCATTCAATTTAAAAAATGTAAGTTTTTTATTTATTATATTCAGTTTACGTTGACTTAGAGTCGTTTGTCAAAACGATTTTAATTTTCTTGAATTCACTGCAGTAATAAATAAAAGTAATTTTAGGAATTTCTTCGTCACTGTTGCGGTGTTCCATTGCCGAGGGAAATGTAGCCAATTCGTTCAATTTCATTTCGGAATGATGTCTCAAAAAATTCTAGCGGTAAAAAGATCCGATTCGTAGCAAAGGCGATCTGTTGGCGCAATGCCGAGCTACGCAATACAACAGAATTACGGTTCTACGAAATTATACGTTCTACGAGCGATCCCTGAGTTTGCAATAAAAATATCTAGTTTCTGTTAATTAATGACAACGCCATCTGTTTTTTAAACTGAGTAGTTAATTCTATTAAAAATTGAGTTAAGTAATTATGCGTTGAAATCCGTAACATAACCGATCTAATCAAAGCTCAATATCCTCAAATGACACAAAAAAGCGCAACTCTTTCATTTCAATACACGGGTTATGTAGAAATGGAATAGATTTGTAAATGTAAAAAAAAAACAAGTTTGAATAGAATTTCGTTTGCTCGCTACGGCACGGTAATGACACGCTACAGTGTTCTCGAAAAGCTCCCGAATGTCAACGAGCTCGCCCTCTAGCGGACGCAGCTCACGTACGAGCTTTGTTTGAAAGGTTGGAGCTTTTCAATTTGTTCCATATTCGAATGTATTGCAGAATCAGATATTGTCATGACGATGACACTACGCCTGTTAATGTGACAAGATTCAGGTGCGAGTGGCAATCAATAATAGACCTTATTCAGGTTAAATTAAAGCGTTTATTCGTCTTCTATTTCAAGTATAGATTACGTGATCTATGGTGCAGAATATTATAGGTACATAAGTTTGATATCGCCTCATCTGCTAGACTAAGTTGTTTCATGAATAATCTTCGTAAATGTGAATTCGTAATCATGTTAAATGTGTTTAACAGCGAAAGGGTAATCCACAAAGAAAGCTATTTGAAAGTAAAACTAAATCATATAAAAAGGTATGATTTTTTTTCAATTTTCTTCCTCGAATTTCGCAAGCGAAAAGCTCTTTGACATTTCGTTTGATTTTTCTATTTCAATGAAACGTATCAAAGGAGTTAAAACGAGTCACAGTTGAATTAATAAGATTGTATTCATGACTTTGAAAGCCTACGCGATTGCGGAGCTTTTACCATATGTACGAGTATCACAAGGTTGCTTTTAATTCCATATACAATAAAGAACTAAATATAGAATTTATATCTACACTGAGATACATATTTATAAAGAGGAAAGATTAAGATTAAGAGAAAAATATTAAAAACTACTGAACTGATTCGAAAAATTCTTTCCCCGTTAAAAAGCTACATTATAACTGAGTACTTAATAGGCTTTATTTTATTTAACGAAATGAGTATGGGATATGACAGAAAATAAATGACACTTATTCTAACCGTCCAAATGAACCTGTGGTCAGATCACTACGCTAGTAAAAGAAAATAAATTTCTTAAACAATTAATGCTAGAAATGAGGAAATGTTTATCGAATCTAGTCTTCATAAAATAATGTACTTATTTGTAATACGACGGCCGCCGGGAATGATCTCTGTTTGTTCCGTTAAAACGGACATTGATAATATTTACTTAGGAATGTATGTTCCAGGAATATGAGCTAATAATGTTCGATTATTGTTTCAATGTAAGATTATCTTAGTTAATGATAAAGTAGCTTTCTAATGGCAAAAGAAAAATACCTTAATATCTTTCCCCTTTATAATTATACTAGCTTTCGCCCACGACTCCGTCCGCGTGGAATTAAAAAACAAAACTAGGTAGCCTATGTGTTCTTCCAGACTATCCTCTGCATCCATACCAAATTTCATCGAAATCAGTTCAGCCGTTTAGGCTGCAAACGCTAACAAACATCCATCCATCTAAACTTTCGCATTTATAATATTAGTATGATATGATTACTTTGTATTACTTAATTCAAAAATAAATAATAAAAGTAAAAGATCGTGTTTTGTCGTAATTTATAGATTTTAGATTAATTTTGATATACAGAAACATAATCAAATATTAGAATGTCAAATTTATTTAGAGCTTTTTAATAAATTTTCAATCTTAAAAACCTTTTTAATATAAGTTAATTTTATTAAATCTGTCCGCGACGACGCGACGCGACGCTCTCGACTTCAAATAAATTTTGTACGGACGACTTTTTGATAGAATATTACACATTGAAGAGTGTCTTGAAAAATTATTACCTTCACTTTATTTGGCAGATTAAAATTCTAGTAAGTTCTACGTTAATTATCTTTTTACATTATAAATTATCTTCAAGTCACGTAAATTGTATAAAATGTGTTTTAAAATATAAAACGCTGTTACATTCATAGAGAGGTTATATTATTACTTTTACTTATTGTTATTCTGCATTACACTTTTTACACAACTGTTGTGTGATTTTGGATTGTTTGAACCTTTGAGTTTATTTGTTTTCGTACAATCCGCATTTTCGTGCACGGAAACATCGGAAAAGTATCGCGAGAGCACGTTCTGAGGACGTCAAATAGCAGACAAGTCTCAACTCTTGCCAAGAGAATCCCGCATTGCGTACACACTTACGTAGAACATAAGATAAAATACGCATTGTTTCAACATACGTATAGTTATTTCCTACCCATCTATACTAATGTTAAAAAGAGGAAAGATTTGTATTTTTGTAAGTATTGAAATAACTCAAAAAGTACTGGGACTATTTCAAAAATTCTTTCACTATTAAAAAGCTACGTTATTAATGAGTAACGTAAAGTATGCTTTTTAATTTTACGTGAGCGTAGTCGCGAGCAACAACTAGTCAGTTATATTTCATGTAATGTTCATTATGCAATTAGTTTTAAAAATCATATAGTTAAATATGGTAACATTTGCTGTTCGATTCTATGTGGGGAGAGAATTTAATTCCTTGACTGTATAGGTAATTTGAATAATCCATTGCGCATCACTGACACACGGAATCCATTCCATTTGCGATATAATCGCTAGAGGATTATTTTGTCCGACTGTGTGTCACGTTGACTAATTAATGACGGTGTCGACTTTCATTTAACAAATGTCTAAACAACGCTAACTCCTAATTTAAACCATTTAAATGTATTTTAAATAAAACAACAGGAGACATACATACAAAATATTTAAATTTACTTTTATTGTTTAAAACGTAAGGTAAAACATAGTTGAATGCTATTGTTTGTGATTGTCTTTTAATTAGTAAAACAAAGCACTGTGCAGCAGTTTTAATTGTTTTGCTTCAGTCGATGTCTTCAGTAGATAATTAGCGGCGTCCGCTCTACGGAACTTGAAACAGCGCTGACAAGGAAACAAAAGAATTAAAATGACTGGATTTATTATTCTATAGGATATTGTCATCAGTGAAAAATTATACAGTTTATTTATAAAACAGAAACCGGCCATCTAAATTACCCAAAATAACGAAGTGGTCAATTACAGATACGTTTTTAATTTCTATTCTAGAAAGAGATACATGAAAAAGGATTTCCCTTGCGTCCAATCCTTTACCAGCACCTTCCCTTCCTCAATAATATAAAAATTATGTTCTGTTCATTAAAATGTATGTTTTGTGGATTAAAAAGTATGTTAGATCTGCCGGTGCCTGTTATCCCACTTCACCTTTCTAAAATATGACAGCGAGAATATGAAATAAAAATAAAGAGAGAATATTAAATAAAATTTCCTCATAAGAAAAAGGTGAAAAGGGATAATAGGCACCGGCAAATCTAGCATACTTTTTAATGAACAAAACATACATTTTAATGAACACAACATAAATTTTAATGATTTTATTAGAACAACAAAATATGGCTTTAAAAACATTTGTCTTATATCCAGCTTCAAAAGCTTAGATCATGTAATGTAATGTTGAACATGCTGCTCGAACGCAGAATGTACTAGTGTAGTACTTTCCCTTTGTTGAAGTTGTTAAGCAGAGAAGCGGCACATTCCTGTGGAGTGAAGTTCGTGCGTAAGCCGCAAGATAGGCTGCTATAGTTTGCTGTACGAATACTAAGTTAGTACGAGCAAAGTTTTACTAATATTGTTTATATAAGGATGCTTAAAAACTCATTTGAAACTTAATTTACTATTTAATAGTTTGGTATGATATCGCCACTTTTATTAAATTTTTCGGCTAATTGAGTTTTTTTAAGTAAATTTTATGGTGAACATAACTTTTGTTTGGTTATGATTTCATTACCAATAAGGTTAAAACCTTAAACAAAAAAATGTTAACATTATTTCTTATTACTCTTAGCTTAGCTTAACGATATTTGAATTCTTAAATGTAACTTGACTCTTCGTAGCAATGTTACAATAGACTATTTTTACAGGAACGTTGAATAGTTAAAGCCAGTGTAACAAAACACGCTCGTGGCAGAGGAACGTAAATTAAACGAACACGCCCGCCCTCTGGCGGCGCTGCTATGTAATACTAAATATGTCTAAACCTTGCACTTGAGTTATTCTGCTTTTTGCCTATTATATTGTGAACATAGTTAGTTCCAGATAAGAGTGCCCTGACTGTTATTATTGCACTCATATTTACATCATTATCATCAGCCCACTATAATGTCCCCTAAGTTAGAGTGACTAGGCCATAGTTAACGACGCTGGCCCAGTGCGGGTTGGTTCACCTGAACTTCACACATACATATCTTTGAATTTCTTCGCCGATATGGTTGCCGATATTGCACTATCCAATAATAAATAGATGATAAATCGATATGTTTTATTTGTGTTTATTTTATATACACTTCAAGCTTACAAAGCCCTTACTCAAGATATGTTTCAATAGGAGCTTTCACGCTTAGTGACAGCAGAGCTTTTCAAGAACATAGAGCTATCATTTCTAAAGAAACTTTGCAAATTATTTTTATTTTATAGGATTTATTTATATGGTTTAACAAAATCCGATATTAAAAATAGTTATTCATATATTACAGTTATAAAATGGTTATTTCAATAAAAGTTTTGACCTATTTCTAGAATTGAAACAGATCCGAATAAAAAAAGTTTTTTGTTATATTTCTGTTACGAATGTAGAACAATTAGTCTAGTCTAATTTATGTTTTTACATTAAAGTTTGCGGTGTGTATTTATAAATTACTAGCTTTTGTCTGCGGCTTCGTCTATGAGGAATTAAATTAAAAACGTAGGAAGTAGTATATATGTATTTCCAGACAATATTCTACATATGTGCCATGGTAATTAAATTTTATAGATATGAGTTAACAAACATTAACCCATCTAAATATCCGCATTTATAAAATTATTAAGAGTAAGAAGTATAATATTTAGGGCCTGTCCCACCAAACTTTAAATTGTCTGATAACAATCGAACTTGTGAAATATGTGATAGAAATATCGGATTTTGTTACCTTATCTGACAGTTAAGTCATTTTTAAGCTATCTGAGTCTCAATTAGCCAGTGTTGGACAGGCCCTTTAAATAATTTGCTTGTTTTTAAAATGTTTTTAAAATTGGTTCAATAGTTTTTAAGTTTCATATTAAATAAATATCTTCTCTATAAATGTATTTTCACTTATAAAGAATGTTTCATATATTTTCAGTTGTACTAAATACCAGAGTATGAAATTGTAATACTTTCGTTGGTATGCAATGAAGTTGGAATTTAAACCGGCTTTTAATTGCAGATTTCAGTTCATAGTTTCATGTTTCATGTTTCTGACTTGAATTCCAATTACAATAAAAACTCTGAGAGTTGTCTGTTTGTACTGTTGCATATTTCACAAGCATTTGCGTGCTGCTGTGAAATATTTTATGGAAACTTTAGTGAAAATTAGTTTCAACACTTGGAACAATTTACGTCTGTATTTGTTTATTTATTTAACGGGGCGAAAGATATACACTTTTTTTTAATATGGTGGTCAACTAAGGATGGTGTTTCTAATGTTACGCGATTGTTATTTCATTATCTCCGAAATTCGCACCCCACAATGGAAAATCGTTATCGTGTATATGATCTGCTTCAGAATAAATTCTACAAACCGCTTGTCACATATTTATTTATTAATACGTAACCTTTCATATATGACGTCGTACGGGCACTTGGTTGAAGAGTATAATGCACAGTAAGGAATATCGCCTAGCGCATTCGGGGCCCAAAGACTAATGGAACTGAGCCCTTAAGTAAATTAAATTCACTTCTTTAAAAATCTTTTTAACTTTAGCTGTCAGATAGGTCGTAATACTACAACAGTTGTCCTATCTACTGGGATTCTGAGACAATGAGAGCTGCGAAGCTGTGACGTAACATTCCCCCTCCCCCGCAGCTCCCCCAACCCCCGCTGCTCCCCGCAGCGAACTTATCTTGTCCACACGACGCATTGTTCCTACGTCACTACACGTCGTTTGTTTTTCATACGTCCGCAGTAATACAATATCTTAACACGTTCAATGGCAACACCCTTCTATCTTATTTAAATTGTAGTTAAAGCTATACTAATACCAGCCTTTTTCCGCGCCTCCATACGCGTGGAATTAAAAAAAATAAGTAGACTATGCGTTCTTCCAGACTATCCTCTACATTTAAGCCTAATTTCATCGAGATGCGTTCAGCAGTTCAAGCTATAAACTTTAACAAACATCCATCCACCTATCTAAACTTTCGCATTTATAATATTAGTATGAGACGGAACCACCAGCTTTTGATGACCTCTCAATTTAATTATGTACACTTATAACTCAAACAAAACAGCGCAAAATATATACGATAGGCACTAATTACAAATTATTAATCCATTGCGGGTTTAACGCGGCATCAATTCATCGCAAACTCAATGTATAGTATTAAGCGCGCAATGTATTTAATTAATACCAATATGTACGTAGCAATCACGTTAATTAATATTATGATTATTTAACTACGAATTTGCTAAAGGTTGTGCAATGTTAAATATGACAGCATAGTTACAATTATATAATTGCAATTTACTGCAAAATATAGTTTCAGTACATTTAATAAAACTTTACTCGCATTGACTCCTTGCAGAATTTTAAATTCAATAGAAAATATTTTAAAGCGACCGGAACAAGTGTGGGAAATAGTTTTCCAGTAATATCTATAGAGGTTGCGTTTGTTCAAGCGTCATAAAGTTTGGTAATGATTTACGATAGGCGGCGCCACTGGCGACGATGTTAAATCGCTTTCCGAAACAAATAAAGGTAAAAATTTTTATCTATCCGCCAGTGGTGGGACAGGTCCTTAGAAATGTAAAAGCGAAGGTTGTGCGATACTCAAGGGGTCTGGAAACAAATGCGGTTCTTTTTGCGGCAAACCGAAGCCAGTCGGAGTCAGAACAAAACAAAAGCAATTTGTCTAAACTACAATTTTAACTTTATCGTCAGTTGAATGTATCGCAGCTGCTTTTGGTGCTAGTAGGGAAATAAATGTTGCGGCAAAACAGAATTGTAGTTTTCTTTTGAGGTTATATTTTTAAAACATTTTCTTTCTAGCTTTCGCCCGCGACACCGTCCGCGTGGAATTAAAAACAACAAATATGTTCTCCCAGACTGTAATCCATTTAGCAATTTAGGCTACAAACCGTAACAAAAATCCATTCATCTAAACTTTCACATTTATAATATTAGTAAGAATAACATTTTGAAGAACTTTTTTTCATGCGTTTAGAATACAAATCGTTATTGCATATGTAACTAAAGCGTTACGTTAAGAAGATAATTAATTTCCTCGGGGGATTAAAATACTGTAAAATCCGTACAAACTCACACACTTTGAGGATCATTATTATTTTTTATTTTCACAACCTAGTTACAGAGTTTTTATGAATCTTCCGCAGTCAGTTTTTGCACTCGAGTGTATAATGTTAGCAAGTGACGATACAGCAGGGAAATAAGTGTAACATTTGTATGCAGGCGGCGAGCGAGCAGTTTGTTGTGGAGATCTCGTTGCGTCTTTTCAATTCATGCTTTAATATTTTAACAATTTAGTTTCGTATCCGTTCTGGGAAATGCATACAATGCTGAATATTTGAAAAGTTACATTATTTTTATACCTCAATGTAAATAATATAACTTACTGTAACTTCGACCACACGGAATTTAAAAAAAGCTTAACCAAGTTGACATTGTGTTTTTTCAGACTCTGCCAAATTTTACAGAGATCCGTTATGTCGTTTTAAAGTATATTTAGTAACAGACATCTATACATCCATCCTTTCGCATTTATAATATTGAGAGACCTTTAACTTAACTATTTTTCGTGTCTTTATTCGAGTCGTTTGCATGTTTTTATAGACAGTCTTATTTTTTACCGCTTTTTGTATCAAAACAATAGAGGTTTTGTTTGCTGAAATCAACTTTGACAGAAATAATAACCGTAAAAGCTTTTGGCTTAGAGCGATTGAAGTTGATAACAGAGGGATGGGGTTGAGGAGGGGCGGGGGGGCACGCAGCGCCGCGGGGGTTACAACTTCCTGCATTAAAAATATATGCGTATCACAAGCAATAAGTTATGAAAATGTAGTAAAAATGACATACTGTTTTTAACATTCCGGCTCGAAGGACCAATTTGGATACTTGTATCGATATACTTGTATAGATAGTTTAAGGCAAAACCCAAAGTTTGTATAAAAATTGAAGCACAAGAGAAGTTGTTGCTTGACTATAACATAGCAAACCAAAAATTTTTACCACATAATAACTATCTTACATACAAAAACGTTTGGAAAATTCAATGAAAAATATGAAAATGTATGTCCTATCGGCTTTTTAATAACCTATTAAAGCCTTTTACACTTACTAAAATATAAAGTAGGCTTTAGAACAAAATTTTAACCTCAGCTCGTTAGCAGCACTAATATTCTCTGACAGCTTTTAAAATTAATTTACTCCAAGTCAATTACGTGACGGTGGCGTCGAGAGCGCGTCATCGGCCCTCCGGAACTCGATTACCGATCACACCGACATAAACACCCTTTACTATTATACAGTGTGGCTGTACTGTCGGAACACCCTGAATATAAAACATATACAGCTGTATATAAAAAGGAGGTAGTGTTAGGCATGTTTTTGTATAAATACTCCGCACTAAATTCAAAGATGAACGTAACGAACCAACTAAAAATTACAGGACCGATTAAAATATTTTTATTGCAATAAGAATGTTTTATTTAAACTGAATATCGCTGGTATTGTTAAAATGTACGGACAAAGTCGGGACAGCTCGTATTTAACTAAAGGCCAAAGAGTCAAAAGCGTTGCCTTTAATATTTTCTGAATATATGAATAAATATTCCAAATCAATAACTGGCAAATCTTTAGTAGTCACGATAAAGGGAATTACATAATAGTAGGACGTGCGCTCTGTCGGCTCGATGCTCTGTGTTCGATGAATGGCGCGGCGTGAAGGAAATGTCAAAGTACATCAAAGAAATATTCGCCGCGAACGTCTCTTCAATCTCTGCCCTTTCATTACAATGAATGAAGCCTTGAGTAGAGACGGTGACGTGTAGATAAGTACTCGTATTTTGTTAAATATTATTTCTCGGAAATTGAAGTATACATTTTGTTTTATAAATAATAAAAAGAGGAATGATTTGATTGTTTGTTTGCATTGCTCTGAAGCTACAGATATGATCGGAGAAATTCATTTATTGTTGGGAAGCTACACAATTAATAGATTTTTAGAAAAAAATAATAATATAAACATTACAATGGGACTGTTTTTATAACTAAGTAGCTTTCGCCCGTGACTTCGTCCGCGTAGAATTAAAAAAATATGCATCCATCTAAACTTTCGCATTTATAATATTAGTCTAATATACAGAGATACTACAAACAAGTGTTACATCAAAATGAACGAGAATTGATAGCCTCATTGTATTGTTGCAGAAGATTACAAAGCTGTTAGTGTAAAGATTTCGTTTTGAAAGGCGCGGAATACGCTAAGAGCCTTGTAGTGGTGCTTGCGTTTTTCTAAGGCAAAATTGGCGATAAATCTCAGAGACAAAGTGGCCCTCTTTCCCCTTACGTCCCCCGCGGGGGAGAGGAGGGGTGCGAGGGGGGGGGGAGGGGCGGCGCTATCTCTCACAACCGCAGTGATAAATTGACTTACACGATAAAAGTTTGAATTGCGTCAGTGACAAATTATTCTTTTATTCCGCGAAGTATTCTTTGGCAATGCTTTGTTTACATTCATTGAAGTGTCTGTTTTATAGATAAATATCTTAATTGATATGATTTAAAACTAAAAACCAATTTTTAGTTAATATTTTTGTGTAGTTCATATTTTTAAAGTTTTTTTTATTTCCTTATAGGTAAACGCAGAGTTCGAGACAAGGTTGCTTTACATTTAGGCATAATGTAATGTTTATAAAATATGTTATCAAAAAAATAATATATAAATACTCGCAAGACATTACATTGGAGCACTTTGACTTTGCGACAATATTCTATTGAGGGGTTACTACGAATATTAGTGAGATCGTTTTCGTAACGTCATCGACAAAAATTGTGTCAGACTTCGATTAGAATGCGTAGTCGCAACCGTCACGTAAATCATGATAGACGCTCAGTATACGTATGTCTACTAGAGTGCTAACGCTAGATAATTCTATTACAGTACGTCGTACAGACGTCTGTAGGTGATAATGAATTAACAAAGTCAATTATAACAATCGCAGCACCCACTTACTTAATAGAACATCTTACAGTAATGTCTGTTTCACACGAAGTCAGTACGACAGAGCAGTAGACATAGCAGTACTACTATCGTATAAAGATAGTACTGTTATGGGAGATAATGCGCGTTTAATAGCAGTACTGCAATGTATTCTCCTCTACCTTACTGTTCAACTCTCCTGTGAAAGCATCAGATAGAATTTGATTAGGTGAGTGGCGCCGCTGTGCCGACCGCCCCGCGTCCCTTGCCCCGCGCCCGCCCCTCACAGGCTGTATTACAATATTAATTTCCGGTCCACAGCAACTGAAAACCTCTCACATTGTCATAAAATATCAGCTTGCGGAATATTCGTGCCGCCGACGCCTATGTTAAGACATTTTAACTCATAAAGTTTTCTTTCTAAAACTTGGTAAGAAACGTAATTGTGCGATATTTTAGTCAAAAATGTTCACTAACTTTTAATGATTTAGTATTTAATGATCTTGACTTAAGTTAAATTTAAATACCTGTAAAACACTGTTTAAGCTTTTACTGGTAGCTCAAAACCTTTTGGAAAACGATCTAATAAACGTAATCCATAAAAAGTAACAACAATTTCGTGCAGTGATGCCATATCATTTGGCTGATGGTCAATAATATAAAACATTTATGACTCACAATCAAAAATTATAGCTTGCAACTGCAACGTTACTTGAATCTTTATTGCACACATAAAATAGTAATAAAATATTAATACAACATTTAAATGTGTATAGGAAATTGATGCCGTTATGCGTTCATGAAATGTCATATGTATGCTGAAGGCAAGAAACTTTCAGAAGGTACATTTAGAGCCAGTGCTCACATTTGACTAAACTATTTTATTGTTTATTTATTTATTTATTTATTGCAATTAAATTTTACAAACATCTATACAACGTAACAACAATAAGTACCCCTTCGGCGTGTAATATAATGAGTACAAATGCAGTGAAACGAACTTTGGGAACAACAACATAATGCACCCAAAACCATACTTCATTTGCAACTAAACACTTTATAACACAAAAACAAAAGAACGAAACAAATAAAAAAACTTATCAAGCACAATCTAGTTTATCACGATTGGCCAAGGGTTACACCTAAACTATTGCACAACTGTTCTGCGATTGTCGATTGTTTCGCAGTCAATTCAACTGTTTAGTTGCACAATTAAAAATCGAGTAGTTCCGCACCTTCATATAATTTTCTAAGATGTGCGCACGCTGTAAAAATATAAGAATCGACCTTAGCTTACATCTCTTAGAACTGTTGAGATGTAACGTGAAGGTAAAATAGATGTTTTTATTAATTGCTTTTTCACGTCTGTTGATTTTACGATAAAAAAGTGGACATGAAAATGCTGACGCCGAGCGCCGGCGCGCGGTCAGGTACACAAACAATCGAACGATTCGATGAGTTTCGTTAATTGGACATTTTCAGCGCGCACGAATTAAATTCCAGAGCAAATTAACATGTCAGTAATTCTGTCAGATTTCATCAATAACTGAAATGTTTATTCGTAAAAATGTAATGCAATTACGCTTTTCACCAACAAGTTTTGTTATAACAACAAAATGGTAGAACACACTATGTACATTACAATATTTGATTTATTTAAATTTCTAATTTAAACTAATAATAGAGTCTTGATTGCACATCTTTATGTATATTTCCATTTAAAATATCCTGACGACGTACAGAATAACTTAAAACATATGGTAGATCACACGCGCAACATACAGTTCCATCACGCCATCATTTCATCAATTATGACAATTTCCAGTCAGTTCGACTGTATACTCGTAGTCCAAACTGAAAGTGTTAGAGGGCTTTAGAAATATTTTTAAGTATCGTTTTCATGATACCGTGATCGTGAATCATACCGTTTTTTACTGTATTCTAATAAAACGTTTTATAATTGCAGTTTCCAAACTCGTATAAATGAATCAAGTGCGACAAGATCGCCACCTGTCGGCGACACGTTTAAACGCAGTTACGAACTTTGTATCGCTTCATTTCTTTAGTTCTCGCTTCCTTCGTGTTAACTGCACTTCACTTTCTGAACGATAAAAGACAGACTTAATTAAGATTTCTGTATGTAAGACAGAGACGGAGATATTTGAAAAGGTTCTTTTGTCGATTGCCTTTTGTTTTACTTTCTATTCGCGACTTCGAGGAATAATATACGACATTTATTTCAAATCTATTTCTGGGAAATGTTATTTGATTTTTACATAACAATTAATTAAATAAATAAAAAGATTTTTATTGTTGTCACAAAAAGTGAGAAAACAGTTTCTTATGAGCTAAGTAAAATTAACTTATTATTATAATGGTGAAAGGCGTACGGTGTTCGGTTCAAGTGGGAAGCGAATTTGAATCTAGTTATACGTTTCTTTTTGTAATATACCTCAAGGCCAATTACTCGATCGATTACGACCACCACTTATGGCATGGTTGTTGGCTTGAATTATAAAACCCTTGTACGATATTGGAATTGAAAATTAATGTAATAATGAGATAATGTGGATATTTAAACAGTCAGTTTTAAATATAATCAAAGTAAATTAATGAATTTTGAAGGATAATGTCGAAATGTTATGAAGGCGACCTTTATTTAATGTTCAATTCTGAGTGGCATTTTATGATCAAACGTTGTCAATATTTGCAATCTTCGCATAGTCTCGGGTTCGGTCTCGAGTCTCCGGTCCCGAGTCCCGGTCTCACAGCGCCTTATTGTCTCTAAGCCGATAAGGCAATTGTGTCGCAGAAGTTATTTGTTTCTCTGTCTGAGATTTTCAATAGACTCTTTGTTAGAAACATCATCTGATTTTACAAAGGCTTTTAATTCTGACACAAAAGGGTGTTTCATTTTTGTATTGACACATTTTTATATGTTTCTGTTATTTAGCGTTTGAGTTAGTGAAGAGGAAAATGTCTAAGAAAATGATTTTGTTTCCGACAGCTGTCTTTTTTATGAAACTCCTTTTAAAAAATAGAGATAAAAATACATTTTACATGTTTCGGTAATCTTACTAAAATTTCATATTTGTTTGTTTCAAAGTATAGATTAAGTTTGTACGTTGTACATTGCACTATAACTATGGGGTCAACACGCTTAACAGTAATTAAAGCGCGTAATGCAACGCTGCGTGTTAATTACAACGCTTTGTTGGGTTCACCGGTCATTCGTTTAATTGACGTGTGCTTGTTAGAGCATAATAAATGCCTGCTTTTAATAAATACTTAATACATTCCTTACAACAGTTGAAAAAACTACCTAAGTTTAGTGTTTCTACCTATAAACAATATTAAATAATTTACCAAGAAGGTTTATAATCTTCATTAGGACCTTTTGCTATGATTTATTGAAAAGTACGACTAATATTAAAATAGAATTTACAAAAAACGATTAATAGTTTTATAAGTTTATTTTCTTTTGAACGATGACGAAGTTTCGGCTTTTTGATATTAATTAAGTTGCGATTACGAACTCGCTAATTAACGTCGCTTAATTAACTTTGTTGTATGTTTAAAATATTAGTTACTAAAAATAGCACGAAAAAAATATTAGACTTTTTAAATGACGAATTATTTTATCAAGGAAATAGCTGCTGCTGAGTTACAATTGTACAAATACTTCAAGACTCCACTCTTAAGTTATTTCAAACTACCTGTTCCCGTTCGGCTTCAACCGCATGAAATCATGAACATTTTATTTTATTGTTTACATTTGTGAAATTATCAATAGCAAATGTCAAAATGATATGACATTGCAAACCTTGGCAATCTTGCTTCCTTGATGTTGGCAGCAACTTCTGGTCTCTTCCTTACATTAGGGTTTTTATCCAAAATATTTACCCCCTTAGTTTAATGGCGTGAAAATATATAGCCTAAAGCGTCACGTAAGTGTAGGGCTTTTCATTAAAAAAAGGACTATTCAAAAATATGCTGTAATTGCTGACATCTTAGGCAACAACGAAATGTGTGTTTACGCTTTTTTATAATAGTATATATAAGATGTTAAGTTTATTAAATAATATACATTAAAGTATAAAAACCACTTACTAAAATGAATATTATTTAAGATATTTTTAATTAAAAATTGTCAAAGTGAGTTTGATATAAAAAGCTCCGTCAGTGTGACGTCAGCAAAGGTCTTTCAGAATATTAAAATCATCCACAAAATACAAAGCTTACAGATTACATTTCCTTTTATTTCTCTCGCAATTGTAATTTTATTCAAGCTCGAGTTCGCATTATCTGAAGATATTAAATGTGATTAATATAGGTATTTTCTGATTGAATGAATTCATACAGAACACAATGGTCGACAAACTAGACATTCATAACACTGACAGGTTAATTCGCTAAGCTTTAAGATTTTAATGTTCTAATTGATTTTCTAATAATTCCACCTTCATTATATTATCTCCATTCACTTAAGGAAATATTACATTAATACGAGAAGCAAAATCTTTCTGTTTTACCTCTCATGTATCTTTGAGGCTTATAAATGTGAAATTTGACTTACAGATATTGTAGAAAAGAAGCTTGTAAAGCTAATTTTAGGATTTATGAATAAGATAAAAGAATAGAATAAAAAGTGCCTACTTTTAAACTTTTAATTAAGCACTTTCTGTAACTTAAATTGACTACTTTCGACATCTCGTTTTAGTCGAATGTTATTTTAGAAAATCATTTTCACTTTAAATAAAATAATTTAACAACTACGTAGTTACAAGGTGAAGATAACTTTGTTAAACTATTATTTGAGTAACAAAGGTTGGGCGGTTTCGAGGGAATTCTATACATTTCAAAGTCCGCACGCGAAACCATTTGCAGAGAAATGCGGCTCCGGCTCGAAGGACCAAATAGATACTGTTCTACTGTTCGTTGTACTGCCTTTGTGATGGACTACGGTTTAATATCACGTACACCTTGTTATTCTACAAACTGAGAATGCTTTGTAGTTTGGTTATTGAATTTAATATAATAAATTATTCTACAGCAGTCCTGTCAGTAAAACTAATTTTAATAATTCAGTAACTTTAGTAAATTGTTTTCATTATTATGCAGAACGATTCGGTTCGCTTTGTTTTATGTCTTTGGAAGAACGTATGTAAAAGGACACTTGTTTAAGAAAAAAAATAATCAATCAATTGTTTAAAATTAAAATCTTAGTTGTAAAAACTTGTGCAGAGTTAGAGCACACGCACACGTTTGATTAGTAATACTAATATCGAACAACTGTTTAGTCTTGCTTTGATTCCTACTTGATTTTTATTTGTGAAAAACAGTTGAATTGGCTGCGAAACAATCGACAATCGCACAACAGCTGTGCGTTTGTTTAGTCAAAGTGCGCCAGCTCTTAGAAACAAAACACTGTCAGAAGGGACAGTGGCAACGCTAATTGCACAATTTGTTATAGAGGCGGCTCGTATTCAATACGTATAATTTCCGCCACTGGCCGGCGGCGGCGCTGGTGCGCTGCAAACTGCAATTTGCTCGCCTCAACAATAACTCACTACGAATATTTTCCACATTTATTCCGAGCACTATCGAATATTTTTAACTGTCAATTTCGAAGCAGAAAATATACGAAGTTTCTTTTAAAATAAACATGTATAGAGATATTAACTCTAAATAAACCTTAACGAAAACAAAATAACTAATGTTATTTAGCTATTTTAGTTGTTACTGTGTGAAAACATAGCTCATGTGTTCTTCCACATTATGTTTTATATTGGTACCTTTTATCAAGATCTGTTAAGCAATTTTGAGATAAGCAATAACAAATATCTATCCATCCATCCAATTTCGCATTTATATAATAAGAGGATTAGAAATGCGATAGCGAGAAGTGAAATTATTAATAAAATAAAGTATTGTGTTATAATTAAAATGTTTACAATATTCCTTACAAAAGTTTTTTACATTCAGACGCGATCAGAACCTTTTGTGTCCCTTATTGAGAGAAATGAAACACACGACACTTCTAAACAAATAACATCGCCTCGGAAAACCCTTTTCATTTTGAGAAAGGCTTAATATTACAGTTTTATTTCTTATATTGTATTTTATATCAAGACAAAAATATTTCTTTGTCCAGCTTTCGTTACTAGGATCTTTTTTATAGACGTATTTTTGTATAGTATTTAATCAGGTAGTATCAAAAGAAATTAAAAGTAGACTTGCAAAATAATAGACATATAGGATAGTTTAACAAAAGAAAAGCGATTATCGCGGATAACGGTTACGCTATAGACAAAATCTGTATTAGATCTGTGCAGCGCCCCTACCGGCCGTAATTTGTACTAACAAATCTCATTCAAATCTTGTTAATGACGTTACAAAAATGTTCTAGCAACTAAAACTGATTTTCCGTGAATTTTAAAACCTTTAACATTTAAATTTCTTTAAGAAATTGACTTTGTAAATGTTTAACTTTTTAAAATTGTAATTCGCGGCGTGTCTATAAATCTTGTCATAAATATGCAGTCAGGTGTTGTGCCGTGCAGCGCCATCTGTTGTAATATTCATGAAGCAACACTATTTGAGACATCGCTTTCTATTTTATTTTGTTTACACGTATCTTATTAACTTTTGTATCGACTTGTACTAAAAGTCAATTTTGTTTTTGAATAATCAAGTCGTGATGGTATTGGAATTTTAAACTATTAATTTAAATTTATTATTCATGTTTCTTTTTCATTCTTGAAGAAAAGACATTTATTTTTTTTACTCGTCTGACAAATTGAATGCAAAGTATAAGAAAGGCTTACAGTTCTAGGAAAACGGTAAATTAATTTTGATGTAGGTTATTCTGAATTCTTAGTAATAGAATGCGTTGATTTTATCTTTTCCCCTCGTTCTGTAGAATTGAAAAATCCAAGTCGTAAAATGTTATTGTACGTGATTGTCAGAAGTTTTCTTGTTAGTTCGTATTGGGAAATGAAACAGAAAGAAAATAAAGTTTTTGTATAAATAACTTCGTAGCTCGAAGGATTTGTTGTTTTCGATTCTCAGTTTTCAGTGCTTTTAAAATCTGAATAAAGTATCAGAAAACTGTATAACTTATATATGAAAAATTAATGTACAGTCGAGGACATTTATTTCCTACCCATACGTCATATGACGTTAACAATGCAACTGCGTGGAAAATACATCAACATATTGTTGGATAACTCTTATGATACGACATTCGACAGCGGGAATTTAATTCTTTGAGTGTATGCTTGACATTTGATATCGCCGGAGCGGTGACCGCACATTTTCGAATGTCGGATGAATTTCAGCGCAATTATGTGGACGTCGGCCGCATCCCCTCCCACCCGCACACCCTCGGGACAAATCGGAGCCATCGGAGTGATAGCTGTCCATCTAAAGCATGACGGGATTTTACAAAATTCTATCTAGATCAATTTACCGAATTCGTACAAGTTTTTGTGTAAATTGATTTTATTAAAGGAACTCTTGGGGATGTTTATTTTTTACTGTCTGTTACCAATGTATGTTTAAATGCTATGGAGTTTTTACCACATTGTCTTTATTTTAATTTTCGTTAAAGTTTTTTTTTTAAAATATGGATTGAAAATTCTCCTATGCCATTTTTGTATCTTACTTAGAAACAAAACAATATAATATCCATATGTAAAATAACCTTGCGCCAAGTGAAGGGCACGCGAAGATTAGAACTCCTGACAATATGAAACGAGACCTCAAAGAATATGTGAATAAATATGCAATCACATTTAAATATACTCACTTTTATATTTAAAGAAAATTCTCTTTTTATTTTAACTTATTTGACACGTCTCTGTGTTCTTGCTTATTTGATCTGGTACGTTTCTCAGTCAATTCCAATAGATGGCGCTGTTATTAATTAATAATTACCCTTTTATATTAGTATAATTTAAATTATTATTCATAATAGTCTTGGAAACCGTGATTGAAGGCGTAGAAGAAGATACCTTTAATAAACTACAAATGTTATCATCCATACAAATATATATATATTTTCCATGTTTTGAATTCAAAATAAATTTCTAACACAGCTAACACAGTTCTAACCTATAATTTAAAGTGATGAAGTATACATATAATAATTCAAAAAACTAGACGTATATGTGTGCTGTACGTATAAAAACATGAATATAACTATTAGGTACAATTTAGTAATTACAACAAACATTTAAAATGTAATATTGCATATCGCATCTAGTAATACTTTACACATGTACTTACCTGTTTGTATTCAATAGTTTATTTTTTTTTTTTACTACCTACATTTTGTTATATTTTTGTGTACGCTTGCCTTATATATAATAATATAAATGTTAGATAAATAAGTTCCTTAAGTAAGTGAATTTTGTAATTCTTATTAAGGAAATAAATATATTCTTAAACCTTAACCTTAAACCTTATATTATTTCTTTCAGTATAAAAATAAAGCAAATGCAATATCTTAATGTAAATCCGATTACCTTGATGACATTCTCGCGAACAACATCAATTTAAATACATCTATTATTTTTAAATAGGCTGAATCCTTTTGACTAGAATATAACAATAAAACCCCTTGGTATACGTACTGATGTAGTTAATATTAAAATATAACAATATTTGATTAAAATAAACTGTATAGTACTGAAATAATAAACACTGCTGAGTAAATACGTCGAGTGTTCGATAGTAACAGATTGGTGACTTGTTATATTAATTCTGCAGCTGAGTCCTCCCCCTGCCCGCGGGGGAGGGGAGCTTTGGGGGGACAGGGAGGGGGACGTAGTGCAACTCTGTGAAATATTACGTGTCTTGTTCAGATGATTGAACGAGGGTAAATAAATACGGACGTGCATTTTGTAACGAATCTGATCGTGCTAAATAAAAGAACGATTTACTGTAATATTTTTAGAACAAAATATTTGCAACTAGCATTCGTCCGCGACTCCGTCTGCGTGAGATTAAAAAAACAAAGGTGAGTAGCCTATATGTTCTTTCAGGCTATCCTCTACATCTATACCAAATTGCATCGAAATCGGTGTAGCCGTTTAGGCTACAAACTCTAAAAAACATCCATCCATCCATCTAAACATTCGCATTTATAACATTAGTAAGATAACAAATGAAAGCGTAATACCCGGTTATCGACAATCCTTATAACGGTCAAACTTTAAGGCATTTTTTATGTTGTCTTTAAATAATTATAAATTGGTATTAGTGATGTTCACATCTAAGAGAAACTTTTTACGTTAAAGATCTCCCTTAGTTGCCAACTCTGAGTGCGACAGTAAGTTGTTAAATTGAAGTAAAATATAATGATATAGTAGATATGATAGAGTTACATATGAAATGATCTACAATAAAGTAGTAACGCGCGGCAGCAGTAGACCAGGCAATAAATAGTGTCGGGTCCGCCGGGACCACAGATATAACTTACCATAAACCGTCAGACGTGACACGACTGCGCAATAAATTTACTTGTTAAAATGTTTTATTGTGCTTTTTACAACTCACTTTAAACAATTCAAGAGCTCACGGGGAAATTTATGTAATCATTTTTTATCTGCATTTTATCATACTGGGAGTAAAAATGATGTACTTCATAGTAAACTCATCAATACCAATAAAATTAAGCGTAAACAATCACAACATGTTTTTGAATAATACTTATTTTATTAAAAAGCCCTACACTATAGGCTAAATATTTTCACGCTATTAAACTTAGGGTATAAATAAATTGGATAAAAGCCCTAATGTGGGGAAAGGATCATAAACTACAAGCTGACAACATCAAGGGAGCAAGGTTGCTGGTAACGGTAATTGTTATCCAATGATAATAACGACCTTCGTTGTCATTTGTGCATTTGAATTTTGTAGACAATAAAATAACGTTTTTATAATTACATGCGGATGAAGGCTCGTTTTAAAATACAAGGTTTTATGCCAGATGCACATGACTAGTATGGTATGGCTGGCATATACTAACACCAGGCATACAGTTGGCATGACAAATGATAGATTATTCTGTAAGACAGAAATATAGGCGGTGTTCAAATTTTAGACCATTATTGTTGTTTCTAACAAAAGATATTTCGAGCAGCCTCGTGTCCGGAAATTGATCGTTTATTCAAATATGTGCAGAGATAGGATTTCTCATATCCGCACTCCGCTTGCTTTGAAAGTTGCTGAAAAACGATATGTTATGTAGGAGAATTCATCCTGAAAATAGACATAAAACTTTTTAAACAATTTTTTCAGTCTGAAATATAGAATGTAAATTCTAAACAGTTTTTTATGTAAACCATGTTTCCTAGTGTTCAAAATACTACTATGAATCTATTTAAATAAAAATATTATATGTCAATCCTTCGCGGGCTTTCCTAAAAAAAGCACTCAAAGTTTGCGTTTCACGTATTAGTGCATTAATAAATTGGCGCGTTATGATATTTTAACATAGCGCTATTTTAGCTTTAGAATAGGGCTTCAAAGCCTATTTTAGAGTTATTCCATTGGTTTATCTGCGAGCCTCTTTTTATCACTCTTTGTGCTTTTGACAGTTTTGCGTTGTTTCTTATCTTAATTGTCTAAAGTCTTGCTTTTATAAACTTTTACAGGACATAAAATGTAAAAACGATTCTCTCAGCCAGTTTTTATGTTGTTCTTCTCTGTTTTTTTTAAAGGAAATGACGGTTTCGTATTAATGTGAAAGGTAAAACATGCCAGTTGAAAAAAATTGTTTTAAAGATTTTAAATATGTGTTTAATGTTATGGTTTTATACAAGCATATTCAAGACATGAAATCAAGTAAAATAAAATAAATGTTTTATTCGTTATATTTTGTTATTTATTTATTTAAATCTTCTTTGACAAAAAATAACTTCTATAATAATGACTGTGCCGAATACAGCAAAATACGAGTAGAAAGAAGTGAAAATGTAAAATATATAAGACTACATAAATGCTAACTGTATATTCGTAGATAATACAATATATTTCTTATTTGTACAATTTAATACCATAAAACGCAATTAAATCTAGAAATACGTTTTATGTGTGTAAAGTTAATGTCGAGATAGATTTTTTCTTAAAAAATGACATGTAAACTGTAAGGTCAAGAACAGTGCCGAATCTTTCTAATTCCAATTATTTGATCAGTCTTTTTATTCTCTGGAATAGGCTTCGGGCTCCCTTTTGGAAACCATGTATAAATGAGTACTCTTAATTGTCAAAAGTAATTATAATTTACTATTTATTCTACTGTTGCCAGTAAACATAATTGCTTAAGTATTCATTCTGCTACAGTTAAAACCCTCCACATTGCCGACTTCATTCCGCGTTACAAAAACATTACACAAACTCAAACAGCTCGAAGTGGAGTGCTTTCCGTGTTTGAAAGTAACATTTACCTACTTTTGAATAAGGTATAATTTTGAATAGCCTATTTTGCAGTAAATTAAAATTTACTCATTGTAATTTTATGATCAAACTTTAAATTTATTAAAGAACTTTTTCGATAAAGTACATGAGTAAAATCTGATATCGACATAACAAATATGTTTACTTCGATGAGAAACACGAGTTTGACTGTCGTACAGAGTTATTAAGAGTCACCGTTAGTCCTTGTTAAAGGAATTTAATAGTTTTTAAATAAATAAAAAAATAATATAAACCTCTTTATTGCCATCATATACTTACAGTGAATGTATTTAAAAAATATGATAACAATGGGCTGCACGCACAGCGTGTACCATATGGCCAATGCCACGCGGAGCTGATTTTCAGCCTTTCCCTGTGGGTCGCGTTGCGCCTCTTCAGAGGTGCCCAACACTTGGTATGCAACCATAATGTTTTTGCATAACAATGAGTTTAATATGACTATATGTTGTATATCAATATACGTATTTGTAATGTACTTCTAACATTATTTATATAACTAATCCTCGAAAATCATAACCTTATCAACATACTTCTAGACGCAAAGTAAATGTCGTCATAAGCTTTGAGAATACATCAGTGTAATCCCACCTTAATGCGAGTATACCTTAATCCTACTCAGTTCAATCCACGTCATATCTTTATTCAGAAAAACATCTCGTGTTTATGCTAATAAATATTCTTCACAAAGCTTATTTTTACATAAATGTCTTAAATAAAGTTTTGTATTACAATATAGATAAAAAACTTGAATTTAAAATATATTTCTATCCGAATTCTTCCATTTCATAACACTCTATTGAGTCCATTTAGAACTCGCACACCTTTGACTAAACTGTCGCACAACTGTCTAATTCCCATGAGCATCTTTGAAGGTGCGCAAACTATTCAATTTTTAGTGCAAGTAAACAGTTGAATTGGCAGCGAAACAATCGACAATCGCACAACAGTTTTGCGATAGTTTTAGAAGAGAGGTCTTAATTGGACCAATTAGAAGTATTGGTGCTTGCATATTAATAAAAGTAAAAACCTTACTGAGATGAATTATTAGAAAGGAAAAGCTTGAAATAGCACATTCGCAATCTGAGCGAATAAATAATACAAATGTCTCAGCTTTGTAGAAAACAGATTCGATAAAGAAACGCGGGCCGACGCAGTTTTTAATTATGCAAATCTTTGCCGCTCTACTTTTTGTGCCGACCCCGAGTTAGGCATTCCTTGCGCCTACATATTTGAACAAGGGTGAGTTTTATGATAATACTGTTTTCGAAACAATGTTCCGATGCTATTCACAAGATTTGTTTAGTAAAAAACGCAATATTTACATTCTTTAACAACTTATTTAGATATGTTTCTAATGCATTGAATTTTATAATTATTCCATCATTTACAACATAAACTAATATTTTGTAAAACTAAAACGATTACTAAATCTCTTTAGTCATAATCACGCTTTGATTTGGCTGTGAAACAATCGAAATCACACAACAGTTGTGAAATAGTTTAGTCAAACGTGTGCGCCCGCACTTAATATTTTCATATGTCATATAACCTTAAATCGTTTTTAATGTAGGTTCTAATGTCAATTACGTTTTATGTAAATATATGTTTCTCTATGGATCTTTCATAAATAGGATAGGACGGGAGTTGACAACTCAAATGTTGTACATTAATTAGCATAAGTTACACAGGCGGTGTCAAAGCCGCAGTAAAGACTTGTATAAAAGTTGCCGCGGCAGGGACGAGACCTCTTCAACTTTAGAACCGCACTTTAAATAAGCCTGTAATTCTTTATAAACGTGCGGCGTGAATAATCCCACAAAATGTAATGGGTCACACGTAGCCGTAATACATCTTATGCTTCAGTAAACTGGAAGCGACAGCCATTTTTTAATTAATTTTATTTCAAATAACCTTTGTAAAGTAAACGATAAATTTAATACCTTGCTAATATAAAGTATAAATGGATGGATGTTTGTTAGAGTTTGTAGCCTAAACTGCTGAACGGATCTCGATGAAATTTGCCATAAATATATAGCATAGTCTGAGAAAACATCTAGGCTTTCTCTTTTATAATACCACGCGGGTGGAGGTGGGAAAGCTAGTTAGTAAAACCAAGTATTTCTCTACAATAAAAATGAAACAAATACAATATGGTACACCAGACGTATGTTACATTTACAACCTCATAGTTGTAACTTGAAATCGTTTTATTGCGGCCTCTAAGGTTTTATTTGTAGCGCTGTGTGCTGCAAACGGACGATTAAGTTCATGTATTATCTTATAAAAGCAAATGTTTCTTCAGCAAATGACACGGAGTTTATTTTGTGTAATGTATGTAACGGGACTAAAAGGTTTTATTTGCTGTAACGTTTGTGGGAACTGTAAAAGTATATACGTAAATAAAATATACTGTTTGTGAGAACATTCTTCGACATTTTTGTTCAGTGATGGTAATGAAACAAAAATAGTTATTTCTACTAAAGGAATTTAATGACATGTTAAATTAAGTTCTTACTATTTTCAGTATTAATTGGTAAAGTTTAAGTAGTCTTTAAACTTAAACTTTTAGTTCTATCAAGAGCATCTTGTTACTTAACACTTAGTTATAAACTTTACCCCATTCGTGAACTTGTTCGTTTCCTAACTTAATTTTAATGCACGAAAGTTGTTTTTGATATGTTAAGTTCCTTACATAGCACTACATTACGTAATTTAAAAGAAAAAACTTAAATCTTTAAGAATAAAATTAACCACTAGCGAAAATCAAAAACAAGTTTTAAAATTATCAGGCAAATTCCAAAATTTTGTATTAACCAAGTTTCGTAACATAATTTCTACCAAAACTTTGATTCCCCAGTACATTCTGGCAATAGCAAGTGGTAATCACTTGACAAGTTCAAAGTTAATTTAGGTGACACAGTTTCCGGTAGAGGGCAGTATAATTAGGCGCCTGCAACTGGCGCCTACCTCATTTCCTCTCTCGTAGCGGGAGCTACGCCGTAGCAGTTTCGATTGCTACGACCTCTAGTATTTACATAAATAAAGGTCCAACGTTTTACAATTAAGGTAGACACTTAACATTTGAAATTATACCTGGGTTTAGAGAAAAAAAATTAAGTTGATAATATTATATCTCCGAGAGTTTCTTAGTGACGTAACAAATTTTACAATAAACAAGACAGCGAATAAACTCTTATTAAAATAAAAAACTTCATAAAAACCGAAACAACTTAAATTGTGTCTAGAAATAAAACTCTGTCGTAGCAATTATGAAAAAAACGTGTACCAATTTTATATTCAGTGGGCGAGGCTCGTTTTCAAGTTATATTTACTTGTTACTTACTTTATTTTCAAAGTGACAATGACATTGACATGACAGAAAGTTGTAACTGAAATCGCTACACAAAATTAAATTAAAGAACACTGTTTTCGCCAAGACTTGGCAAGTCACTAGCTAACTTGTACATTTTAATGTTACAATTTACTTAGAACTTAAAGTAATTAAATATGTTTTTAATATTCTTAACACAATCCCATTTAAATAAATTGTTTAATCATTTTCAAAAATATACAAAGTATCTTTTGTATGTAGAAAATTGACCCACTTACATGCAAAGTCTATTAAAGTAACACAAATAAACAACATAACAATATTTTAACTTGCATTGTATGGATTTCCGCGTATTGTAGTTAACAATACACTAGGAAACAAAGGGGAGGTATTTTAGATGTTTCATAGAAGCGTATTCATTAAAGTTTCCAGGCGAGTTTGCAACACCAAACTATCTGTAACAGTAAATAGCCAATCTATTGTTGTACGGCGACTTTAGATCACACGTCACAAGGTTACACTCGTGCTTGTACCAGCTATAATTACAGTTAACTAAAATTCATTGTCGAATTGATACAGGTTAACTTACAGACTGAGGAATTAATCGCTTATTAAATTATTATATTTTTAACTATTGTAAAACACTAACTCACAACTTTTCTAAAAAACAAATGACTGCAGTAGTGTAATTACAGAAAAGAAAGTGTAAATTTACATTGTAAAAAATGTGTAATTTTTCAAGTACGACAATGTACACACCTACGTTATAATCACACATTACTCGTCTTTCTTTTTTAGTTAAGTTGTCCGCGCTTGCATACTGAATAAAGCGGACTTAACAATTTTCCTTGCATCTTCGGCAATTACAATTATTTGATCGAGTGTGTTCTAAAGTCACTACACATAAAGCTTGCATATAGCTTACGTAAAAACAATGTGTTAACTTGAATGAGGCAGTTACCCTAATGTTATATCCCTTACCTTCGCTTCGCTGTACCTCGTCCACTTAAAATAAGCGTTGCTTTTAATGTTTAAAAATGCAAATATCCCCGTATCGGCGTGTGCTCGTGGCGCGGAGTTTTTCAAGCTAAATGTGCAAAATCTCCGCTCGCCAGACCCCTAACGCAATTAATGTCGAAACTTGCTAATGCTACGCTCGTGTGCGAAATAAAATGTAAACTTTAGTGTTTTATTAATAAATTTAAATGAAGTTTCGATCGTATTCATCTATACTTCTTTTTCTATACTAATATTATAAAGAGGAAAAAAATTGTTTTTTTGTATTTATTAACCGCTTTTGTGTTGTTTTTGCATTATAATAAATAGTATATCTACATGTATTACTTGTTTACATTTGTTTACAAAACATCTAAGTTAGCTAAGTGATTTCTAAGATTACTTAGAACGTTGAAACATGTAGGACATACGAGATCAATATAAACAGAGTGGCGACGGCGACAGGCGACGGGCGGTCGGCGCCTTGCCTCCGACACGACGACCTCACTGCCCACTTCAATACACAACCTTGTCTTCACACGTCAGGGGTGCCATCTTTTCGGGTTTGACCCTAATTTGTAATAAATTGAAATATGGGGACTACGATAAGTAACTGGTCGTTTATTTTTTAAATAAAAAAAAACACTTTATTATTGCGTCTAATAGTTTAAGTTTACCTTTGTTGGTAGCCCTTAGTGTAACTAAAACTCTTCATATCCACACTAAAAATATCTATAGGAATTTACGTCAATGAACTTATTGTTTTAAGTAAGTTAAGTTTTAAAATCGTTATAGTTTTTTATTAACTTAATGAACTGATCTGTACATATCGATAGGAAAAATTAAAAAATGTGTGAACCTGCATGCTTAAGGCCTAGTCACCTCTGACTTAGGGTTTATTCCGAGTCCCCCATTAAGAATATATAGCGAGCTAATGTTTTTTAATTGGTTTGATAAATAAATTAAGTTTTGTATACATATTAAAATACATAACTCTAACCTCGATTAATATATTTTCAATACACACAAGCTTAATTACGCTTCGCCCTTTTTAATCTTCTTACGGGTCTGGAATTATCTGCAAACCTTTGCCTAATTTTGCCGCAATTTCCTAATTTATGACGCCACGGGACAGATAAGGCGGCGTGAAAAGGCTTTTGAGCTTCTTACGGCTTTTAAAAGATTTTTAAGAAGAATTAATTTGAAACGTTGCTCTTAGAACGCAAAATCAAAAGTTTCTTGTGATTATTTTATCTTGTATGTATTATAATTTGATTGTAATCTTGTCAAACTTATAAACATAATGCGAAAACACTGTTTTAAATAGTGTTTGATCTAAAGAACTGATTTTAAAAGCGGACGCACACCTTTGACAACCGTCGTGCGATTTTCGATTGTTTCGCAGTCCCTCCAACTGTTTAGTTGCTAAACTAAAAATCTAGTAGTGTGCTCACGTCCATGTTAACTCATAGGAATCAAAGCGAGACTAAACAGTTCTTTGATAGTTTAGTTTCCGACGTGCACACGCTCTTAAAATAACCAAACGACATCAACCACACTAAAAGCTGTTTAAAAATTGACAGAGTCGAATTCGGAATTACAATTTAAAAATTCTGACTACTAACAACATAAAAATGCAAAATTCTCGATGAAGGTTTGTCAAACATTTTAACGGAGCGTTCTGCGATACAAAATTTAAATGAATTATCGCCCCGAGAGCGGACCCTTCTCAGCGCGTCATGTCGCCGTGTCACAACTTATTTGCACCCTTTCCCTCTCAGATGTAAACTGACACTTCAATATACATACATTTGTACGCTATAGAGGAGAATTTACCAACAATATAACTACAGCAAGTTGCTTATGACTTTGTTCGTATATTTGCGTCGTAATTTTTAGTCCATGGCAGCTTCAAAATTGTTTCAGATTTTGTTCAAAGTTTCATAGCTAATTAGGGTCTGAATCAAAGTTAATCTTCTTTATTTAAATTTATCTAACTAATGTAAATTCGAAAATCTAGATTGATAGATGTTTGTTAGTGTATGCCACCTAGACGTCTGCATGGATGTCGATGAAATTTGGCATAGATGTAGAGTATAGGAAGGAAACAAAGTACTTTAAATTTAAAGTATAGTAAAAAAAAACAGAAGTAATTACTTCTGTCTTTTCACGCGGAAGGAGTCGTTGGCGAAATCTAATAAAATTAACTGTAAATTTTACAATGATAAAATCTATTAAGTTTAAAAACATTTTTGTTTTCCGTTACGTCAGTGTAGATTCCACACATACACAAACATAATGAGCGTGCGGCTGTGTGTAACGTGGAGCTGCGGTCGCCGGCGCTGGCGGTGTTAACTGGGTCATACGCTTCACTGGACCATCATACTCTAGTGTTTTATAACGGAAACTGAAAAAATATGTCTATTTAAGTTTCCATTAGAATAAAAAATATAACTAGAAATTCTTGGAAAGTTATAAAAATGATTATTATGTTTAAATCTATTAACAATGTTTTGTTTAGACTCTTCATTCAGAGATTCATTATTTACTACTAGGTTTCGCCCGCGATTCCGTTAGCATGGGATTTAAAAAACAGATGCAAGTAGTCTATGTGCTTTACCAGACTATCCTCTACATGTCTGCCAAATTTCATCAAGATCCGTTCAGAAGTTTAGTCTACAAACTCTAACAAACATCCATTCACCTAAACTTTCGAATTTATAATATTAGTAAGAGTACGATAGAATCTTAGTTGAGCATAGCCTCATTGTTGAGAATAGACCCTTCGTCGAGCATAGGCCTATTGTAGAACAAAGTTGTGTTGAATAATAAACAAAACAGACGACAGTTCTAAATTTTATTCGAAAAGCAATTTATTGTAAACGACATAGAAGGAGCGTGCAGCGTCGATTGTGAAAATAAAACTAATTCGCGAAACGATCTAGGAACGATTGCAATCGGGATTAGACAGTTCCATCCTCGAACGCCATTTTGTAAATCGATTCTTGGCAAATGGCGCGCGGGCCAATTGAATTCGGCAAACATTCGCTCCAATCACTAAAAGCTGTGTAAAATTTTTATTTCCAAATAAATAAAATATTCACTATGCTTTATATTGCTCTGAAATGTTTTTCAACGCTCAATACCTGTGCGATCACTTACATAAATCTATAGTTACTAATATTATAAAGAGGAAAGATTTGTGTTTTTTGTATTTATTGAGATAACTCAAAAACTACTGAACCGATTTCAAAACTTTTTTCACCAATAAAAAGCTACGTTATCAGTGAATAACATTGGCTATGTTTTTATTAATTTTTAATTTCACGCATATGAAGTCGCGAGCAACAGCTAGTATGTAATAATTTCATGGAACTGAAAAGTTACAAAGGTCTAGTAAAGAGTAAATTAAAGTCCCCTTTCGCTTTTCTAATAAGGAATGCATTTCTCGAAACAATTTTTCGGAAGGTCAATGTCACTTGTCTAGAAGTGACTACGATTTGTTTCTGTAGAGCGCTATCTCTCTCACACGCGGTTAAAATTTGACGTCACGTCACGTCAACGTCAGTTGAGCGTTGAGTCAGTGAGCGCGCGGCGTGCGCTAGAGGTATACGTTATATCAATTTTTTCGCGATTTCGATTAAATTTTGTGCTATTTATTGACTGTTTATGTGATTAAAATACATCTGTTTACGGTATGTTGCTTTAGTTTGAAGTTTAATTATGCAAATGTAATAGATTTTGCACTGTAATGTAATTTGACAGTACACAAAGTACACAACTAATTATGGCTCTACTTATCGAGTCATTCGACAAAAATACAATGTACTTATTTCTGTTACTTAACAGTGGCGTATATAATCATAAAATGACATTGGTTTCATGTGTTCTATTGATTTTATTTATAAACATAATATCGCTATAACGTTGGTAAATTTATTTATTCAATAAGATAAAATAAATAAACATGTCGATAAAATAAAGTTAAGAAGTAATGCGATTATAGTTATGAGAAAAAATTTCCAATCCGGAAAAAAATAATAAGAGAGATTCACTTTTTAAAATGAATAATTACCTAAATTGTTGCCAACATCAAGGAAGCAAGATTGCCATTGTTTGTCATGTCATGTCATTTTAACATTTGCAATTGATAATTTGACAAATGTGAACAATAAAATGATTTTTTATAATTTATGCGGATGAAGTCGCACGGGAACGGCTAGTATTTAATAATGACGAATAATAATGTTAACCGTAGTATTTCAATTGATGTGAACTTATTAAATAATACAGTAACACGGAATTCCAATTACATAACTGCGGTTATAAACATTATTTCGGTACGTGAACATTAAATTAATATTGTTTTCTATACTAATATAACGGTGAAATTTAATATTATACATGTATAATAACGATATTAAATTAATTCTCCGTGTGTTTCGTAAAGGATATTATTAGAGCGTCCTTGAGAGCAACTTTCTTACTCCATTTCTCTTTGACAGTGACCTTTATCGAAGATATATAACATTGTTTGTTACTATTTCGTGTTTTTATGGAACGTATTTCTACGTTGATGATCTCTGACAATACATTAATTAAAAATGAACAGTGTAATTAATAACAGAGAGTTTGAATCACCTGTACAAAACCTATTGTTTTCTCTTTTGTTTTTAAGAAGAATGAACGAGACGGCGATACAATTTTGCTACTGTAATCCAACTGATAAGGTCTTGACTAGATCTGTCATTATAGTTATACTTCATACTAACATTATAAATGTGTAAGTTTAGATGGATGGATGTTTGTTAGAGTAAATAGCCTAAACCGCTGAACAGATGTTACTGAAATTTGGAATAGATGTAGAACGCAATCTGGAAAAACACATAGACAAATCACTTTTGTTTTTTTGAATTCTACGCGAACGGAGTCTCGGGCAAAGGCTAGTGTTTTATAATTGAATTTTCTGTAAAACGTTTGTCTGTATAGGTTCTTTGACCATGTCTAGATAACAGTGAATTACTACTTGAAGTAGCAAATACGATCGCTGTGCTCTTCCAGTTTGATTATATCTGTGTACATGTTATCTAATATTGATATCGCAGTGAGTCATCGTGTAAATACTAGTTGTAAATCACAGCATCGACCGATTGATAGACAATCTATTAGTCCAGAGATTTATAGCACTAGTATCCTAATTAATTGAATACGGGCTATGTTTATGAGGTCACGGAATCAGATTCATGTAATAATTATATCCGATAATCTATCTAGACTAACAACAGTCATATATTTTACAATGGTTTAGTAAAACGGTGACTGGCAATGATATCTGCTGAAAATAAATAAAAAACGAATATGAGAAGAGTAACTTGTAATTTATTTTTAACTTTACTGAACTTTTAATTTTCTAATTTAAATTTAAAGATATACACTAGTGAAGATTTATTTCTATCCATTATATTTTTAGTTGGATGCAGAATTGAATTAAACGTATTTTATTTTACTGTAAAACACAGAACACTAGTTAAAGTATGTCTAGTAATTTTGGCAACAATTACATATCTTAAATCTACTAATAAATACATCCTGCAGAAAATTTTACCTAAAAATAATTCGAACAGAGGTCTCGAATAAAAACTCGGCCGCTCGAGTCAATCCTGTGGCAGTTCTGGCGCGCTGCCAACCACTGCGCCACGAGGACTATAATCGTAGTCTAGAGGCGTGGCGCTCATGAATTTTTATCTCAAAACTTAATAAGTAACTCTGAAGCCAACTTGAAGCATGTCCATTCTTTGAATTAAAAAATATGTCTTACTAATATTATAAATGCAAAACTTTAGATGAATATTGGTTAGAGTTTGTAATTTAAAGTGCTGAACGGATCTCGATGAAATTTGGCGTAGATGTAGATGCTACTAGCTTTTGTTTGTTTTAGACTATGAGGACGGAGGCGCGGGCGAAAGCTAGTATGGACATAATTTGAAAGAACGAACTAATTTCACAATGGCTGCAGTTTCTTTTACATTTAAAGAAATCCTTCAGTTGAAGAAGTTGTAAATGCACGGAAAATGACTAAGCCGTTTTTTTAAATAAATACTACAAAATAAAGTGTTTCTCAGTCGGAGAACATAAAATGTCGGCTGCATCTCGGTTTCAATTGCAGTAATATGAATTTAAAAGCTCATTTTACGATTTATGCCGCAACTTTGTTGTCGAGAGACTTTTATATAAAAATATAACGCATGTTTTGCCGTGATATTAAAAATCACTCTCATAGAACATAAACTAGTACACAGAGTCGATCAATTATTAACAAAGCCTATTAGCGTATATCATACTAATATTATAAATGTCGAAATTTAGACGAATGGATGAATGTTTCCTAGAGTTTGTAGCCTAAACGGCTAATGGATTTCGATGAAATTTAGTGTAGTTGTAGATGATAGTCTGGAAGAACACAAGCTACTCACTTTTTTAAATTCCACGCGGAAGGAGTCTCGTTTTTAATCTCAGTGTCAATCCGTAGATAAACAATAAGTAGGAGTTTAACTTAAAACGATAATTCCCTCGCATTTCATATGAATAACTCTCTCCTTTATAAAGTTTTGATATTCCAGACTGTTGAACTATGTTGTATAAATTTTAAAACTATTTCATATACTTACAAGTTACAAAGTAGAGGGTGGCATCGATCGTGTTACAGCTAGCTGGCAAGCCGCCAACCGCGCCACGCACACCACTTAACTGCAACTTTAACTTACATCAAATGTTACTTGAAGTCGATACACTTAAAAAATATTAACTTTAGTTGTTCCTGTATACATTATCGGTGATGGAAACATTGGAATGGTTTAACAAGTAAACAAAGAGCGTACACATAAAATTAAATTGTCGCCCAACTGTCTAATCTCGCTTTGATTCCATTACCTTATATGGAGGTGCGCACACTACTCGATTTTTAGTTATGCAACTAAACAGTTGGAATATCTGCAAACAATTGAAAATCGCACAATAGTTATGCCATTTTAGTGAAAGCTGTGCGCACGTTCTAAGGAGGTAAATATACATAAAGAAAAACAAAAATTAATTATATTTTTGTATGTTTTGTAAGACAAAATTCAGTCTTGATTTATCTAATTCCGTTATTAGAGGAGTCTGACAAGGTCTACGTAACCAGAGTAATACTAATAAAGGTCAGGTCATAAGCAAAAGGAATTACGTCTAGAGTCTTCATTCTTTCAAAATCCCGACAATCTTTGACTGGAGTGGCTTTTTCTATTGTTCTTTAGTTAAAGTAAGAATGGAAGCTTTTAATTGTTTTGAGCCTCAGCTGGGTCACAATTGAAACAATACTGACGGCTGACCCGCAAAACAAGGACCTCTATTACGCCTTAATTGCTAAGAGTTTAAAAACAAAAGAGTTTTTTATTTATTACAACCTGTATAAAGTAATACTTGTAAGGTTATCTTATCTTAAAATAGTAATCAAATTATTTGTAAATCTGTTCTTATCGGAGGACTTAATATTCCTGTCAATAATTTTGTAATCGACAAAGTGAAAGTATATAGATTTCTTCGGAATCCCTATCTTAAAGTACACGTTCAAATATAGATGATGTTACGAAAATGTCGCAATTGTCACGTAACATTCGAGATAGTCCCTCCTTTTCCAAATGCGTTGTATTTTGCTGTTATTTGATTTGATATCGTTGTTGATATCGCGGTGACTGTCGTATTTATGTCAAATTGATAACATACAATATGTTAGGAAACATTTAAGGTACGGTTTACCGCTACTATAGTTGTGGTTTGTTATAATTTTAATAATTAAACTAGTTTAGTTAGTCGTAGTAGATAATCAAGGCTTTGTTGTAACACAAGCTGGTAACTTAGAAAAGTTTTATCTAGCTTTCGCCCGCGACTCCATCCGCGTGAAATTAATAAACAAGAGTGACTAGCCTATGTGTTCTTCCAGACTATCCTCTACATCTATGCCAAATTTCATCGAGCCGTTTAGGTTACAAATTCTAACAAACATCCATCTAAACATTCGCATTTATATTAGTCTTACTAATAATAACATTAAGATTGTTACTTATACCAGAATTATAAGCCTATCTATCGATAACTACGTCATCATAATCAATGACAGTAACGCTAAAGAGATCTCAATCTACATCTCAAATCGTCAGCGGATTGCTTGGAGATCTGCCAACGCCTCGGCTACGGAGAGCGTCTAACTAAGCTGAGATAGACATCGGAACTACTGCCTCCAATTGTTTACTATCGAGCAAACTTTACTTCAAATCTAACAATGTATAACTTTCAATACGATTTATCTCTTTATCTATTAGTTTTAGTAGCAAAATTATTAAATAAACGAAATCATAATAGTAACCAAATATGTCGACAACATTAACTTAACTATTTATTGAAGAAATAAACCTCAAATTAAAGATATGCCAATGTTAAGTTAGACCTTTAGACTAAACTTAGTGCGGTAAACATTACTCCAGCATAGTAAATCAGTTGCGATCCTTAATATACTGAGATTCGAATTTCATAATGTGTATACACTCCAGTGAGTGATCCAGTAATTGGCATGAAGTCTTTTTGTGTACTAGTGCTGACAACAATTGTATAGGGACCACACGTTGCTTGTTTTAAGCAATTTTTGACAACAAAAGTTGACGCTAGCGATGTGAATAAACCAGGAATTAGTTAAGTTTCCCAACAGTAGTATTAGTGACACTAAACTTTACCGCAATAATTCATGAAGATTAGGTAAAAAATCAATTTAAGAAAGGCATTTACATTTATAGCTTGAAATGTATTTATTATCGAGTCAGTGGTGGTGATGAATTTTTAATGTGAACTCACGGCGCGGCGCCGACTATTCGAGAAAAACATTTGGCAAAAACATGTTTACAATTCCAAACATAATATATTTTATGACTATCATTTCACGTCTTCACTTCGTGCGATAAATCAGATATTTAAAGAATTATATAACCCAACCGTAATTTAAAAAAAAACAACGATTGACTAACTTCAATAGATGAATAAGGTCTAATAAATAAAAAAAAATAAGGCGAGTTGGATTTTAATTCGATACTTTTACGACTTTTTTTTAAATCTTACTTCTTACGTCCATTGTATACCCCATGAAATACCCCACTGATTTGATATACCCCATGAAACTCCGGGGATGCAGACGAATAGAATGACACCCTATTCGTCAAAATCTGATCAGTCATTTAGGCTGTAAGACGTTACAATCGAAAATAATAAATAAATAAAATAAAATTGAAAGCCTTTTTATTTTTTACAACCGAATTTACATACATAAAAATATACTTATACGCGTGAAACACATTACCTATGCCAGTCTCGAAATTAATTGTAACCTTTGTAAATACACGACATTGACTAAATAAATCTCATCCATGCTTTATAAGATGTAATAAAAATAAATTGTTCGAGTAATTTATGTTCATTATAACACGAGCTATTTCAACAAACAGAACATTCTAGACGTCTCATATGTCAAGACACTTAATTTCTATTAAGACAAATCTTTTACCTAGGAAATAAAATGTTAAGAATTTTTTTTGCTGATCGTATTACGTTTTTATGAATGCATAAGTCGTGTACTGTTAGCATAAAAACTAATGAGCGGTTCATTCCAGCTGTGGCGATATATTGTTCTTTTACGACTTTACATAGCTTATCGCTTGCCACTTTACATGAAAAATAAAACTAAAACACTATTAAAATAAAAACGGTAAACCTATAGCGATGTTAGAAATTCATAAAAATATCAACCAGAGAGATTCAAACAAAAATATCTATAGACCGGACATAGATACACAAAATATTAGCCTGTCAACTTAGTAAATCGTTATACGAGTCAACTTAGTTAATCGTTATACGAGAGTTTGTTTCGTATTATCCTGTCTATAATATATCCAACATTTGAATGTTAATCTTGAGGAACCAAACAAACAAGAACAAACATGTTCAATCTAATTAATTCCACGATAGAATACGGACACATTACAATAACCAGAGCATTTATGGCAAATGTTATTGGACGTGAGGATATTATTTGGCTGTTGTTAATGGCAGAGAGAACTAGCTCTGACGACGATCGACGCTGGAGGCTGTGCGGTTCAACCGACGGCCTCAGATAGGTTGGCTCTGCGCCAATGCTATTGATGTGAGCTTACTGAAACGTTAAGTGGCTGCCGAGTTTTTGCTGTGTCTAAAAGTGTCTATACTTTTTATGGTTTACTTTATTTTTAACTAGCTTTCGCCCGCGACTCCGTCCGGGTGGAATTTAAAAAAATACATACATCCGTGCGAAAGTTTATTGAAATCCGTACAGCAGTTTAGGATACAAACTCTAACATCCATCCAACCATCTAAACTTTCGCATTTATAATATTAGTAAGTAAGATGTTTCGAGAGTGTAGTTGATAGAGTAGGGGTCCTTATTATGCTATATTCTCCGCTGTATTAATTTCTGTTCTTTTGCCTTCTTATTTAGAATTCAAAATTAAAGTATAATAGAATTGTGAATACTTTTGACATCCGCGTGTTTTACAGGAATGTCGGCATTTACCGAAGGACTTAATAACCGCTTGTCGTGACTAATACAAAAATACATTTGTCCAAATTCACGAATGTAACAACGTTAAGTGATGAATGTGGTAACTTAATTGGCTTAATCGTTTCGTTGCGATGTATTATAATTTGCGGTGAGCTGTTTCACACGAGAACAGAGCTATTACGGTACTGCAGAACAGCAGTACTGAAATGGTTACTGCTCTGCATTACTGTCCGCGTGTGTAAAACATAAGGCTTTAACGTATTTGCGTGTGCCATTCTAAATGTCACGCGTAAATATTGTTTATATGTAAATGTTAAGCACCCCTTTCATACATTTAAAACCTTGAAATACATAAATAATGCTGCGAACTTAGGAAGTGTTTAAATAATGCTTTTTACATGAATGATGACGCAATAAGAGTTTGCGTTATGATAAATGAGAATGGAAGATGTTTTGACGCTCTTTTTTATGGAAAACGAATGATATTAATTTGTTGAAAAATGAAATGATACTTTAATGTAAACAATAATATTAAAATCGGTCACAATTATTTGAAAATGTTACTATTTATCTCAGTTAAGAGTTCAGTTTTTTTTTATATTATAAGATAGCAGTCAACTGGACTCGCCAAAATAGCGAAGCGAACGCTTTTTGTCTGAATTTATCAACAGAAGAATCACAGAAAGGGGATGTTTACCTTTTGAATGCATCTCTGATCATTTCCTAATAAAAAAAATAAAGGATTTCAAATTCATGCTAAAATAGTTGCAATTTACACTACAACTCTCAACTCTCCGAAGTTTGTTGTGCAAATTCTCGTTTGTAATGTCGAATACTAGTTGATGCTCGATTGTTTGAAATAGTAACGATCTAAGACCTATATAGTACATACCAATTGAATAAACTTAATTACTGACTAGGAAACCCTTCTTTTATTTTACTAGCTTTTGCCCACGACTCTGTCCGCTTGGAATAAGAAAACATAAGTAAAGAGTATATGTGTTCTACACTAGACTACATATATTCCAAATTTCATCCAGATTCGCTTAACAGTTTAGTAGTGAGTCTAACAAACAACCATCCAATTTTTCGCATTTATAATATTAGTAAGATTACCACTAATTAGTATTTATTTACTTAAATAAATAGATATTACTACCAATCTAGTACTACTGTTAATAGTGTTAAAAACAGGCATTTAATGAACATTTTATTTTAAAGAGAAAACAGACAAAAAGTAGTGTAATTTGAGTATTTCTTGACCTCATTCAGTCTGCGGCGAGTTTTCGCGTGACTTAAATCTCGCAAGAAGATTAAACCTTTGTTGTACAACAAAGATCTATTAGGACGTTTTCTTTGCAAAGTCTCAAATGAAAACTGCGGCTCGTTTCTTAATGAAGGACTTTTCTTTCTTTTGTACTGTTTATAAAAGTGTTAGTTTTGATAATTTGAAAACTTCTATCTGTGTCTTTTTTGTAAGTTATTTATAGTCAAAATAAGATCGCTTCTTTTAAATAAGTAACAACGATTTTTATGAAATTCCTTTATTTGTTTTTCTGCATTAAAGGTTCAAATTTTAAAATTATAGAAACAATCTCATACTTAAAGTTTTCAAACAAAATATTTCTTGAATCATAGAGACGATTAAAATGGAAACGTAAACACCATAATTCTAAGTAGAAGTTAAACAGATTTCGTGTTGACGAGTTAATTAGAGGGCTGCAAGTGGGTCAACGAATTCTCAGCCACTCCAACCCTGGCGGCTGCACGGGGCGACTCGGGGGCGACGCGACGCTGCCTAGGCTACCACACCACAAACAAACCCTTTCACTGGCAAATAGCCGGCTAAAAATAAAACGCCCTTTGCAATATAAACGGCCAGCGGTTGCCGCTATCACATATTGATCGATTTACTTAATTAAAAGAACATAAAAGGTTTAATTAATAAAATAAAAAGTAAAATAATTATATTTCCTATATCTTTATTTCTTATTCTCTATATAATACATTTTACAAGATTTAAAATAAAACAAAATATGTTATATAACAAAAAGAGCACCACCGGCTGCGGAATCTGATGACTCAAGCAAAAGTCAGGGCTACAGAGACAGGAACCTCCTCACTTTTTTAAAACTCCTCACGTTTCTAAAATAACCGCCTTTTGAATCGGGCCCTTAATCCAACTGTCCAGCG